>NC_053475.1:1792747-2092747 GCF_015227805.2 Hirundo rustica | reverse complement strand
TGGTGCTACAAAACCCCAGTGAAGGAACTGCTTTGGCTGTGTGGGGTTCAGAGCACACTTCACTGTGTCCATACTGGAGGCAGAACACCTCCAGGCACGTTGCAGTCTCACTACAGAAAGAAAGAGTCCAAACAAAAGCCCATTTGCCTAAAACCACCTCAGTCCCATCCATAGCTCCCTCTCTCAAAGGATAAGAGCAGCACAAGAATTATTTCTTGCTCTGGGAATCATTTGAGGTCATTTGCACCTGCTTTGTATCAGAGCCTCCTGCTCTTTTCTCACCCAGCCAACACAAAGCATCTCCCTCCACAAAGAACCTCCAAAACTCTACTCCTCCAAGCTGGCTGAGATCAATTTCTGTGATGCAGCAGGGAAGGAAGCTGACTGACCACTGAGATGCTAGAAAATACGTAAGTTCAAGAAATAATTAAGCCCTTTTCCCGTTGAACCCATCAGCCAAACCCCAGCAGATCTGGAGGTGAGACCTAAGGCGGGGACCCCTCTCCCCTTCCCATCGCAGCCCGGTAAATGGTCTCACAAGTTTGATGAGATCACCCTTCTGCCTCGTTCCTCCCACAATTAATTCTGCAGGAGGCAGAGATCAATGCTCCTGTGATTCAATTATTTATCTGGTTTAATCCAGTCAGAAAACCCTGACCAGCAGCTGCCCAGTGGCTGCCCAGGTGGGTCCCTGAGGCAAGGGGAGCTGGTTGTGGGGAGCACACCAGTGGCCACCTCAAAAAGAACAAATCCCCAGCATCTGCTCATCCAAATCTGTAGAAGTCTGTAGAGTCCTAAGAAGGGTCAAAACCCCTCTTCGGCCATGCCAAAAAACCCAAAACACAATGAGGAGGAATTAACACATACACAGGCAAGCACCAATGTCTGTATTAATTCCTAGAAAAGGATATAGCCTTTTCTGTAGTCCCTTCTTATTCCAAAGTCAGCTCTGTCACATCAACCACGTGCATTTTTTACTGACTAATCCTACCATAAGATGTTGCCAAAAGTCAGTGCAGGATTCCTGAATATCCATGGAAAGGACCCAGAGAGGTCTCGAGGTGAGGGAGCTCTGGGTCCCCAGACTCACCGAGCAACTCGGGGTCACTGCTCACTCCTCCCACGCTTCAGTTCTGCAAAAACTGACCTGGCTCCACTCTTGGAATGCTGGGCACTGGGCTGATGTAATCCCTAAATATTCACTGTTCAGGAATCCACCACTTGTAACCAGCGAGGAAGAACGTGCGGCACAAGAACATTTTGGGAGGGAAATACTGAAGAGTGTGAAGCGTGTTCAGTTCACACTCTGGGACCCTCCTGCAGCCAGGACCATCCCCAGGGTTTGTGCCAAACACCCCTTTAAAAGATAAAAGCAGTTTTACCACAGAGAAGCTCCTACCATGGACACATTTCAAATTCCTGGTGTCAGAGGACTGATGCCAATCGCACACAATTCCTCTCTGGGGCTGCACAAACCTATCACCCATCTCTTCATTTTCCCTCAGTAAGGCAACACTGAAAAATAACCCCCAGCACTCCAAAGCCTCATTTTTTCCCCAAAGATGTCAAGAATTCTGCACTTACCTGAGGAAAATCCCCATTTTTTGGAAAGAAGTCAGTGGGGTCCACAGTTGCATAGTTTGTATCCCAGAAATGTGGTCTGCTGATGGGATCCATATAAAAATCCTGAGGGGGGTTAAAATATTGCCTGTAAGGAAATGGGAGAAACAGTTACTCCCTGTCAGTCCTCAGCACTTCTCAGGTCACTTCAGCCTCTGGCAGCACTGAAGCTGAAACTTCAGGATGTCACACACAGGAGTGGGATATTATTGGATATTATCCAGAAGAGAGCTGACAAAATAATATCTCTACCAGTTCTATCCCACTTCCCCACCCCAGCAGTGTAAGAACGCTGAATTAAGAACGTAATTCTTGGCAATTCGTGTAAACCAAGAAGGATTTGATAGATAACAATGTAGTAGTCCGTATTTCAGCCCTGATGACAAAGCAGAATGAAGCCCTGGGATGTCCCAGTGTGATGGGTGTGGTGGACCTGCCAGTCACACCACATAAGGACATGAGGCGCAGGGAAACATCACACCTGAATGCCAGTTTGGGCCACAAAACCCCCAAAAGAGCCCCACAAACCAGCTCTGACAGGGAAACACCCCTGTTAACCCGCCTGGACAGGGGTTTCACCACTCACAGACCCCAAAGGCAGGTCAGAATGGAAGGGTTGGTGACTGGGAACCACAGACAGAACTGCTACCCAGAGAGAGGAACTAGGGATGTGACCGGTGTGAGCTCAAAGGCAAGCTCTCCGCTCAGCTAACAAGGGAACAAAGCAAATCCTGCCTGCTCCTCCTGGGCAGGGCCATGCCAGCTTCCTCCTGCTCCTTGTGCCCAGCATCTGCTTCCTCCGGGCAGCCAGAGGCAAAAACTGCAGGAGAGCAGCCAATTTCCTTCCTCCTGCCCAACCTCTGCTCCACGCCACCTCCTGGTTTGCTCAAGCCCTTTCCCTCTCCTGCAGGAGCAAGGAATGTGCTTCGTAATCCTTCCCGTAAGGGGCCGTGCTCCTGCTTGGGAAATTGCCACTGACACCCTCGGCGCTGCAGCCACGGGACATCAACCCCGGCTGGATTGGCTTCCTCTTGTGGGGAGCTGCACGTTCTCCCCAGTGCCCAAAGAACCCACGGCCAGGAACTTGAACGGGTGCTTGAGGGAGGGAGAAACAGAGTTTGAACAGAACTCCTGCCCAGGAGCTGGGAATGCCAAGCTGCCGAAGGATTATTAAGCAATTAAGGTGCCACGCGTGGCCAGCAGCTCGTTAACACGCTCGGTGAACATTTACATGTGGGTTTATGTGCAAACACGGTTATCTCCACTGATAAATTCGTTTTTCCTGCTCATTTCCCATCACTAAAGATAATATCCTGAAAACAGAACAGCTCCTTCCTCCTTTCCTTTTTTTCCTTCTTTTCTGTGCTGCCGTGGCTTTACCTGCTGCAGAGACCCCTGTGTGAACACACCTGCACATCCCAGCTCCCACAGCCCAGCCCTGACTGTCAGTTCCTCCTAACCCATCCAAGCAAATTAAAATCTGGGCATAAATTCTGGGAATGAACGTATTTCCACACAGGAAAAGGCTGGTTTAAAAGGCTTTCAAGTCGAGGCCGCTGTGGTCTCGCCGTCTCTCACACGAGGACACAGCTTGGCCAGCATCAAGGAACTAACCAAGGAATAGGAAAACTATTTTTACTGGAAAAGTGAACACCCCCTCCCGTTTCCCTGGCACTTTGTGGCCTGGACAAGGGTCAGTCAAGGTAATGAGAAGGAGACCAAGAGAGCTCCAACCTCCCTGGCCTGCTGTGGAATGACCAGCTCTGGTTGGTATTTTATTACCCTTCATCTTGGTCTCCCAATCTGTCCATGTGAGATGCACTTGGTTCCTGCAGTTTGCAGGGAGAGCCCACAGCAGCTCCGGGCACTGCTCCGAGATCCTCCTTGGAAAGCCCCCAGATCCTTTCAGAACCTTTGGAGCTGGGCTTTACCTTCCCTTGAGTCAGAATTCAAAGCTGTTTCCCCTCGTTTGCAGGGCTGGCACAGAGCCATTGACAAGTTCGCTTGAATTAAAGTGGGACAAAACCGTTTTAAGTGGAAGATTTAGGTCAGTGACCTGTCACAGCCAAGGTGTGAACACAGCCAGCAGCGAACTGCCCCGTCCCCACCTGCTCAGCCCCTCCAGGGCTCAGCTCCTGGCACACTGCTCCATGGAAGCTTCCCCCAGAGCCTGAGGGGCTTCACTGGATAACCAAAAACCGTTCCAGAAAGGAAATTTATGCCGGTTTAATCACACCAGCTGCCCGAAAAGGAATGCTCCGTTGTAATTCCGCTGCATTCCAGCTGCTCATCTGTGACCCAGCGCATCCAAAGCCCTTGTGGGCCCATGGTGTCACTTCTGAGACCTCCTGTGCGTGTTTTGGCCAGGCTCCATCCTCTGTCCTCCACTCAGAGACACAAACTTCACATCTCAAGTGGAAGATCAGGGAGAGCTGAGAGGCCACGGGCTGCCTCAGCACCAGCCCGGCGCTTTTCCTTCCTCATCAGACACCAATCCATGTTTTTCAGAGCTTGCTTTACTATTTCAGCAAGCAATGCTCCACGCAGAGGGGGAAAAGGGCATGAAAACAGCAAGAAAAGGGATCGTGTGTTTTGGAAAGTGGGGACAAAGCTTTGCTGCAGCTGTGTGACATCTCATCCGACAGCACAACTGGGCTGCCCCAGATCCCCCCCAGCCAGGAATGTGCTGAGCCTCCAGCAGCAAGGTAAACTGAGCTCTGCAGGGATAATTTCCTCAGAAAAGGGCTGACCTGCTGCTCTTCAGAGCCCTGAACCTCCCTGGCTCTTTCAGGGAGGTCTAATACGCTGTCGACGTTTGTCAGGTTAAGAAAACCTGAACCCAAGAGGCCACATCTGGGGTCTTCTGAAGAAACTCCCTAGCATGAAAGTGAACTCCTGAAAGAAACAGGAAAAACCTGCTTCTGGGTAAAGGTGTTGCTATGAGAATAAGCCCTGTCCAAACACAGCCACTTGCAAATGAGATTTCTCTGCAAGGATTCTGAAGAAAAACGTGCACCACCTCTAATGCCAGCTGCATTCTTCCGTGTTACAGCAGGGGCTACAACTACAACTGCCTTTAAAATCCCACTTTTCAATGTTTCCATCCCTTCCACGATTCCTACCTGTAACCCCCTCACTCTAAATCCACCTACAACAGAGTCAGTGCCATTTTCAAATGCAAAAAGCACAGACTTTTTTTTTTTTTTTTTTTTTTTTTTTTAATGTGAAATGCAGATACGGAAAATCTCGCCTGAAAGGTGATTTTTACAGCTCCTGGGGTATGGAGAACAAGAAGCTAAAGGTGCAGCCTTGGCTAAATCATTCCCTATCAGATCATTACTACAGTGGGCCTCGTTTGCAGAAGTAACTCAAGCAAAGGCAGCAAGTCCAGGTTTGTGTCAGACACAGGCATGTCCTTGCAGGATCGGGCTGTGATGTTCCCGGCAGCGCTGATACGAGCGGCACCCAACAGGAAGAGAGCGAGGGGTAAAACCAGAACAAATGGTCAAAAGGAAAAAAAAAAAAACAAAAAACCAACCCCAACACAATAGATAAATACAATCTAATCTTGTGGTTCAATGCAGCAAAACAGAAATTCTGTTATAGCTCTCCGGAGGATTCACAACGTGTAATTTACAGGAATCCTGCTCAAAAAGCACAGCCCCTTCCAATCAGGCAGGCTGGCCGAGAGCAAAGGGCCTGAATGGATCTGAGAAATCTCCTGTGGGGAGGAGCTGGCACAGCCCAGCTCCCTCAGCACCTGTGGGGCAGCTTCTGGGGCTTCTCCCGGGGAACTGCCCAGTCCATCCTGTGCTCCTGCTGTGCCCAGAGGGGACCGGGGCCGCCAGAGCAGCAGAACCAACACGGGGACACGATTCCCCTCACCCCCTGACAGAGGGGCTGATCCTCACTGCTCCCACCTGCCTGGAGCTCACACCCTCACAGGGAAGGATCCCTCCAGGAAGATGCCAAAATCCCTCTAGGAGGGAGGCTACGTCAAATCCCCAGTTTTAATTCCAGGCACCTGGAACGCAGTTGTTAGTTCAGGATGTCAAATCCTGCTCCTTTCAATTCTCCTTCCTCCCACCTCTGACCTAGATAAAGAACACATCCTTTGTATCTGTGTCACTCCCTGGATTCACAGAGACCAAAGCAGCCATGGATCAGCCTTCAAACCCCCAGCCCCACGCAAGTCACTCAGTGACGGCACAGGGCCACTTTATGTCACCCAAACATTTGTCACATCCCACCTTGCGATGCGGGATGAAGAGGGGATAAAGAGGGGAAATGGAAAACGACATTTTTCAGTGCAGACACGACATGGCTGTTAGCGTCAGTCACTGCCAGCGACGTGGAAAAGGATTTTACTTCACCCAAAACCTGACACCTGGTACAGGTAACACCTTCCTCCACATCTGTGCAAAGCTAGAGACTGCCCAGTGTGTTTGCTCAGTCAGATCTGTTAAGAATTCCACTGATGTTACAAAACCAGGCTAAACCATGGCTGCTCCTCCCTTACTGCAGCACAAAGGTTTACCAGAAAACAAAGGGGTTTTTTCCTTATTTTTTAAAAACAAAAAGCTGTTTGCTGCTGTTTCCAAGCTGCAGCAGTGTCTGAAATGCCACAGGATCGGTGAGTGATGCAATTATTTCCCCATCAGATCACGAAATAAAGTAAACATGGAAAGCAGTAAAGAAACAGTTGAATCACGGGGTGTGCAAGAGCAGAGGGGATTAGACAAAGGAGAACAGCACTCACTGGTTTTCACTTGGGAAGGACGAGGTTGGGAAAGAGCCTGAGTAGCAGCTACTCCACGGGTCGGCGGCCAGCATGGAATTCTGCAAAGCAGAAAGCACAACAGTTAGAGCAGCAGAGGCCTGAAGTGTTACCTGGGGCTGCAGATCCCAGGGCAGGCCCATGGCTTCCCTCCCTCAATGCTTCCCATCGGCAGAGGTGGCTCCTCACCCCTCGAGCAAGACTCCAGTGTCAGCTTTGGAACCTTCTCCCCTCCCAGTGTCCCCAGATGGTCGCCAGGTCAGTCCCCTTCCCCAGCCCTTTCACAGGACACGCTGAAGGGACAAGAGGAAATGGCATCAAGCTGTGCCAAGTGATGTTCAGGACGGACATCAGGAGGGATTTCTTTGTGGAATGGGTGGTCAGGCATGGGCAGGGGCTGCTCAGGGAGGTTTGGAGTCCCCATCCCTGGGGGTGTCCAAGGAAGGGCTGGATGTGGCACTCAATGCTCTGGTGAGGTGACAAGGTAGGGACCAGTCACAGATTGAACTTGATGACCTTGAAGGTCTTTCCCTCAGTGAGTCCACGATTCCGTGATTCAGTCTCTGTGGGATGCTGGCACCAACTCAATAACCTGAAATCGTCTGGCAGAGGTCACACCCAAAAATGTCCTTCTGTGCCTTTTGTCTTCCCACTTCCCTGAAGAGTCTCCAATTAACGGGAAGCTCTTAGCTCAGCTCATACCAATAAAATCAGGGAGAGAACACAGCATCTCCTTACTCAGCTCCACAGCAGCCTTTAATCTCTTTTTTTTGTGTGCCCAAAGCAATGAAACCTCTTACTTGAAGCAACAGGAACTCGGGCCTCGCTTAAACCTCTGTGTCCCTGCATGTGACACATTCCAGAGTTTGAAACAGAAAGAGAAAACTCCAGGAACACGTCAGCTATTTTGGGTTTGCTTTTTGCCCTGTCGGACAAACGCATCAGCGACCCGGTCTGGTTTTAGCAGCTATATCAGGACAAATACAACTTATTTATCTCTGCTGCTCTGGAAACAAGGACAGCTGGACGCGGGCACAGATTCACACGTCTGGTAGAGATGTGCTGGGGTAGGAACAAGGTCTGCAATCCTGGGCAGATTCTCTCAGCCTCTTCAGTCCTTCCTTAAGCAGCTTTCAGAGAGGCTTTGTTTTAATCACAGCCCTGCTTTTCCCTCCTCACTTCAACCACAACCCCTCCGATCCATCCTGCACGCCCCTGCACAGCGCCTGGGAAGTCTGGAAATCGTTGCTGTGAACACAGACCAGGATCTACCAGGATCCACCAGGGCAGGCTGCTCTGCCCAGACCCTTGCTGGGCACAGCCTCCCCCTCCCCAGGACCTGCAGAGCCTCACCTCCACGTCCGGCATGGCGAGCTGGGAGCGGAGGCCGGGGATGCCGTGGACGGCATCTCCCGGCTGCTGGTGCTGTGGGAAGCTGTTCCCCCCATCCATGGTGGGGTGAGCTGAGGGCATCAGCCCGTGTCCTGCCTCATGGAGTCCTCAGGAGGGTGGGACAGGCTGTGGAGTGAGCGGTGGGAGCGTCTTTATCTGCGCTCTTCACCCTGCACCATGTCCTGGGCCGGGAAAGAAAGGCACGTTTAGGTTTTGTGAAAGGGGAGGTGGGGGGGGAAAAAAAAAAAACAACACTTGTGAGCTGAAACATAGCTGAGGGATGAGCAAACAGCCACCAGCCTGTGAAATGCTGCTGCCTCTTCAGAAAGGAGAGGGTTTTATGGGAAACAGAGCTCTCCATTACCACCACACCTGGAATTCACCCAGGCTGGAACTGGAACACACCTCTCCTGCCTTTCACACCGCAGGAGCCCCGCACGTCCCTGCGACTGCCTGCACACACAGCTGGGCTCAGCCTGGGGGATTTGCTTATCCAATGTACAAGAAGAGCCTGCACTCGTGTGTAAACTCATGGTAATCAACTGCCCCAAATCGCCTGTTCTCCTGAAAACACGCTCTGGAGCTGGGGACACTGCTGAGCCAGCTGAGAGCCCTCCTCTCCCAGCCCGGGGCACACCGGGGTCTCCCCGGCTCCAAGGCAGATGTTTCTGTGCACCAAGACCTTCCCCACACCAGTCAAACCCAACAATACCTCGTTACTCATTTGAAATTAATAGTATTAACGCCATAAAATCCTGAACTTATCAGCTTCTGGCACTTTCTCCTTTGCCAGCAAAAGGGGATCCAATGCAGGAGCATTGTCCTGGCAGGATTAACCCCACAGTAACACCCTGCCCTCAGCGCAGCTTCTCAGTCAAAACCTCCAAACTGATTCATTTTCTTCTAAATTCTCCATAATCCCACAGGAAACCAATTTCCAACTGGATTTAATGGATTAAAATAAAAAAGAGATGGTGAAAGCAACCTATACAACCAGAGAAAAGCACCCATGATGTCTTTACTTCCAGTGAATCTTTTTTTGCCCCTTCCTGCCTTCCCTGACCCTCACCACAAGCTGAGTAAATCAAAGTGGCCAAAACCTTTGGGTGGAGCAATCCAGTCACACACAACACCTACAGAGCACGGCCCAAAGCTGTAATTTTAAAAGAGCCACCTCTGATCATCCAGGAGACACTGGATTTGCTACAAGGAGTATTTTTGAAAAGCCATTTCTGACTCCGAGGCCCTTTTAAAAATAAAAGTGACCTCGCGGTGGACAAAATGACTGCGGCATTTGCAATGGAAAGTGAAATTAAAGCGATTTTTTTGCTGCCTTCCCGTGGTCCCGCAGTTGTGCCAGCAGTGCCCTCTGGGCAGGACCAGACCCCGATCCCGTGGTGGAGTCACAGGCAAATCCCTCGTGTGCCAAGGACCTTCTGTGTGAAAAGCAGAGTTTAACATTCACATCCCACCTATGGAATGCTGTGTAGAGCTCCCAAAGGGATTGTTTGAGTTTTGGGTTGTGTTTTTTTTTTGTAGGGAGAAGGTCTCACTTTTGTATTTTGCAAAGATTCCCTTCAACTCAGCTGTACCCAAGCAGGGCTGAGATTCGCTGATCTCAGGGTCAATGTCACCAGCTGCTCTGGTGTCTACCCTGTGGCTCTTCCTTACACCACACTTCAGGGCTTTTGCTGCTTTTCTCTTTTTTCTTTCCCCTACTTGCGACAGCTTTTGAGAGGAAATCAGCAGCAGTGATTCCCGTAAGAGCCAACAGCAAATATACAGCTTTACTCACATATCCAAAGGAACTTAGGAAGGGTCAAATCAATATCAGTATCCCTCCATGCCTGCTCTGCATTAGCTGGTGTCTCACACCACCAGACCTCACTTCTGGACCCTGTAGAGCAGAGGCTGCTCTAAAGCAGCACCAGCTCCCCAGGGAAACTGCACAGCAGATCACACCCCACTGGCAAAACGAGGGAAAACTGCTTAGCAGGAAAGCTGGAACACTCTGGGCCTCGGTTTGTGGTGCAAGTGCAAAATACATCCAAGCATTAAGAACAGGAGGGAAAAAGAGGCACCAGGAGACCACTCTACAGCTGGCACCATTCCAGCCACTCCTCAGTCCTGGAGGATGCTGAGGGAACTCCTTACCCCAGGAGAACGGCACCAGCACGTGCTGGACGCCCCAAAATCCAACCTGCACCTGCCAAATCTTTGTGCTGCAAAACAAGCTCCTGGTGATGAACGTGGAGGCCGGCCCAGCTCCCACTCTGAGCTCACGCTCCAGGGCCAGGGGCTGCTGTCTGGCTTACACTCCCAAATTCCAAGGAAAAAAATAAATAAAAAACTCACTAAATCCAGAGTCAGAGATCTGTGTGAGGCTGAGGACAGCAGGACAACACCCAGCATGAGAACAGAGAAGTGGGAACAGCCCTCGGTTCGTGCCTATCCCGCCATCCTCCAGGCAGCCACATCACAGAAAACCATGAAATTCAGCCAGTTCCAAAGTGCTTCCACTTCCACATCCCATCCTGCTGCTGTGACAGTGAACACTGATAACACAGAGCCCCACACACGCGAGGGAACCACCACAGCAAACTTTTAAAGTGTTTTTCCACCACTCCTCTTACCAAACATGCTCCCACCAGGCAGCAGCTTCCGCTGTTATGGCAAATCCTCGGGGATGAGGCTCCTGGTCCCAGCACTCGTGTTGGGAGAGGGCTGGGAGAGGAAAGCCCAGCCTGCAGCAGCAGCAGCAGCACACAGAGACCTTCCCAACTTCAACCACTTCAGTCACGTTTTCTCGAAGCAGAAAGAAAATTCTCGCAGCTGTGGAAGAGCAGTGATCCCTCGGGTCCGGAGGGAAGGCACACAATACTAAAAATCCCACCGGACGTTTTCCTTCCTGGCTGGGCAGCCCAGGTTTGAAAGTGAAAGCAGCTCCCTGCACAGGATGACGAAGTCCCTGAGTGATTCCATCCTATCACCGAGCTCCAGAACGATTTCAATATTCCAGTTTGCTTAAAGGTTTGCTGTCAGCACAGGGACTAAGGGGCAGCTCCAGCCTGGAATTCCTCTGGAATTCACCATGTCTAGAGGTTACAGAGCACAACTTTCAGCTTTTAACAGCTTGAGCTTTTTAGGCATTTCTCAGACCAGCGCTCCAGCAGGAAAATTCCAATCGGAAACACACAAAGAACTGCTGTGCTGTAACCAGGATGGACAGAGCCGGGAGTGAGGGCTCGGATCACTCCTAACTGAGACCAGGAGAGGTGAAAACAACCCAGTAAATGCAGCCAGCACTTCCTCCTGTTGTGTTCCCGCCTTTGTTGGTGTATTTTAAATTGCCTCCGTTAAAGGAAGACAGCCAGGAACCCACAGACATGCCTGGAGCAGCCGGAGCTAAACCTGCCGATCGTGAATTACCACACACAACGAAAACACCTTGGGAATGTGATCCTGCTCTTCCTCATGCTCAGAAATAAGTTCCCCTCACCCTGCCCACCCCCACGGAGCCCCAAAGTGTCCCCAGCCTGCTCCACCCACTCCTGAGCCCCCAGCACGGGCACCCAGCAGAGGGAATTCTGCGGGATACAGTGAGGATGCAACGGCCCCGGAGAAACGGGAACTCAACACTACGGAACCCTGAACAGCCAGTTTTACATCTCAAGCACCCAGGCACCTCCGAGTTCCTCTTTCATGCTTCTCCTTGATGTATTTTTGGGAAGTTTAGACCAAACAAGCAGATGGGAATAGGACTCAGTCCCGTCACCAAGGCGAAGGAGAACACCAGAGCGGAAAACGCGTATTATGGGTGATGAAAACGGAATCGCTTCAGGGCATCCTGAGCCAGCACTTTGAGCCACCCTGATCTCCTGAACGCTTTGAGCATGGAAAAGGCTCCTGGGACACAAGCACTGCAGCCCTGGAGCCTGGCAGTGACGTGCCCAGCTCCAGGGCAAATCCTGGCATCACCTGGACACCACAAGTCAATGCAGAGCTGCGGCGTGGAGCAATCCCTGCCACTGATTAACTGTGGGAATTAGTCCGTAAGGAAAGGGAAGAAAAGTCTGGATCATTCCAGAGATTCCTGCAAGGGCTGTGGCGGTGCAGGCAAAAGAACAAACCTGCCCTCCAAGGATGGCAGAGTGTCTGCAGGGAAAAGGAAGAGGTTGATTCTTCAAGCAGTACTTGCTGCTCCTCGTCTGACACTCCAGCAATACAGGGGAAAACCAATCAAATACAGCTTTTTGGAGGGCAAAGACCCCTTTAGGAGAAAATATTAGCTGCCCCCCCACAGGTAGATTACACCTGTCCCTGCTTTTCCACCTGGGAGAACGCACAGGACTATTTCTGGACAGGGTAAAAATGCCTCTCCAGACACTACCCACGCTCTGCCAAGGAACTCAGCACGCTCCTGTGTAAATCCACCCAGCATCACCCTCACACATCCAGCACTGACATTCCCAAACCACAAACACATCCCTGCAAGGCAGAGCTAGGGCTGAGGCAGCTGCTCAGACACTGGGTGCACGGAATATTCCCAAAAACAGGGGTTTGGACACTCCCAGCACGAGGCAGAGCCTGAGCAGGGCACTCTCCTTCCACAAAGAACTTGACTAAGCAAGGTCAGAATCCAAGAAAATGCAGGTCCCAAATTCTTGATACTTTTCCCCCGGTTTCTCTCCCAAGAGACAACTGGGAGAAACCCTCTGAACCCGGGCAGGTCCCGACGTTCTGTTTCACACGCAGCCACTCACGGTGGAAAAACCACTTCAGGACATCAAAGCCAACTTCCCTACGGATCAGGGCAGCCTCAAGGCACACTCAACGTGCACCTGCTCCATGAGAGGCGTGTGCTCACCTTGATCACACCCACACTTGTGCAGACCTCCATCGTGTAACCAAAAAGGACTTAAGAGTTTTAAGTTTTAAAAAGAAAAGTGCCTCAGGAGAGTGCAAACTTCCCAATTAGGCCTGGAAGGGTTTCCTGAAAGATCCCTGAAGGATCAGAATCTCATGGTGACAGGTCACAGCGCGGTTTGCTCCTGCGCAGAGACCTCCCAGCAACATTTGAACGAGACAGGTACAAGCTTATTTTAGGAAAATGAGGGTGTAAACATCTAACAAACAGACCCCCATCAAGTAAAGAGCTTTTGGCAGAGATAAAAGAGCTCAGACTTCCAAAGGCTCCAGCTGGCAGCTTATGTACGGAGCTCTGCAAAACCTGGCAGTGCTGCACAGGACACACAGCACTCCCAACCCAGCAGCAACAGTATTAGCACATCATTTTCCACTTAAACATTCCCACCACCAGCTGCTCTTGGTTCAGCCATTCCCTCACGGCTCAGGACAAGCTCAATGCTCAGGATGATGTGCAGCAGGAACGGCCCCAAAGAGGCACAGCCAACACCCTCCTGTCGTCCAGACTCACCCCCGGGCCAGTGCAAGGACCAGAAAACCCTCTGGGGGGGTTTAGGTTGCCAGTGCTGAACCTGCAGGACTTGTCCTGCCCAGCCCCATCCCATTTTCACCGTAAATCGAGCCTGCCAAGGGGGAGCCACAGTCCTTACACTGGAATTTATGGTTACTCTTGAGGAGTTTTAGACCTGGCACTAGTATTTAATAAGGTGAAACCTCCAGCACCAGCCCAGTTAAGGTTCTGACAGCACTGGTTCCATATCGCTCTGAACTGGGCCAGCACGGGCTGCACCACAGCAGGAGCTCAGTGCAGGATGGATTCATGGCTCCACACTGACAGAGAGGAAGTTTGGATCAGATATTAGGAAATCCTTCCCTGTAAGGATGGTGAGGCTCTGGCACAGGGTGTCCCTGTGCTGTCCCTGGATCCCTGGCAGTGGTGGCACAGGGTGGCACCCTGGCACAGGGTGTCCCTGTGTGTGGCTGTCCCTGGATCCCTGGCAGTGCCCAAGGCCAGGCTGGATGGGGCTTGGAGAACCCCGGCACAGCAAAGGGTGTCCCTGCCCATGGCAGGGGGTGGAACTGAATGAGCTTTGAGGTCCTTCCAATCCAAACTATTCAATGATTCTGCGATCGCTGTGCAGATTTCACAGCGCTCCGTGGAAAAGCAGCTGAAGAGGGAGTCAGAAACACGAGGGTTCGCTGGCCGCGGCCACCCCGACTGCGCCGGGGCAATTCCCTGCGCGGACCCGGCTGGGACAGCGTCGGAGGGGTCTGTGCTTTGCTGGGATCGCGGTTACAGAGGCTCCGCGGTATCTCCGGCTCTCTGCGGTGCAGACACGCGGTGCCGGTGCGGACACAGCCCCGAGCGGTGCCCGCCGAGCCCCCCCGGCCCCGCGGCACACGCGGGACAGACACGCGTGGGGGACACGGGCGGCTAAAGCGCGGGGGGAGCGGGGCCGGCACTGCCGTCTCCACAGGCTGCTCCGGGCCCGGCCCGAGCCCCGCAGCCCCCGGACTGCCCGCGGCACCGACCGGCCGCTCCCGGGACAGTCCCGGCTGGGGGCCGCGTCCCCACCGAACCCCCCGGCCCGGCCCCAGCGGGCCCGCGGCCCCCGCCCACGGAGGGATCGGGCCGGAGGGGAGGAAGCCGCGGGCTCCGGGGGGAAGCGAGCGGGCCGCCCTTACCTGTGTCCGGGGGTGGCGGGGGCTGCCGGGGGCTCCCGGGGGCGCCGGGGCTCAGGCTCCCGCCCGGCCGCCGCCGCCTGGCGCCGCTTCCGGGTCCGCCATGTCTGCAAGGGCCACAGAGCTTCCGGGGAAAGGGGCGGTGGCAGCCGGGAGAGGGCCGGGAGAGAGCCGGGAGAGGGCAGCGGGGAACGGGAGAACCGGGAGAGGGCAGCGGGGGAACGGGATAACCGGGAGAGAGCAGCGGGGAACGGGAGAACCGGGAGAGGGCAGCGGGGAATGGGAGAACCGGGCCCGGGAGCAGCGGGGAAACGGGAGAACCGGGAGAGAGCAGCGGGGGAACGGGATAACCGGGCCCGGGGGCAGCGGGGAACGGGAGAACCGGGAGAGGGCAGCGGGGAATGGGAGAACCGGGCCCGGAGCAACCCGGCCAAGCCGCGGAGCGGGAAGCAGGAGAGGCAGGGCTCGCACCCCGGTCTCGGCGAGAGCCGCCAGGGCGGCCCCGGGTGATGGACGGGCAGCGAGAACCGCGGCTCCGGAGACTGGCAAAGGCCCGGGGCCGAAGGATCCCCGAGGCAGAGGGAGCCTCCGGGGCCGCCTCTCCCCCGCCCAGGAGCGGGCGCTGCCCCGAGCGGCGGGTCCTGGCCCACACCCGGCCCGGGGGCTCTCGGGGGGTTCCTGTGGGTCCCGGCACGGCCCGTTCCCGTAGCCTTTGCACCGGTGTGGATCCAGAGTGTGTCCCACATCCATCCATCCATCCATCCATCCATCCCACAATGGGATGGGATGGGATGGAAATGGGAGGCAGACTAAAGTCCTGGAGCAGCCGTGGCTCTACACACCATCAGCACCTGCCCACAGGCCGAGTGGAGTCTGTCCAGTCCTTATCCTCTCAAAAGGAAAGGAAATTCCTCACTTTTCCTCCCTGCAGGACCAGGGCAGCAGCTCAAGCCACAGAGGACACAGGAGAGCTGGAAACACTCAAACCCTGAGCAGCTTCCAGGGATTCTGCCCGCTGCCATGCCACGAGTCCTGCTGTAGGAATTAAATTAATCACAGGGCTGGAGAATGATCTGCTCTGGCTACTCTGGGCTCCTCATTCGTTTTCCCCATACCGGCCTTTTAATATTTTTAATTTCCCGTTGCTTGCATTGGATTCATGCCACCTTTGCAGTCCCAGGATAGGAACAAAATCCTGAGGGGTCTCACAAAAGCCTCACAGATGGGTCTGTTTTAACACCAGCACAGCAGCAGCCGTAAGGAACCGATTTATCCCCACAAAGGGAAGTGCTGGCAGATGGGAACCACGTTAACACCGGGTCCTTGGGAATACTGGGTTCGTGCCAGAGGCAGAAGGGAAACCAGGAAGATCTGTAACAGCCGTGTGGGGCTCAGTCCCTTTCTCCCCCTGCTAATCCTGCTGCTCCCAGGCTTCTTTCATTTACACACAGTAATTAAAGAAATCTTGTCACATTTTCCAACATATCCTTCTTACAGGGATTCTTTTAACCCCTGCTCCCCCCAGCTTTTTATTTGGTGTAACACAAGTGCAAATAAATAAATACAGTGGAAGAACACACAGGGATCCATCCAGCGCCGAACCAGCCTCCTCCCAGAACCACCAAACCCAGATTTCCCTTACCAGGATCTCCTCCTCCTCCCACCCCATCCCGGCTCCCAGTTCACACGGGAAACTCCAAGACAGGGATGAAGCAAAAGTGAAGCTGGGCTGGGAGCACTGGGGCTGTCCTCTGCCTGCACTGGTGGGAGGTGTGGGGTCATGGCTGTGTCCTGGTCTGTTTTCCCCCTGTACAGGAGCAATGTCCCTGGAAAACAGCCTGGCTTCTCCAGGAACAGCCCTTCCCAGGCAGCTGGTCCCTGTGAGACACCCAGTCTCAGGAAATGGGGACAAAGACGGGAGTTTTGGGGCCCTCATGCCATGGGCTCCACTGCAGAGCAGCAGCTCCACATCGGGGTGCACCCGGCTGCTGTCGCCTGCTGCCAGTTCCTGTTTTTTGGTTTTTTTTTTTCCCAGAGCCTGGAAATCCCCTGACTTTCCGTGGGGTGAGGGGTGCGGAGCCATGCCGCCAGCTGGCCCTGTGCCCCCGGAGCTGCGGGAAGAGGCAGCCAGGGACAGACAGACCCTGCCCCGAGCAGCGTCCCAGCAGGGCTGGGCTGGGGCTGTGCAGGGGGCAGGGATGGGACCTGGCAGGGGCAGTGCTGAGGTGCCAGGGTGCCACAAAACCGCCCCATGTCCAGACAGACCCTTCTGTGCCCCCTGGGGCAGGTTGTGGGGCCGTGGAGGGTGAGGGGACAGAGGGGGCTGTGCTCCTGCAGTGCCCCACGTGTCACGAGCTTGGCAGGTCTCAGCCGGTTCCCCCTGACCTCCCCACTGGAGAGGACAATGCTGGTGCAAATATTTGGGAAAGCCCAAGAGCCTCTGGCTGTGCCTGATGCACACACAGCCCTTGGGAGGGACAGTGTTGGGGTGTTTGGGCGTTCCTGGGGACACCCTGTGTGAGCCCCTGGCTTGCCCTGCTCCAGTGGCCCATTCCTGGATGGTCGAGCAGGATTTTGCCTCTCAGGGGAATAGTTCTGCCACCCTGGTGGAAGAGGAAACAGGAAGAGGCAATGGGATGGGCAGGGAGCAGAGTGCAGAGCTCCTCCAACCGATCCTGCCCTCCCACTGCTGGGAACACCTCGGGAAGGGGATGCACAGCACTTCCCAGAATTTGGGGGATGGGTTTCAGCACTTTGGACTCGGTGCCAAGACTGAACTAAATCACCCGGGGCTAAGGCGCTGTCGTGACAGAAGCAGTTGGGGGAGGAGGGAAAGGCGGTGCTAGCGAGCGTGGAGGTCTCGGCAGGGCAGCCCCCTCCTCTGCACCCCCTCTTCGGAGCCCTTGGAATCTCCTCCCGACCCTCCAAAGGCTCAAATTACTTATTAAGCCAGCCCTGACACAGGGGGTTCTGACCTTGCTCAAGACCCCAGAAACGGGCTCAGGGCTCTCCCACCTGTGCTTTGGGATCCGTGCAGTGCCAGCAGCTCTCGTGGAAAGGAAGAATTGACGGATTTTTCCTGCCCTGCCTCAAAATAACTGCTCAGCTCTCAGAGCTGGTGCTCTGCGTTGCAACCCCAGCCGAGTCTGGCTCCATCCCCTTTGCCAAAGGGTTTGATCCTCGGGCACAGAGGGGCTGGAGGCGGCTGCAAAGGGCATCGTGCTTCCTCTGAGATGGCACCGCACAAACCCGATGTGCCGGTCCGGTTCCCGGTGTTCCCGGTGGGAGCAGGCACGGCGCAGGCTGGAGCTGTCGCACCGCAACCCTCGGGGCTGGGCAGGGGGTCCGGTGTCCGGTGGAACCGGGAGGAGACCCTGGTAACGTTCTCCAGCAGTGCAGCCCAACCCTCGAGCCAGCGGAGCATCCCCGCAGGAGAAGCGTCTCTGCCGTGGCCGAGAGGAGTCGGTTCCCTCGAGCCGAGCCGGGGTCTGACCGGGGGCCGGGGGCCCTTATTTTGGGGATATCGCCATTATTTTCGGGATGGCCTGGCAGCTGCTTGGCTGGACCTACACAGCCACGCTGGGCAGGATGGGGTGAGGCGCAGCCGGAGCCCAGAGGAATCGTGCGGGCTGGGGGGACACGGCGGGAGGAGCAGGTTCACCCCAAACCCGAAGCGGCTGCAGCGCGGCCCGAGCGCGGCGGGCGGACCGCGAGAGCGGCGGAGCAGGAACGGCTCCAGGCCGGGCCCCGTCTCCATGACACCCGCGTGACCTTTGCCCTTCGCTCCTCCCCGCCCCCGCCCCGCCTCCGAGCGATGATGGACAGCCCTCATAGCCTATCGGAGCGCGTCGCCTCCACCAGCCCCGCCCTCAGTGGTGACGGACATTCCCCGTGATCTATCACATCTGAGTTTCACCTCAAACCCCGCCTCTAGATGTGACGGACAGCTCACTTAAACTATCGCATAGGGCCGCTGCCGGCTGGACTGGGTGGGCGGGTTACTCGTAACGAACCAACCGAAACTCGAGGTTCTGCGGTCGCAGCCAATCAGCGTTAGAGCTCTCGGGGACGGGGCCGGCAGCGCGGCCAATGGGAGCGCGCGCCGGGGCGGCGCGAGGCGCGGAGCGGGGGGGGCGGGGGGGGGGACGGACGGAACGGCGGGGGCGGGCGGGGACAAGATGGCGGCAGCGGCGGCGGCGGCGGCGCGCGCGCGGCGGGGCGGGCGGTAACGGGGCGGCGCGACCGGGACGAGGAACGGGACCAGGGCCGGGAGAGCGCCGGGGGGCAGCGGCCGAAGGGCGGCCCCTGAACTTGGGGGGACGCGGGAGGTGGCGGTTCGGCGGGGCGGAGCGTGGCGCCGGGGCCCGGCCCGGCTCCCCCGCCCGGCGGCGGGGAGGGGAGGGACTCGGCCGCTCGCCCCCCTCCCCCGGTTCACCGTTGGGGCCGGCGGGAGCGGCCGGAGCTGCCTGCGGGGAAGGGCCCGACCCGGGCCGGGAAGGGCCCGGAGGTCACGGAAACCACCCCCCTTCCCGGAGTCCGTCCCGTCCCGGCTCCGGCGCTGATTTTGTCGCACTAAAAGTGTCCTGACCCGTGTCACCCCTCCCTGCCCCACCACTGTGCCCTCCCTGCCCCGGTGACACCTGTGGGAGGTGCGGGAGGAGCCGTCCGGGCCAGGTGGGAATCCCTGGCTGCCCTCCGTGAGTGGCCGGGCACCGGGCAGAGGCTCCCCCCGAACCCCCGGGAGGACCCGGGTGTTGGACACCGGGCAGAGGCTCCCCCGAACCCCCGGGGTCGGCGGGGCCGGGGTGGGTTGTGTTGTCCTGCACCGCTGACACCCGGAGCAGAGGTGGTGACACATCATGTGCCAGGCGGAACCCCGGTGGATGAAGGATGCCCCCGGGAGCTCTCGGTAGGCACCGAAGGCCTCAAACTTTTGTAGGCGAAAGCGAAGACGCGAGAATTGTTTTGGAAAGCTCCTTCAAGGAAACTTGGTTCCAGCTCCCCAACGGCTGAACCCCCGCCTCCGGCCCGTGCTCCCGGGAGGGCGGCGGGGACGCACCTTCCCACCCCGGCTGGGAATCATGAGCTCCTAGGGATGGAAAGTCACGAGAGGGACTGGGAGCTGCTCTGGTTCCACGGGGTGGCCTGACGGCCCGGAGATGACCTAACTCTGCAGGATCAAACTGGGCCCAGTCAAGGCCAATTGACTGGGAAGAGCCCCCGGCAGTGGGACCGGGTCGGAAGCAAAGCGAGTCCCAAACTGAGTGTGTCCCATCACACAGATTTATGTTCTTTTTCAAAGACATTCTGGAGCCAGGCCGGGATCTTTTGGCATCCAACTGACCTGGAAGCAGCTCTTAGGTTTTGCTTTCTTTTTTTTGTTGTTTTTTTTCCCCCTCCTTCTTTTTCTTTGGTTGCTTTTTTTTTTTTTTTTTTTATTATTATTATTCTTCATGTTTGTACAATCTTCTGGATATTTTTTTCCCGAGAAGGAGTAAAAGGGAGTGTTGGAAACTAACAAACAGGATTAAAGCCCTGAGCGCTTAAGGAAAAAAAAACAGGTTAAGGAACTTAATCCAGGATGGATCTGCCGGAGCCCCAGCAGCTGGGAATGTTTGCGGAGAGCGAGCTGATGTCGGTGGGGATGGACACGTTCATCCACCGCATTGACTCCACCGAGGTCATTTACCAGCCCCGGCGCAAACGGGCCAAGCTCATCGGCAAGTACCTCATGGGAGACCTGCTGGGAGAGGGCTCCTACGGCAAAGTCAAGGAGATGCTGGACTCAGAGACCCTGTGCAGGAGAGCTGTGAAGATCCTGAAGAAGAAGAAGCTGCGCCGGATCCCCAACGGGGAGGCCAACGTGAAAAAGTGAGTAAAGAGTTCTGGGAGCTGAGGGGGTGAGCTTGGTCCTTGCTTGCCAGCTGAGCTCCTGTGTTGTTTTAGCTGACAGCGTGGCTCTGCTGTGCAAGTGCTTCCTAATCCACGGGTATTTAGGAATCTCTTCCCTCTGAACAGCAGCCAGCGCTCTGGGTGAGGCTGGGCACGGGGAAGGGACAGGTTCCCAAGGACTGGGACAGTCTGGAATACACCCCTTTGGTGTAATTTACTGGATAAATTAGTGTTTCTTAAAGCAGTTCCTCTGTAAGGGCTCACCTTGCCCAGGTGGTGCTGCCCGGGAAAGGTGTAGGGACACAAACACACCTGGTGTCTTCACAGTCGGGGTTGTTCCTGTTCCTGCCCAGGTGTGTTCCAAAGGCCCTGGAGCTCTCTGTGGTGGCAATTCCTTCTCCCACCCATGTGGAAGGCGCCTGGAACAGGATTTAATATATGGGACACCCCATGGGCACAGGAAGTTTTGGGTTTTTTCCTTTCATTTCTAAGGTCCTTGGGAGGTAACTCAAGGCTCTCCCCAGCTGATTTCTGTGTCTGTAAAATGGGGCCAAGGGTTGTCAGCTCCGTGTGCCTCTGACACACCTGGTTACTCAGGGCACAAAGCCCTCGTGGAAGTGAACCCCAGGAGCAGCTGGATGTGGGGCTGGATCTGTGGGGCTGGTGTGGGAACTTTCCCTTCCCTGGACCTCGCAGCAGCTGCGTCCCAGCCCTGCCAGGAGCTGCTTATCAGCCGTGCAGGAGCCTCTGCAGCCCAAACAACCCATGAGGGTTTATCTGGGCTGGGAGAGAGAAGTCTGAGAGGTCGAAGAGACTCTTGTGCTGTTCTGCTGCGGGTGAGCCCTGACCTGCAGAGTCCTGTGTCTGTCCCTCAGTTTGATTTCCCAGTTTAGCTGTGAGATATTTCACATCCTGTCCCAGCACTGCTGTCAGGGAACTCTCTCACATTGCCTTCCAACCTTTCTTGACAGCCTTGGCTGTGGAATAGTCACATCCCAAGGCTGGGACCTCCCTGTCTCTCCCTTCCTGGCTCGAGTTCAGGATGGAGCAAACTTGGTTAATGTGTAATGAAATGTTTCTTGTTTTTCTGGTGGAGGCTGAGTGCCCCGTCCCTGGGTCCCTCCACGGGCACATCCAGAGCTGCCACTGGGGAACGTGGAGATAGTTTCCTCCTTAGGGAAGCTTTTAATGTAAATTAGGTAAAAAGAGCTTGCCCACATCAGGAGAGTTCCCTGCTCTCAGAGCCATGGGAATGCTCCTGTGTCCTGAGGTGAACTCTGTGCAAGTTTTATTCATGCCCAGAGTGGAGCCGTGAGTATCAGATGGGTCATTAAGGCAGTTATTAAAAGGGGTTTTCTGTGGACGTTTCCTGGCTCAGCCCCACCTGCTCCTAAACATCGAGGCAGATTTTAGGCCTTGCCTTGTACCCAGGGGTTTACTCTAGTTCAAGTTCCTATTTCTGTTCCCTCATCCTTTTCCCTCTGCCCACCTATCCATGTGCTTTATCTGCTGCTTCAGTGGGGAGTTTTAAGGCAGACCTGTTGTATTTTGTGGTCCTCTGGTACTCTGAGCTTATCAGAACCCTTCAGCACTGCTGCAAGAGGGAGTGAAAGCTGTGTCTGCTCCCAGTGTGGAGATATGTGACCAAACCCAGGTGTGTCAGTGGTCAGTGTGGGAGGAACAAAGTGCTGTGGGGTCTCCAGGTAGTGCTGGGCAGGACCCTGACACAGTGTTTAATGTCAACATGGACAGACTCCACTGGAACCTCACTTTGGGCAGCTGTGTTGGAGCAGCTTTGGGGAGTTTACGCCCAAAAACTGCTCCTGTGCGCACAGAACAGCAGGAAATCACTTTGTGGGCTGGATCACACTGCCAGGTTTTGCTTTCTCTCTTGGAATCTGATCACTGAAGTGGTTTCCAGTGTTTCCTACCACACAGGGAAAAGCTGCACGCGAGGTTTGGGTTCTTGGGCAGAGGTGATTGAGTTACTGTGGTGGGCTCCTGCCTCTGCCCCTCACAGCTGTGCTGATGGCGTGTCATCCAAGGAATTCCCTGGAAAACAGTTCCTAGACTGTGGCCCTTGGGTGGTTCCACAAGCAGTAACACACAGGGAGTAGTGAGAGTGCAGTAATGAGCTATGGAGGATTCTCCAGGTCTGAGATGGGCCTTGGGCACCTGGAGATGTTGGGCTGGAAACAGGATGTTAATGCCATCCTTGGGTCACTCCTTGTTGATATCCCAGGCCACAGCCTCATCCCTGCCCCAGCCCTGTCTCCTGGTGTTCTGGAGACCCAGAAATTACAACTAAAATGTGTTTGAGACTTACATAAAATCACATTATTTTTCTCTACCCTGAAATACTCCACTTCTGCCCCAGGAAAATGAGCCCTGAAGGGCTCTCCGAGTCCTGGAGAGGATGTTGGGGGCTTAAGCTTTTAAGACACAGTTTCCTTAAATCTATTGGGAGAATCTCCTTTAGAGCAGGTGGAGGTGGCTCAGTCAGGCAGACACTGCTGGATCTCATCCTTGCAAAAAAAACAAATAGGAGTTTAGTGGGATTGCCAAAAAAAAGGCAGGAAAACCTGGCAGCCTGTGGTTTCAGCAGCAGAGGTTTAATAATGCCGTGTGCTAATAGCCTGACACGTTAATTAAGTGTTTGGGGCTCTGTGGGATCCCAAGTGCCCTGTGCTGTACTTACCACCTCGGCAATTGCTCAGGTTGGAATTTGTGCTCCTTGGAATTCCTCGGAGGGTTAACCTGGGTTATGGGGCTGTGCTGTGACACTTTGTTCCTGGGGTCTGCAAATCCCAAACTGGGAACCTCCAAACAGGGGCAGCTCTGCTGGGGAAGGACTTGCTGGGAGCCCTGGAGGCGTGGGCTCAGGTGGGAATGGGCTGATCCCGTGTTCCTCAGGGAGCCGCGTGGCTCAAGGATTTCCACTGCTGAGCTGGGTGTTTGCTTGGGCTGAGAGGTGAAATGCTCTCCATGGAAGAGCACAGGTTGTGATGGATGTAGAGCTTGGAATGCCAGACATCCCTGCAGGAGCAGGATGTGGATGGATCCTTGGGAGCAGGAAAGAGAAAAAGCGACACCGAGATCTTCCTGGCACTTCCAGCCCTTGGGCTCACACAGTCCTGGAGCAGGTGCTGCGCTTCCTAAGCTCTCAGGATGTTGTGGGAAGAACCTTGTGAACCAAGGGAAGGGAATTAATCTTTTGGCTGCGTTGCGGGGGTTTGTTTAGGCAGGAATGGCTGGGAACAAGCTGTAGGAAGAGCGCTGGATCTCGCAGTGGAGATGTCCAGGAAGGAGAGTCTGCTTTCCAGGCTGCCTTTGGCATCTTCCAAAATGGTGTGGCACATGGAACGAGGGGACGGCTTTGCTATTTACAGTTCTGAGCAACAACACCCCCTGTTATTTGCCAGAGCAGGTACCTTGCAGGGGATAAGTCTTAATCCACCAGGATGAGCTTAATGGATCTGACAGAGCTCGAGTTAGAAGGTCTTTCCCCTCCTTGTCTCCCTCCAAGGGGGTTGTTCTTGGAAGCAGGCCCTGCCCTCTGGCTGTCTGTCTGGTCACGCACTTGCAGTGGGCTGTGGTGGGGTTTTGTTGTTAGTTTTGGAAGAAAAAAATTCAAATTCAGGCCTGTTCTGAGGAGGTGAGACCTATGTTCCGCTACTCGAGGGGTTTGCGAAGCGAAGTGGGACGGGAGGTGACTGGGCTGGCGGTCCCTGCTCCTCAGGCATTCCAGAGCAAAAGAGGGGCTAAAAATAGAAGTAATCTTTCCTCTGGGAAAAGGGCGGCTTGGCCTCTGCCCCAGGGGTGGGGGCACTGCCCTGGCATTTCGGATTGGTTCTCAAAGTCCTCCTGGGGTGGGAGGGAAATCCTTACAGAAATATGAGATATTTATTAGTCCGTTCAAGGCGGGAGGAATTAGTGTTTGTGCTTCCGAGCTGTATTACAGGGAATGAACTGTTGGGATCAGGGTTTTAAATGTGTTCCCGGCATTTGGGCCCTAAAGCAGTTGTGTTGGAGTGTGTTTGCTCCCCTCTGGCAGCCCTGGTTGGAGCCCTCAGCCCCCTCCCTCCATGCTGCAGGATCTCCTCAGCCCCACTCTGACACTGGCTGCAGTTCCTGTGCTAATTTAATCCACTTCAGCCCTTTGGTCATTCCTATAATTAGACTTGCCTGCCATGTCCACGGAACACTTGGGAGCTTTGCTGTGGTATCCTGGGTCTCTGCTCAGCTCTTGGTGGCTTCTTCTAAATCCAGAGTTGAGAAAGGAATCTCTGGCCTTAACTTTGGTAGTGAAATAATTCATACTGCTCAGGCATCCTTAAAAGATGAGTAAGGATTCTCCTTGCACTCCTGCATGGGAGAAGCCTTTCCAAGGAGCAGCTCCTGGTTGTTGCTCAGCTTTTTTGCTGGCCCCAGCTCATTACTGGAGCTGCTAATTGTGCCCATGAGGGGCTCTCAGCTGTCTTTGGGCAGGGGCTCTCACTTCCAAAGCTGTGCTCAGAATTCCTTGTAATGCTGCTTCCCAGAGGCTGAGCTGATGAAGTGTGACCACACTGCTTAAAGCACTCGCCAACATCGCTGTGGAAGGGAGCTGGGAGCGCGAATTTGGGAGCCCAGCACAGCCCAGGATGGAGCAGCAGCAGAACAAAGTGAAAAGCAGGACCTGCACACTGCCAGGCACCAACAGAACCACCCCGACCTGACTGTCCTGCTCTGCCTGTTTCCCCACAGCTGGCATCCAGTGGGATTTTGCAGGATGAGTTTAATGCAAAAGAGACTAAAATGTGGTTTGGGGCAGGTACAAAATCCCTGGAGACAAAGATCAGAAGGTGACACTCAAGGAGCTGGTCCCTGAGCCAAGGGAAGGTGGCTCCTCACTCTTCTACCTTATTTATTCCCCACAAACTCAGCTTAGGTCTCTGAGCCATTCAGTCAGGTTAATTTTGAGTGAAATTTTGGAAGAAATGGAGTTGGGAATAATCTTTTTAAACATAACTTTTTCCTTGTCTCTCCCTGCAGGGAAATCCAGCTCCTGCGGCGATTACGGCACAAAAACGTCATCCAGCTGGTGGATGTGTTGTACAACGAGGAGAAGCAGAAAATATATCCTTTTGCACGGGGCTGTTGATCAGGTTTGAGCTCCCGCTGTTCCCTGCTGTAGTTCTCCTTTTGGGGAAGGCCCTTTTGGATGTTTCTTAAGCTGAATTTTTTGCAGCTAGGTTGCTTTCACTGCTATTAACCATCCTGCCCACCTGGCAGACTTTCCACACAAGCACAAATTCACACAGACACCGATCCAAGGGGATTTTATCCTCACTTTGCTGGATTTTGTGTGACTCTGCCACACTGACAGCACTTTGCCTGGAACCAGTGGGGAGGTTCCTGGACCTGATCCCTTGTAGCATGTGTTATAAATGGATGCTTTTATTTTTTGACAGTGTTTTCTAACTGCCGTCTTCTTATTACAGTACTCCAGAAAAGGAGTAATTTAATTGTGTGCGTTAATTAGATCAAACACTCTGCCACCAGATCATTAGGATAAAGCAGTGTGACAACTTCTGCTTGTGCTGTGGCCTTGACAGAGCGAGGGGACTGTGAGTCAATTACTGATAGAGAGATCCTGTTTAATTAGGTAGAAGGGAGGAGGCAGTGTGGGGAAAAGGAGCCCGAGAGAGACATCGTGTGTTGGTACCAGGTGATGACAACCCAAAACCATCTCTGGGAGATGGGTTCTCTCCAAGGATGCTCTCTGCTGGACTTTCTGAGTCCAGAGTTGGTTCTCAGTGCTTTTCCCTTGCAAGGACAGATTGACTTTGGTTTTTTTAATCTTTCTCTGCTCCTACACTCTCACAAAGTTCGTTCTTCCTTGTGCTGATTCTGGCAATGACTGGGGGAATTTGTTTTCACTGGAACTGGCAGCAGGAATTCATGCATGATTTTGTTCAAACCCTTCTCCAGCTCCTGGCTGGCACGGCCTGTGCTGCATGTCCTGGGCTGTGACAGAGCAGCCACAGAGGGAGCAGGTTTGGGAATGGACCCAGCAGAAAAGGGACTGTGTTCCCTGAGGCTGCCCTGGGAGCAGGGCCCTTAGTCATGCACAGGGCTCTGATGGTTCCTTGCAGGAGGCAGAGTCGGGGTTTTAAGGGGAGATGTCAACTTCCCCCTTGGTGATAAAAAGATAAAAATCCTCATTTCCGGACCAAGCATTATGGGATTGGAGATTGGAGCTGTGGAAGGAAGGATTCTGTTCCCAGCTGAGTGTTCTGTTGCTGGTGGAAGTGCACTGCAGGCTTGAGCTGTTTGTCATAGAGTCTCAGAACGGCTTGGGTTAAAAGGGCATTAAAGCTCATCCCATTCCACCTCCTGCCATGGGCAGGGACACCTTGCACTGTTCCATCTTGCTCCTAGCCCTGTCCTTGGACACTTCCAGGGATCCAGGAGCAGCCACAGCTTCTCAGGGAAACGCCTGCCAGGCCCTCACCATCCTTATAGCGAAGATTTTTTTCTCCTAATCTCCCACCTAACCCCCCTCTCTGTCAGTGTGAAGCAATTTCCCCTTGTCCTGTCACTGCATGCTCTTGTAAAAAAATCCCTCTCCATCTTTCTTGTAGGCTCCCTTCAGGTTAAGACAGCGTTTGAGCAACTCATCTAAAAAAACCTTCAGTGATTTTCTGTGGGGAAAAGGAAAGCTTTGGTAACTGGATTAAAAATATCAACGACTTTTAGTAGTGAAGGGCTGTTTGCTGGCCTGCTGTGGCTGAGAGTGCGGAGCTGATGGTGAATGGAGAGCTCATCCAGGCAGAAAATGAACCCAGTTCCACGAGCAGCATCCCAGGGATCCTGTTACCAGTGTGTACAGCTGAGTTTAGGAGCAGAACCCCCTGAGGAGGAGAACTGAGAGCTTGGGGCACCTGTAATAGATCTGCTCCAGGCTGGAAGTCTGTTCTCTAATCTGGCTGATCAACCTGAAGTGGATCAGTGACCAGGGAGGGGTGAGGAGCAGCCTGGCCGGTAATGACACCCAGCCAGGCTGTCCTTGAGCCTCTTCGCTCCCTGGGAGCTGATTTGGATTATCTGCCATCACTGCTCTTCTCCTGACAGTTGGGGAGTTGATGTCTTCCACATCACTCTGGTAGGAGTAGTTCACAGATTTCTTCCAGAGTATGGAAGGGTAGGAATGAATTTTGTGAGTTCTTACTTCTGTTCTCCTTTTTATTGATTTACTGTGATTGGTTTAGTGTCTTCGTGCCCGTCATAAAATCTTGTTTAGGGTATGTTTAGAGTATTTTAGGGTCTCTCTGAAGTGCAGCTCATGGGGATTGGAGCAGGAATTTAATGAGTTTTCAGTGTTTGGAGCTGCTAAATAGAACATGCTGGAAAAGGGCAGCAGAGTCTTCAGCCCAAATCCCCACACAGGGCAGGACTCTCCCTTCTGCCTCTTCCACCTCAGGTGGCTTCTTGGGACAAAAGTAACTTATTTTGGGCTTAGGTTAAGGAGACTCCTGCCTGGAGGAATAAATGACCATGCTTGGGATTGCAGGGGAGCCCTGGCAGCCTCTGCTCTGTCAGGACACTCCCCAGTGTCCCTGGGTCTGTTCTCCCAGGCCCCTCGAAGCCAGGCTTTGCCTTCAAAAGCCCAGGGAGAGGAGGAATCAGGCAATTACAGCATCAGGCAGTCTGGTTCCCATTGTTTGGCCCCAACATTAAAGATTACAGAGATAAAAACTGAAATATGCTGCGAGGGAACAAATGCTGCAAAGTGCCACCAGCCCTTGGCATTCTGTTGTAACTGTTTTTATCCATGTGGTTTCAAAAAGCTTCTCCCAACTCTCCAAGGATCCCTTTTCCTGCTACTGGAATACTCCAGTGGAGCTGGGGATAAGCAGCAGCTGTTCCGTGGAGCACACGACTGGGTTCTTTGGGACAGGGAATGAGGAATAACCGACTTTGGGGAGGGTGGTGGGAGCTCACTGTCATCTCAGGTGCAGAACACCCAGGGCACTGGGGGAATGGGCACAGCTCTTGTGCCAGGGAGTTCCCAACTTTCTGTGCCCACTTCAGGGTATTTCCCTGTTCTCTGCCATGCCGGTGAGATCTCCAGCTTGTTTTCCGTGGAGTTCCCATCCTGTTCCAGGTCTGGTCACGGAGCTGCAGATGCTCATTTGGCAGAAGGATTTTCCTGTAGGTGCTTTCCTGTCCTGTGGGAGCTGGAGGAACATCCCTCAGTACCTGGGGAGTGCAGCCCTTCCCTCTGGGATGGGGCTGCTGCCCATCTGAGGAATGTTCAGCTCTGAGGAGTTAACCCTGGCGCTTCCTTAACTCTGCCCTCACGTATATGGTGATGGAGTACTGTGTGTGTGGGATGCAGGAAATGCTGGACAGTGTCCCAGAAAAGAGGTTTCCAGTGTTTCAGGCTCACGGGTAAGTTCTGTTCCTCTCCTCACTGCGTCCTCTCGAAGTGGAGAGCACGTTCTGCTCTGCTCAGGCTGAGTTTGCAAACCTGGCTTTGTACAATGATTTCATATCTTACACCCGTGCAAAAAAAAAAAAAAAAGTTAAAAGCTCTTGAAGTGGCCAGCAGGGATTGCCCTGAGATTCTGGGAGGAAAACCATCCTTCTGTAGATTTTTCTGTTATTTTTGTTTTACCTCCTGAGGTGCCCAACAGCTCCCCTTGGTCCCTGTACTCCTGCCTTGCCAAGGGGTGTGAGGCCGGAATCTCCTGTCTAAATGGAGGTCAAGCCACAGTTCAGTGTCAAAAAAGACTTTGAAGGCCTTGGGATGGATTAGGGATTGGCAATATCCAGCAGGATCTGGTGGCTGGGGTAGTTAGCTGGGATAAGCTAGAGCCCCTTTCACTACTCAAGGAAAGAAACCTGAGAATTCTGGGAATAGATACAAAAACACTGTCAGGATCAAATCAGGGCAGAGCAGCAAATCTGTGGCAACTACGTAATTTTGTGGTCATATTTTAACTTTATTTTTAGAGAATTCTGAGGTTGCAGACAGCCTAAGTGAAATTCAGGCACATTAATGTTATTTCTGGGTATTATGAGATGAAACACTTGCCTCTACAACTGCCAGGCTGTATGTGGGTTACAATGAAAGCCCAGAGTCTCTGACCACAGCAAAAAGCTCCTTTCTACTGGCTAAAAGTGTTTGATCTTTTTTTTTTTCCCCCTCTGCCTCTCTCTGCAGGTACTTTTGTCAGCTTATAGATGGCTTAGAATACTTGCACAGCCAAGGGATTGTCCACAAGGATATAAAACCGGGGAACCTCCTGCTAACAACCAATGGGACACTAAAAATATCTGATTTAGGCGTAGCAGAGGTATGTGAGAAGCACAGCAAAGTCAGAATGGGACGTTCTAGATTGAGGTCACCTCCGTGGTGTCATTGATTTATTGTGCGTTTAGGCTTTTGTTCTGTTGCACTTGCAGAGGGCTCTAAATGACTCTGAATATTTATTGCAATTGGCAAAGCACTTCTTTTAGTAACAGCAGGAAACCTCAGGAAGCACACAGAGAGGGAAGATGTCAATCTTGGATGAGCCCAAAAGTGGGGGGAAATGGGGATGAGCTACAAAACCTTATCCTTCTTTTTGTACAGAGACTGTCTTAGGTAGGAGAGGTGCAGGATTCGTCACTGTGGCATGTGGCTGCTGCGGTGGCATGATCTCATCACCTGTAGATGTTCAGTGGATGAGTTTTCCCCTTTTGTTTCCCAGGTGGAACTTTTCCAAGAGTCACAGTTTGTTTTCCTTGGAAGCCTGACACTGTTTGGTCTCTCCTGCCGCAGGCATTGCATCCGTTTGCGGAGGACGACACGTGCAGGACGAGCCAAGGGTCGCCAGCATTCCAGCCCCCAGAAATTGCCAATGGCCTTGACACCTTTTCAGGCTTTAAAGTCGACATCTGGTCTGCAGGGGTGACGCTGTGAGTGCCCAGGAGCCCCCAGGAACTTCCTAACTAATGACACCCGCAGATAGCTCGGTCCTGATGGCCCAGCTCTGCCATCACCCCTCTTGTGTGGTGGAGGGAGCTGAGAGGGGCGTGCTGCTCGCTCCTGTGGGTGGGTCTGTGCTCCCCAGAGTACCTGCAGTTCTGCACAAGGGGATCTTTGCTCTCCAAGAGTGGCTCTGCAGCTGTTGCTCAGCCCCCAGAGGCACAGCCAGGGCAGTAACAGAAACCACAAGTATCTCCAGTGTTTATTTTTATGTTTTTACTGTCCCAGACTGTCAGGGAGATGTCCTGGTGGTTTTGACCCCTGTGAATGAAAAGCTGTGATGAAGGCAGGCTGTGCTTAAAGAGGTTTTGCACATACTGCCAAATATTCCTCTTTTGGCTTCCTCTTGGCTGCTTTTGGCTCACGTAGTCAGGTAAGAACCGAATACCTGTGTGCTGCTTCTCATCCTGCTTCTCCTGCCTTCACAGATACAACATCACAACGGGTCTGTACCCTTTTGAAGGGGATAATATCTATAAATTATTTGAAAACATCGGGAAAGGCGACTACACAATTCCAGAGGATTGTGGTCCTCCACTCTCAGACTTATTGAGAGGTGAGTCTCCCCTGCTGGTTCCCGAAGGATGATATTTAGAGATGCAGCAACTCCTCAGCTTGCACAGTGCATGGGATCCTGTTAGTCAGGGAGGTTATAACAGCCTTACAAGACTGGCAGATCTTCAGCACTGGCGTTTTCCTGAGATCCACTAACCCCCTGCACACTGTGTAGAGTTGGCTCTTGCATTGTTTCCTGTGCTCTGAGAAGCTTTTACATCTAAAGACAAAGCCCACAAGAGGTTAAATTTAACATGGCCATAACAGCATTGATGCAGGTTTGGACAGTGAGAGCACTCAGATGCTGTGTCCAGGCTGTCCCTAATGTCACACGCTGAGTACTCGGGGTCTGCTGTCCCTCCTCATCAACCTCTGCTCTTGTCTCAGTCCCATTTGTCTCCTTCCCCCCAAATTCAGAGCTGCGGAATATTGGAGCAGTGCCCAGTTTCACAGCAGGCCTGGGATAGAGCCAGGAGTGGCACTTCCTGGGGAGAAAGTTGTGGGGATTTTGTTGTTTTGTTGGTTTTTTTTTTTTTAAATTCCTATCACTTATTGCAGCAGTTTGAGGTTTAGTGCTGAACAGTCTCTGCCTGTGGAATCTGAGTGGTTCAGGCAGGGCAGCAGCTGTGAGCCCCTTTAGCAGGAGCTGGGGTGTGATTCCAGCCTGTGGGAGAGCCTGACCGGCATTCCCAGTGCCTCCTGGGCAGCAGAACGGCCGGGTGCAGCCATGCTCCCCAGCCCTCAGCAGGCTCATCCTTTCTCTTCAGCTCTTTGTGAGGAATCAGCCCCCAAATGTGGGATGTTTGTCTTGTTTCTCATTGATTTTCCTGATCCTAGTGCTCTGTGGGGTTGGTGAGGGATTGGGGGGCAGTGAGTGCCTCGCTGCTGGCAGCGTGTCAGCTCGGCAGGGCCCCGGGCTCGGTGCAGGGCCACAGCTGCAGGATCTGTGCAGGGACACAGCTCCAGGATCGGTGCAGGGACAAAGACTTGGAGCCGGGACACGGGCTCCGGGCTCGGTGCAGGGCCACAGCTGCAGGATCGGTGCAGGGACAAAGACTTGGAGCCGGGACACGGGCTCTGGGCTCGGAGCAGGGCCACAGCTCCGGGCTCAGTGCAGAGACACAGCTCCAGGATCGGTGCAGGGACATGGGCTCAGTGCAGGGACACAGCTCCAGGATCAGTGCAGGGACATGGGCTCAGTGCAGGGACACAGCTCCAGGATCGATGAAGGGACAAAGGCTTGGTGCAGGGACTCAGGCTCGGAGCACAGCCCCGGTTCCAGGCTCGGAGCACGGCCCCAGCTCCTGGCTCGGTGCCGGCCGTGCCGGCGGCAGGTGGTGCTGTCAGTCCGAGTTCTTCCGCTGCCGCCGCCGGGGCTCCCCCGGCCCCTCGGCACCAAGGAGCTGCCAGACCCCCGCAGCCCCCCTCGGAGGCTATTTTCGCTTCCCTGGCCCCACGCCAATGATGAAATCAGTTATTTCCATGTGTTTCCAAAAGCATTAGACAGCTTTAGCAGCTTTCCAAAGGCATTACATAAGGCAGCGCTTCCAATGGCGCTGGGTACAGCTGGGATCCGGCTGCTCGTGGCCCGATGTGCTTCACGTTGGACCTGCCAGCCCCGGGGAGCAGTGGCCTGAGCTCCTTGTGGCCTTTGGCTTGTGACTGCAGACTCCAAACGTGGCCTTTTAACGAGCTGGGTGTTGCCCAAATGGAGCAAATCCCGCAGTCCTGTTGGTCCGGCAGCAGTTTTCCTGCAGCATCCAGCAGAACTCCTCAGAGGTTTGCGATCAGCCTCTCAGCTGCACTTAGTGCTTCCCCCAGGGAAAAGGAGCATGGCAGATTTCTCTTTTACTGTGCTGAGGATATTGACAGCTTAAAATCTTGTGCTTCATTAGCACAATAACTCCCCTCCTAGTTCTCTTCCCACCCCTGCATGAGATCTGGAGCCAGAATTACCTACTCTTCCCTCTGCCTGATTTTACATGGAAGAGCCTTGAATCTGGTGCCCTTTGTCCATCTCTTACAGCCTGAGTCTCCTCTTGCATCCTCACTGCTGTCAGTTTGTCTGTCTGCATCCCTTCTGTGCTCGTGCAGCAGAGAGGTGGGAGTCAGTGGGTTTGGCGAGGAGAGGAGCTTGTCTGGGAGGAGGTGGCTGCACCCCTTTTCTTATCCTCTCTCCCACCTGAGAACAGTCTCCCACCCCTCATCTTGCTGTGTACAAGCTGCTACAGTGCAAAAGCCTCTGATATTCTCCTTGCTTGGTGTGAGACACATTTTCCAGTGGTCAGCATGCCAGGTGGCCTCGAGGGGGATGAATTTTGAGGTGGGAGTGCCCCAGCTCTGGCTGCTCTGGAGGTCTGAGCAGCTCCCCAGCATCTGCTGAGGCCCAGGGCTGAGCTGTGCAGCGGTGGCACCACGTAGCTATGGTGACAAACCTGGATGCTTTATTTAGTTCCTGCTTTTCCTCCAGAACATCTGCATTTCCTGGTGGGTGCCCGCTCCTCCTGCAGCAGGCTGGAGCTGAATCCATTGCCTGTGATCAGATACTGTCAATGGCTGTGTTTGTGTCAGCAGCACAGACACCCCCAGCTCAGCTCTGTCGCTCTGGCGGTTTTGTCTCATCTTTGTGTTGCTTTGAAAGGCTCTAAAAGCCCTCTCAGGGCTGAGAGTGCCTGGTCTGGGTTTGAGTGATGCAGAATTCAGTGCAGCAAAGTGCTCATTTCCTCTGTCTGCCAGGGCTGTGCTGACCACAGGCCCCACAGCCGGGCTGTGAAGCAAACACAAACACGATTTGTAGGGTTTTTTTGTTCTTCTGTTGACTACTTTTGTAGTGCATCTTTACTTTTTCTTCCCCTTGAGCTTGTTCTTATCTTCATTCCCCTTTTCCAGAACTGCAGAGTTTAGAGGACTTAAAGCTCCAGTGGTATTTGGCTTGTAAAGAGACTCTCATGACAGTATATCCTCCAGATTAGTTGGGATGCTGCTCCTCGTTTTGTCTCCCTAATCAGGGATGAAGCTTTATTTATACTCTTCAGGGACGGAAAGAAGAAGGGCTGGTGCTGTTTTGTGTGTGCAGTCAGGAGAGATGTGTCAGAGTGGAAGAGTTTATAAATAGCTTTAAGGTTCTTCTGGCAGCATCTGCCCGTGGCTTATCAACTCCTGTGCACTTTGCTTCTGGACCAGAAAAATGCACAAGGTCAGCTTTCCTCCTCCTGGTCTAATAGACTTTTACTGGAAGAGGAAGCTTTGAGGCTGCAGCTCTGCATTAATCAGCATCTGGATTGATTTCCAGGCCCTGTGACCTGGGACATGGTGGTTGGATCCTCAGCAGTTTGTTTTCTCACTTCCATGACCTTTTCCTTGCTGGGACAGCGAGAGGATGTGTCCTGATGACAGTGGGATGTTTTAATCCTGCTGTGGCAGGAGTCCCCAGGGCTGTCTGTGCCCATCCAGAGGCCTGTCCTGGGTCACAGGCTCGAGATTTGCCTGCAGAGGGAGTTTGTGGCCAGAGCAGCCGGCTGAGTGCAGGGAGAGGGGGAAGGTCCTGCCTCATTTACAGACTGGCCTCACGCTGCTTTTACAGTGGCTGTTAAATGTTGATCCAAGTTGGAGACTGCAGCGGAATCCAGGTTGAGTTTGTTAACCTTGCTGTTGGATTTCTTCCTGCTTCTCCAGTCCCACACGTGAGGCTGTCATGTGTTCTGAACTCCAGGAATTCTGCCCTGGAGCTGTGCCTGTCCAGGATCACTGAGTGTGTGGGCTGGGGGTTGTGAGGAGCTCAGGGCAGATCCGTGATCTCCGGTTTCTGGGTTGTCACTTGATGTGATTTGAAAGGGTTTTGAAACTGTTGATGTGCTGCAGAGGACACGATACCCCTGTCTGGGCACCACTGTGCCGTGTCTGTCCTTATCAATTTAATACCTGATAATTCTCCATGAGAGGACTTCATACTCCAGGAATAATTTCCTCATGGAAAGGGTTGTCAGGCACTGGAAGGGGCTCCCAGTGAGGGTTGGAACCCCCATCCCTGGAGGTCTCCAAGGAACACCTGGACGTGACCGTGCTCTGCTCTGCATGCCGAGGTGGGGATCAGCCGCGGGTTGGGCTCGGTGATTCTGTGGCACCCCTGTGTGAGCACAGCGAATCCTCTGGGAATACCAGGGAGCAGAGGTGGGAGCTGGGCCTCCTGAAGCCTTCCCTGGCACAGCCTGTCCCATCCCTGCTCACAGATAAACTCCAGGGAAGTCTTTACCCTAAATGGCCGCAAGCGGCGGCTGCTGCGGGCAGACGCTCCGGGATGACTTGCCTGGTGAATAGAACATGATGTTTTGTCTTGCTGAAGCCTCTCTTCAGCGCAGGACTTGAGCCACGGAGCTGCCACGAGTGACTCAGAGCTGAATGTACGAATGTACATTTTCAGCTGGGACGCTTTCCGTTTTCTTTCAGATGCTGCCCCAAATGCGGTCATTTTTCATTCAAGTAAAAATTCCTTTCGCTCTGTTATTTTCCTTCTGCCTTTTTAATGGCTTGAGAGCAGCAGCTCCCTGTGCCATGGTTGTTTGTGACTACTGCTCTTGGGCCTCTTTTAATCATTTACCTTAAACAACTTCTCCTGCTTGTACCGGTTTCATCTGGTAAATGCCTTAAATTTCAAAAACACCTTGAAGTGTGTTTTTTAAATAAATCAATGGGGGGAGTGGGTGGTGTCCTGACTTCCCTGTTTCTGACTGCATTAATAAGAGAAGCCAACCAGTACTTGTTCTTGTCCCCTAAACTTCATGTGAGAGCTCTTTGCAGCCCTATTTCTTTAAAAAAAAAAAAAAAGCCAGCTCATTTGAGCAGCTCAGCTGTGAAACTGTCTGATCATCTTATTAATAGGTTCTGTAATTAGGTGTGGGATTTTTTTTTTTTTTTTCTCCTCTGAACTTATTTCTTTTTCTGTAAGGTGAGGAGAAATTCCATCTGAACGTGAGAAAACTCCTTTGCTGCCAGGGTTGAGCTCTGGAACAGGTTGCAGTGTGGAGGAGTTGTAGAGTTTCCATCCTCAGAGACCTTCAAAACCCAGTCCAAACAATCCAGAGCTGTGAGGAATTGTGCTCTGAGGACTCCAGTGCCTCGAGCTCCTGAGCCAGGAACCTGACCTGTGACCTGGAGAGCTCTTCCTGGATGGCTTTAACCTACTTCATGTGATGTCATATGGGTCAGTGATCCCAGCTGCCTTAAAGCTCTTAATGCTGTCACCAGCATGGATAAACCTTCCCAAACTGCCAGGGCAAAGTGTATTTTGGGTTCTGGGGGCGAAATAACTTCAGTCTTGCCCCACTGTACTGTCCTATCCCCCCTCTTTGCCCTGATCTGTTGTGATATGAACAGACTGACAGGGAAGATGTCTGGAGCAGCTTTTGGTATCATGTGTGCTGTGGTGATTTATCTCTTCCATGACCTTTGAATTGTAGGATCTCTTGTACTTGTACAAGTACTCCTGCTTGTACTGGGATGTCTCTTTGCAGCCCTCACTTCCCAAGTGTCCCCCCAGATGTTTCCCCCACTCTGTGTTCTCAGTGTCTCCTTGTCCTGGCTCTTTCCAGCACTCTGCACTGTTTGCTCCTGTCCTGACTTTCTGAATTCCTGTTTGACTGTGAGTTCTGCTTCCTAGACTTTTCTGTTGGATGGGTTCCTCCTTTTCCAACCCATCTCCAAAGCCTCATTCTTCACGCAACCTGTGCAAGACTCGACAGTGCAGCTGCTTCAGGAGCAGCAGGGGATCATCCAGGAAGAGCAAAGCTCCTTGTAGCATTCAGCCATGAGGCTTTGTTAATGTTCATTAGGTGAATATATTCCTGGAACCTTCACTGGAGAATGTCTTGGACGCTGCTGGATGGAACTCTCAGGGTTCCATTGACTCATTTCTGAAGAAGATGGCAAAGTTTGCTCCTTCCCTTCTGTTGAGCTGTGACGCTTCTGAAAGGCAGTGGAGCGGAGTGGGCATCCCAGGAGGCTGTTTAAGGAATCCACCTCCCTCTCTCCCAGGAAGAATAGGGATGAGCTGCTTTTCCTCTCCCCACTCTGCTCACCACCCACCCCAGCTACCTCAGCAGATGATCCCAGAAATCCAAATGCTGGCCAGGGCACAGGGATGGATAATTTTTTTTGTTGTTGGTTCTCCCCGGCTGCACCTCAGAGTAGAATTCCACTAGACCAGAGCATCTGGGACAATGAGCAGGTGGATGTACGCTGTGCCTGAGGCTTTGGCTCTTCCATGGAGGAGGTTCAATGGAATTATCTCTGAAATGCAAAATCTTGATGCTCTTTGCTTGGAGACTTTCTTGGAGCTGTGGTCAAGGGCTGGACAAGCCTCAGTCCCTGCACTGGGAGGGAGGGAGGGAAGGGCTGTACCCGCTTTGCTGGTGGGAAGCTGAGGGACAGCCTGGAACAGGTCAGCAATGGAACTGGGACTTTATGCTGAGTTTCCTGTGGCTGATGGAGTGAATCCTGCCTGGAGCTGCCAGGGCTGGACACAGCATGGCTGTCAGGGAGGGAGGGAAGGGCAGAGCTTTGTGCTTCTTGGCTTTGACTCAGCTGAGAGTGTCTGTGATCACACCTGGACTTTTTTCCTTCTTTGCAGGGATGCTTGAATACGACCCAGCCAAGAGGTTCTCAATACAGCAGATAAGGCAGCACAAGTGAGTGTTACCAGTCCTCCTCTTCCTCCTCTTCCTGCTCCTCCTGTACCTCTGCTCCTGCTCTCACCTTCTGTTTCCTTTCGACACCAGACACATGGAAGTCACTAGATCTCCTTCCTCCAGCTCTGCTGGGGCTCTGGCAACCTGCTCTTGGCTTTTTATTTTTTTTATTTTTTTTATTTCTCCTATTAGAGCATCCGGTGAGGCACTGGAATTGCTAACCAGTAAATAAGGAATATGTTGGAAGTCTGTTTGTGGCATGCCTGCTTCTGGATAATTGAGGGTTCTGGATAATTTTTTCCAGAGGCCAGCAAGTACTAATGGAGCAGAACAGGAGGTCCTGAAGGCTGTGTTGTTGAAGTAGGACTGTTCAGTTACGTGTGTTAGTTCTGGCCAGTCTGGGGACAGAAATATCCCCTGGTATTTGCTCCATATGGAGTCAGTATGTGGAAAAGCGTTCCAGGACAATAGGAATTTTTTTTTTTTTTTTCTTCCTCTTTAATATCACAGTCCTCCCTCCCCCATATCCTCCCCCATTTTCCGTGCCGTAGTCAGGGGGGGAAATGCCCCGTTATCACTGAGGGGGTTTTTTTTAAGGATCTGTTTGAACACGCTGGCTCCGAGCAGAGATTTCCTGGGCGGATAAAAGTACAAGAACAAAAAGCATCATGAGGCTGCTTCACTGCGGAGGCTGCATTAGCTTATCTCCTCTTGGTATGGGAAGTGCTTCTGAGGACAGGCAGAGCTGCCTCTGGACTGCAGCTGCTTGGCCTGTGAGCCTGCCCAGATCCTTCTGGGAGCTGTAAAAGCAAGGATGTGGTCCAGGGTGGTGCTGAGCCCGCTCCACGCTGCAGGAACAGCCCTGCTTTCCTCTTGTGTCCTTGGAAAAGCCATGTGCTGTCAGGTGATGGTGCCTGGGAGGTGCCCAAGGAGCCACAGCCAGAACCTGAGAGGCCTGATGTGCACTGGGGCTCCACAGGGAGTGAATGGGACCAGATCCAACAGGGATTGGAGCGACCAGAGTGCAAGCAGGGCTGGGGGGCAGGGTTTATGGAGCTGCCCACGTGATTAATTAAGTGTAAGGACAACTCTTGTCGTAGCCAAGCCCCGTGCCTGGGTTGTTTTAGGGGCTCTGGGCACTGATGGGTGCAGGCATCTTCCATTCACGTGCCTCCCAGTGGCAGTGACCAGAGGGGATCAGCTTGCCATGCTTTGTCAGGAAGCACTGCAAAGAAGCAGGAATTAATTCTGTGGAGTCATCAGTAGGTGTTGAGAAAAGCACTAAAAGCACTTCCCTTCCTGTGGCTGCAGTGGCCACCCCTGAGCTCAGGAACTGCTGGAGCCCTCATGGGTCACTGCCGGGTGATGGAGCTGGTTCTCCAACCCCAGATACTCCTTTTTGCCCTCCTCCCACATGGCAGTGATTTTTTGTGTCAGCGTTGCCCAGCGGGAAGCACAGAGGAGTCTCCAGAGACGCTGCCTGTCGTTAGAGAGCCGCAGAAACTGGAGCACACCCCTGGCACGGGGCAGGCACCGAGCTCCTCGGCTGCTGTGCCGAGGCTTTTCATCCCACAGCACCGAGAGGGGCTGAGGAAAGGCTCTACCTGCAAACCCAGGAGCATTTCCAAGGCTTAGGCTCTTATTAGTTTTGTGTGAGCTTAGCCAGTGCTTCTTAATAGGCTTTTCTCCCCTATTAGTAATTGCCTCCTTCCTCCTGCTGTGGCATCTCGTAATTACATCAAGCACGGCAGAGCTTGTGGCCTGGGCCCTGGATGTGTCTGTCCAGCTTCTTTTTGTGCTAAAGAATCCAGAGCTTGGTTCTCCTGCCTTTTCTTTAAATAGAAGCTTAGCCCTGATGCTTAACCTGACCCTGTTTTTTTTTTTTTTTTCTTTGTAAATGGAACACAGCAGGCAGCCATTCGGGTATTGACAAAGGGGTTTGGGAAAGCACTTTAGTAAGAAGAGGTTTGATTTCTAGAACCCTTGGATTTCGTGTATTGAGGAGAGTAAATCATTAATGATTGTGGGTTTCTCTACACTCCTCCCCCCAAAAGCATGTGCTAGGGACAGGAACTAAACCAGAGAAACATCAAGCAACTTCCCCAGGCTGCCCTGCTGGGATGGATCCTGTCTCAAACCAGAATCACCCCGTGCCTTTCCATGCTGCTGGAAGTCTCCTTTTATGTCTTTGAGCTGCTGTTCCCGGGGACTCGCTCATATGGACAGTCAGGATCATCAAAGTGCTCTGAAATCAGCAGGAGCAGCCCCTGGGCAGCAGTTTTGCACTCAGGCTGCTGGACCAGGCTCGTGCCAGGGTGGTGGGAAGGGGCAATGTTCCCCTGCCCTGTGGGAAGGGTGATCCCAAGGGAGGTATCACAGTGAGTGTCCTGCAGCCAGAGTTGGGGCTCAGGATCCATCCTTCCCCGCTTCACCTTCCATAAAGTGTGAAGGCCCTTGCAGTGGGATCAGGGATAGAATCAGTGGCTCAGGGGCACTGAGAAAGCACCAAGAGAGCACACAGTGCTATTCCATAGGGAGCAGAGCTGCAGGAGGCAGGGAAGGCATCCAGGCAGCCCAGCAATGGTAATCCAGCCATTCCTCCCATTATTCCTGTCAGCTATCCCAAATGCTTTTGCCCTGCAGCAGCAGAGGAATGCTGGAGGGAAGTCTGCTGAGTTTCATGCCTGCCAGCTGTCTTCCTCCCTCCTCACTCCTGCAGCTGAAATGCATTAAACTCTTGTCTCTGCACTTCTTCTGGAGCGGGACAAAGCAAAACGCTGCTCTGTTCAACCCAGTCCGTGCAGAGCAGAGCTGGAAATGGAGATGAGTTAAACTTCTCCCAGCCTGTCATCTCAGAGCTTAGGAACTGCCAGAAGCTGACCCCTGAAGAGCAGTGGAAGAGCCTGAAAACCTTCTTTCCCTGGAAGGATCCGAGTGGGATGATGTTTGCTGGAAAACCAGCGCTCACAGCTCAACTTCCAGAATATTTGGTGCTCCTGGGATGGGGATTGTAGGGCAGGGAGGAAAAGCTGCCAAGAGCCAGGGAGTTCCAACCTCTTCCCTTATGGATTATCCACCACCTCCCCTCTGCCCCGTGCTTTTGCTGAAGGGCTTCCTGCTCATACACTGCATTTTGTTACTAATTCACTGACCTGCTGCAGCACTTAAAGTGATGAAGTGGATGCAGAATTCTACCTCTGTCCCTTGTTTCCAAGGCAACCATCTTCCCTTCCCTCGCCACAAGTGTCACACTTAATTTGTTCAGGCGCGGATCCGATTGCAGGAGTTCATAGCACGAGAAGGGAGGCACTTCCACCTTTTATTAGTGGAGGTGCAAATTAACCTGCAGGGCTGGGGTCTCCTCCTGGAGCTGCTGTGCTGCCTTCCCCAGCACCTGTGGGGTTTGGAGAGTAGCTCTGGGATGCTGTGCTGTTCAAACCTGCGTTCCAAACCCCTTGGAAATCGGTGTGGTGCTGCTGAGGGCTCCTTTGCAGGGGCTGACTGTGCTCCTGGGCTGTGTTTGAGGAGGGGAGAGCAGCTTCTCTGAGCCTCTGCTGCTGCCTGTGCACCTGTGGGCTTTCTCCATCCCTTCTCTATAGTTCCAGGCAGTGATCTCCCCTCAACAGGACACAAAGAAGCATTCCTCTTCCTTCGTGAGGCACCTGGCTCAATCTCCTGCCCTCTGGCAGCGCATGGAAGGGATCTTTCCTTCTTTCACCCACATTCTGCAAATGAGTTTTGTAACGTGGTGTGTTAAAGGCCTGAATCTCCAGAACTCCTTGAAGGAGTCCGAGCCATCCCTGCCACCTTTGGTCCTACCAGGGAGAAACTGCTGTTTTCTTGCTTTTGTTTGTTCTGAACCTGACTGAAGAGCTTGGAGATCTCTTGAACCAACAAGAGCTGGAACGGCGATTGCAGGGACACTGCTGGCGTGTGTTGCCTTTCCCTGGGACATTGTGTGCCTTCCACGGTTGCCTGTGAGGGAGCTGAGCTAAACTGGAACCCTGTTCATTGCTGCTTGTGGTGACAGTGACCTTCCAGGGAGCTCGAGGCCCTTACATGGCATCACAGGAGGTGGAGAATCGCTCGTCCTGACCCTGGCTGGCAGGGCAGGGATCTGCAGCTTGGCATCTGCTCTCAGAGAAAACCATCCCCGTGCAAACCAAGCCAACTGCAATGTTTGTGACCCAAATGGGAAGTGAATAGCTGGGAGTGTTGGAAAGCTGCAGCTGTGCTTACAAGATTCTTATTTTAACCTTGCTTTATACCGGGACTTGAAAAGAGCAGGGGGAGGACTTGTGATGGGAGATCTGAGCTTGGGAGCTGCAAACCAAACAGGCTCATTAAGCACTGGGCAACCCAGATTCGTCTTTTCCTTCAGTCCTTGACCCTTGCTGTCTTATCTCCCTGTGGCTGACAGCAGCTGTCTGGGCACCACTTCTGCCTGGCAGCATCACAATTAACGCTTGTGCCGTTGCTGGCTGGGGGTTCTGAGCTTTGCAGGCGCCTCAGTGAGCTTGTGGAATAAGAAGAAATAATCCCTTACTACTGCTGCCTTCACTCTGAAGCATTTCTAAGCCACTCCCAGCCCTTTGAAACAGAGACCAGAGAGGAATCTGCCTCTTGCAGAGGGATGTTCTGCACAAGGGACGCTTCTGAGATAGCCAAAATCTTTTCTTCACCCTCAGGGTTAAAGCAGCTGCCACAAGCTCCAGGTAAATGTGTGTGTGCCAGTGCAGTTGGCTCAGAAAACATCCCTGAAACTGAGAATAACTGGTGGAACAGGGCACTCATCAGCAGGGTTCTGACCCAGCCCGTGTTTCGGGTGGTGCTGAGGGCAGGGTTGAGAGGGGCTTTATCTCCTGGCCATTGCTGACCAGGAGGCGCTGCTTTCTGGCTCAGGCAGTGGCTTCCTGAGGCACATGAGGGTGTTCCAAGAGCCAGTGGTCCTCAGCTGAAGAGCAAATCTTCAGTGGCAACCTCAGCACCAGCACAGAAAGCGGAATGTCTGTCCCCGCTGGAAAATCCTCGCCAGGATCCCACTCCACTACTCTGTACAGAATTGCTCGAGGCTCCTTCCAAGAGGTCTTTGATTTTTCTTAGAACTTCAATGGATTTCTCTTCTCACTCTCTGTCCTCATTACCATATATGCATATGCAAGTGTTTGAAATCACCTCCCGGAGGATAGAAGCATAATGACTGGAGTACAGTGATTCAGGTTTCTGCTGCTAATAAAAACCTATTTTTACTCTCCTGGTAAGTAGGACAGGAGGGAAGAGTGAGGCAGAGCTGAAATACAGCAAAATAAAAACACCAGTTGCCATAGACTTCCAGGCTTTTTCCCTTTAAATTCTCCTTTTAACAGCAGTCACTCTGATCTCATCTGTCCTGGATATTCCCTTCTCCCGAGATCTCTGGTGTTGAGTTTGGATCCCTCAAGCCCCAGTGCCCCTGGCAAAACCAGCTGGTGCCTCCTCTGCCCCTGTGCTGCTGATCCTGCCAGGCTGGATCAGCCCAGGCTGGATTTGCTGTCTTGGCAGTCGCTTCCTCCAGGGTCTCCAAAGAAGGGAAATGGATTGATTCGATGAGGAGAGCGTTGTGCCATGCACCTCACCAAGGATTGATCTGATGAGGAAAGCGGTGTGCCACGCACATCACCAAGGATTGATCTGATGAGGAGAGCGGTGTGCCACGCACCTCACCAAGGATTGATCTGATGAGGAAAGCGGTGTGCCACTCACATCACCAAGGATTGATCCGATGAGGAGAGCGGTGTGCCACGCACATCACCAAGGATTGATCCAGTGAGGAGAGCGGTGTGCCACGCACATCACCAAGGATTGATCCAGTGAGGAGAGCGGTGTGCCACGCACATCACCAAGGAAGCCAGCCATGGGATCTGCAAGGAGCCCTGCTCGAGTTACGCTGCTCCCGCTCCCTTCCTGCCGCTCCAGCAGCTGGGATGGGCTTTGCTTGACTCCTGTGGTGCTCCTTTAGGGACTCAGAGGTGACAACTGCCAGCTGATATCTGCAGCAGTTCCTGTCCCTCTCCCCAAACAGCACCTCCCTCCCTGCAGACAAGGGGCTGCCTGGCTCCAAAGCTCCACTGCTGCAGAGAAAACAGTTTAAAGATGTTGACTATGAAGCAGTTTCTGGATGAGAGTTCACCCCTCCCTTGAATCCTGCCTGATTTGTCCCAGTAGCTGCATTTCCATTTGTTTATCTCCTCACTCCTCGCTTTTCCTGATAGTTTTGTTAGAATCCCACTTTTTTTTAGGCCGGCTGTCAAAGCAGTGTAAGACTAGAACAAAATGATAATTACAGCTCTGCGCAGGAGGTGCCTTCAGCCTTCCTTCCTGAAAGGAATTTGGAACTGGGGTGATAAAAACCAGATGGCTCAGGTTGGTGAGAGTTCTTGGGCTGGCTCAGGCCCTCCTCCGTGGTTGGGGGCCAGGAGTTACTGGATGCCAACTGCAGGGTGGAAGCACTTGTGTCCCATCAGGCTTGTGTGGGCTGGAAAGGCGTGTTAGAGGTACCTGGGCACTGAGGAACCTCTGCTCCCACCCACATTTAGGGGGTCCCTGGGAGTGTGGAGGCTCCAGCAGCACTTCCAGGAAACTTTGGGTGCCCACATGCAGCACTGGGAGATGTCCCAGACAGTCTGGAGTCGGAGGTCTGCTATGGGAGTACGATGAAAACCTAAGAGGTTTATCCCATCTGGTTCTGGGATGCTGCTGGGAAGCAGCCTGCTGGATTCCTGATCTGATTAAGAACAGCTTTCGGAGCTGATATCCTTTCCTGGCCAGATGGCAGCACAGGGTTTGGTAGTGATAGGAGTCCCTTGAGACAAGGGGGGATAAAAAGATAAAGTAGAAGCGTTTCTGCTGTGGCCTTGGTGCAAAGTGGCTTTTAGAGGAAACTGCTGCAGTAACTGCCCCTCTCCTCAGGCTGGGATCCTGCAAGCTTGTGTCTGTTGGGCTGGAGAAGGGAAGTTCCTTCTGTCCTGCTTGCTTGGATAATAAAATTCAGGAGCTCTTGCAGCTCTACTGATAGGTTTTGACTTACAGGTAGTTTGGGCTGGAGTTTGTGATGGAGGGAATGGTCCTGAGCTGCCCTCTGTGCCTGTCCCTCTGTTCATGTCCTGTTCCCAGCGTGTCCCTCAGCACAATCCACTACTGACACCTGGCCAGACCTTTTGCTTCCTCCTGACCTGCCGTGGGTGAAGCTCCCAGCTCGGAATATTGGGGCGGGCTGGGGCCATCCTCACTGGAGGACTCCTGCATGCTTTGTGCACTGACCCAGCTCTGCCCTTGGGCTCTCTGCAGCTGGTTTAGGAAGAAACACGCTCAGGCAGAGGCGCTGGTGCCCATCCCTCCCAGCCCCGAGACCAAGGACAGGTGGAGGAGCATGACGGCGGTGCCTTACCTGGAGGATCTGCATGGCTACAATGAGGAAGAGGATGATGACTTGTATGACATTGAAGATGATATCATCTACACTCAGGACTTCACAGTACCAGGTAGGGGAGAAGTGGTTGTGGGGGATTTTTTTCTGTGTTTAAAGCTTTTTTTTTTTTTTTTTTTTTTTGGAAAGGCCTGGAGGTCTGAATAATCCTTTCAGCAGAGGAGGAGATTGTTGGTTGTGGAATGGTGTGAGTGAGCCGTGATGCTCCAGATCCCTCAGTCCTTGATTTGATCAAGCAGCGTGCCCCTCCCAGGGTTACCCCTGTGCCAGCTTCTTCCCTTCTCCCAGGAGCAGCTGCTGCTGGGCTCTGCTGTTGAGCACAGTTAATTCTTTGGACCAGTTTTGCTAGAACGAGTTATTTGTGAGCAGAGCCCTGAGATGACTCTGTCTTCAGGGTCTGTGGCGCACCTGGGGGATACCCTGCATGCAGGGAGACTGGTCCCAGCCTGGCCCTTGCCTTCCTCAGCTCCACGTCCATCCAGCTGAGCAGGGTGAGCCCATGCAGGCAGGAGTCTGCTGGGAGCAGTGACACCGGGGATTTCCCCCTCCTCATACAAACAGCCGCGTTTAAACCCAAATCAGAGCTGTCGTGGCAGATGACAGGCAGATTGTTGGAAGATCTTCCATGTTCTCTATGTAATTTGTGCTGTTTCAGAGGGATTAGAGACATAAAGGATGAGAGGGGCTGGCGAGGTGGGATGTGCCAGTGTTTGTGGTGGGCAGGAATCCCCTGAACGCTGGGAACACGAGTGTGGGAGGAGCAGGGCGAGGAGGGTCCCAGCACAGACCCTCGGTGGGTTCGTGAGGCATTGCAGAGGTGGGGGCAGCTGCAGAGGGAATAAATGTGAATTTTTCCACCAAAGTCTTCCTGCAGCATCCCTTTGAACCTGCCCGGTGTTGCATTTCTAGCAGTGATCCCATATTAAAATATAAATTAAAAGCCCTCTTGTACATGGGGGATCAGTTCAGCTGTGGCTCTGCTGGGCAGCCAGAGCAGGAGTGTGAGTGACTCATGGGTGGGGGTGGCTGCTGGGTTTGAGGGGGTAGAAAGAGGAAACCTCATTAAATCCTGTGTTCTTCAGAGGAGGAAGGGGCTTTGAGGAAGTGCTTTCATTTTTAAAGGGTTATTTAAAGATTCATGCAGCTCTGTGGGGAGATGTAAATGTTGCGAGCCCCCGTTCAATCGGTGTTAAACATCCCATCCAGGGAAGTGCCAGGAGAGGATGGAGGAGAGAGGATGGCTGTGGCCTGGAGGCAGAATCCTCTCCCCACTCTTGTGCAGTGAAGGGATGTGATCGTCCTGCTCCCTGCTCAGTGCTTTTCTGCCTCAGGTCTGGAGGCTGAGCTCTGCTCTTTCCTGTCCCGCATTAACCCGTCCTCTGCTGCAGCCCAGTCCTGCAGCACCTGCTCCCGGCTTTTTCAGTCTGAGGCTGGAAAATACAGCCAGGACTGGAGCTTCTGAGCCAAGCCTGGTTGTCAGGAAGGTGCATTCCTGGCTGCTCACGCTGCCTGTGTGCTCAGTCTGACAAACAGCGATTCAAAAGCTCTTCTGCGGCGTTGTTTTGAAACCTTTTTTGGTGCCTGAATGAGCTGGATGCGGAGCCATTAAGAATGTGAGGGGTGGCAGGGATGAGCAGGGGTGAGCAGCCACGTTCCTTGGTTCCTCTCTCAGCCCTCCTCCCTTTATTTATTTTATTTTTAGCCCTGCTCGTGGTGAGGGTGAGGTGGGCAGGAGCCGCTCGGGCAGGCACAGCGCTGGGTCAGCGGTTCCGCGGGGGCAGCAGTTGCCAAGACTTCAGCCCGTGCTGAATTTTTATTTTCATTAATTTGAACGTCAGCAACTGTCATTGGTGAAGGAGGTAAAATTAGCTCACGATTCACCTCCCTCCTTGGTATCCATAATAGACTCCCGGGACTGTGCTTTTGAAGCAGGGAAAGAGGGGAGGAGGGAAGAGTCACACAAAAGACAAATGAGCTGTTTGGATAGATTCTTTTTTTCCCTCCCCAGTCAGAAATGTTAATTGACTTGGCCCGAGTTCAGCCGAGGGAGGGGAAGGAGAAGTGCTCAGCTTTGCTCTGAATGGGGTTGTTTGAGGCTCTGCAGTCGTGCCGGTGGGATGGAGGCATGGGAGGAAAAACCTGGAGCTCTGGGGTGCTGCAGCCAGGCTGTGCTGGGCCGGGGCTGCAGCCTGAGCCACGTGAGCCCCCGGGGGAGCCCAGACTGGGGGCTCTGGGGCTGGTGTGTCCCCTCTTCCAGACCTTGGAACCCCTGAGCCTGTTCAGCCATCACCGCTCCAGAGGGCTCAGGCACTGGAGGAATCCATAGCAGGGCCATGAGCTTTGTGCTCCTGAGCCTCCCTCTGTGCCAGAGGCACTGGCACATGTCCTGGGGGGGATGCCAGAGCACCCCCATCGCTACAATCCCTTGTGGAAACCTGGGCCAGGAGCTGTGCTGCTCCAGAGTGCCAGGCTGGGCACTGCAGGTGCCACCAGCTCCAGGGTGCCCAGAACCAGGAGCTGTCCCTGGCCAGTCAGTCCCTGTCCGTTCTTGTGGCAGGAGTGCTCAGGTAAGCAGAGGTTGGGAGCCGCGGCAGCGCTTGGGAGCCGTTGGGACACAGGGGAGATCCAGGAGGGAATGGATGGCACGTGTAAGCCTGGATACAGCCAGCCCTCGCTCCCCATCTCCGGCAGCACCCAGGGATGATGTGGCAGGGCACAGGGGTCCGGGGTGGGACCCCCACCGTGCTGTCCCACCACCCCTGCGTGTCCCCCCCGGCTGCCAGCAGTGGGGTGACGGTTGGCGCGAGCGGAGCTGACGTCCCGCCCGGCCTTGGCGGAGAAAGGATTGAGCATCCTTTAAAGAAAATTATACATAATCGTCTTACAGCCTTTGCTTCCACTCAAACCTCTGAGTCATAACTGAAGGGCCCTGGAGCGTGACGTTCCTGCTGGAAGGAAATTGCCTCGGCTGGATCCGGTGGGGGGGAGCCAGGAGCCTGAGGAAGCCTCTCCTCGGCCCCGCGTTGGGCTGGGGGCTGCTCGGGGTGTGGGAGCAGCCCAGGATGCAGCCACGTCCCTCTGTCCCTCCCCGAGTGAGGGGATGTGACCCAAGGCCTGCCATGGCAGCAGGAGGTGCCTCTGGAAATGGCTCTTCATCTCTGCTGAGTCACAGGGAGCTGCGGAGGGAGAGGGGCTGATGACACCCATCGAAGTGTCCCTCAGGGGACAGTGACACACCTGGACCCCAGCCCTGCCAGCAGAGGCTGCGCTGCCCCGTTCTGCAAACACACCCAGCCCCTGGCTACCCCAGAGTTGGTACCTGGGGCTGGGACCTGCAGAGAAGGCAGGAGGAACAGGAGTGACCTCGTCCAGCGCTGCCCCTCTGCTCCCCAGAGGAGCTGGGCTGTCGCCTGAGCTCTGGAACAGGGCACACAGACAGTCCAGGGAGCAGGGGACACCATGTCTGTGTGCTGGGGGAACGGGGCCAAACCGGTCCTCGAGGGGAGCAGGGAGCCAGGTGCAGTCTCAAGCTCCCAGCCTTGCACATCCCGGCTTGGGGATCCCTCCCCAAGGAGGAAGGGGTTCAGATTTCCCGCAGGAGCAGGATCCATCCCGAGCACTGGGAAGGGGACGCTGCCAGCCCCTCCCTCACTGTGGCCGTTCCCTTGCAGGACAGGTGCCTGAGGAGGAGGCCGGGCAGAACGGGCAGAGCCGCGGCAAGGGGCTGCCCAAGGCCGTGTGCATGAACGGGACGGAGCCGGGGCAGCTGAGCGCCAGGGCCAAGGGCGAGCGCCGGGCCAGCGCCTCCTCCAACCCCTCCCGCAAGGCCTGCTCCGCCAGCAGCAAGATCCGCAAGCTCTCCACCTGCAAGCAGCAGTGAGCTCTGCCCAGGTACTGCCGGGGCGCGCCGGGCTCTGCGTGCCATCCCAGCCGCGGGCAGGGCGAGGGAGCTGAGCGGTGTTGTGCAGTCTGGGTCCCGAGCATCCCTCTGCAGAGTCCCTGCTACCCGAGGTCTGGATTCCCTGTGGTGCTGGGGGGGGAGCAGAGCCCAGGGGAGTCCCCCCCACAGCCTGCTGTGCCCACCTGGCCCTGCTCTGTTCTGCCCTGTCCTGTGAGGGGTGCTGCAGTGATCCCTGTCCCCTCCTGGGCTGTGGCTGTGCCGTGTCCCTCCTTTCCCTGGCACCAGGGCCCCTCTGCCCTGCTCCCAGCCTCGCCACCCACCTGGATTTGGGGAGCACAGGGGGATGCTGAGCACCAGCGTGTCCCCAGAGAGGCCCCCATGGGACCTGCCCCTGGCCCAGAGGTGGCCCTGTCACCCATGACCACGCCACTGCCGTGCTCAAGCCGCTTCCAGGGGAAGCTGAGCCCACTCCCTGCTTCCCCTCCTCCTTCCTGCTCCTTCCTCCCCAGCTCCAAGCCCTGTCCCCTCCTTCCCACCCCTCATTCATAACGGAGCCAGCAGTGACTCATGTTCAGCCTCATCCGCCCCCGGCCTCATGCTCGTCACAGCGCTGCTGGGGCTGAGCTCTGTTATCTCCTGGATCACGACCAGCTTTGTGGTGTGAAAAAAGCCCGAAATAAAAGCCGGATCCTCCCCCTGCAGCTGTCAGAGGCCCGTGGCAGCTCCATCTTTAATTCATGGGGGCAGTGAGTCACCTGCGGGGAGCCAGTGCAGCCGGAGCCGGGATGGGGCTCCCCGGACCCGCTGCTCCTCCTGCCCCTTCCTGCTCAGCCGCTGCTGGAAGGGGAAGCTCTGTGAGTGCTGCCCGAGCTTAGCTGGGTCACTCCCTCCCTTAGCCCAGAAACCTTTGGAAGGAAGGGAATTCTCTCCTCCCCTCCTTGTCGTGAATGACATTCCTTGGCGTCATTTTCTCCTCGGGGTTTTGCTTTGGGCAGGACTGGGCTTACCTGACTGAGGGGACCCCCAAAACCTTCCAGGGACAGCACAGGGAGCCCAGGCCCCTCGCTCCCATGCCGGGGTGCCAGAGGGAACCCCGGGGCAGGGTGCAGGAGCAGAGCCAGCGCCCCAAATTGGGCACCCCATGGCCTCCCTAACCCTTGTCTCTGCTCTCCCCGCAGCGTCCCCGGGCCAGCCTGCGTTCCCCTCCTCACCCCAGCTCTGCCTCTCTCCTGGGACTGGACTGTGCTTGCCATCCAAAAGGAAACCAGAGGAAACCAACCAAGAGGAGCCCCCCCTTCCCTCCCTCCCTCCCTCCCGCTCCCCCCGCTCCGGCCAGCGCCAGGACACGGAGCTGCAGCGGCTGGACCTTCCCCGCCGGACGCCTGCGAGCTGAACTCTGCGGCTGCCCAGGACGCTGCCCCCCACCTTCCCCACCCCCCGATCACTCTTTGCCAATCAAGACACTGATTCTGTTTTTAATTTTGCGATGGGAAGGGTGGGATGAGGGGTCTGGGGTGGGGGTGGGACCCTCTCCCCCCCCCCGCCGGGCCCCCCCCGGCTGTGTAGAGTCGTGCAAAGCCATTGCCGTGCACTTTATGTTTTAGACTACTGTTATATATTATATATTTTCCTCTTCTTTTTTTTTTGTTTTGTTTTGGTTTTGGTTTTTTGGGGTTTTTTTGTTTTTGTTTTGTTTATATTTGCGGTATATTTAGAGATTCCTACACATCGTGATGTGTTAAAATAAACCAGATGAGGAAAAAAAAAAATAATAATACCAAAACCAGGTATTAAGACAAAGCAGAACTCTATTACACCTGCATGCTGCACGGGGGCTCGGAGGGGAGCAGGGCCCAGGAAGGGCTCAGAGCTTGGGAGGAATCTGGGCTCTGAAGGGATCGGGGCACTGGCAGCCACTTGGCTTTTTTTTCTGCTTTTTTTTTTTTTGCCTTTCCCCCCCCCCCCTTTTTTCCTTTTTTTCTTTTTTCTTTTTCTTTTTTTTTTTTTCTCTTTTTTTTTTTTTTTTTTTCCCCTTTTTTTAAAGAAAAATAAAGTGAAAACAGCAGGTGGCTTTCATGTCCTTCCTCCTGCAGCAGGCGGGCTCGGGGGCACGACCAGCCCCTCTTCCTCCTTTTCCTTTTGGAAGGGCACGGCCCCCCAGGCGAACCCTTCACTTGTGGGGCAGTGCCAGGCCCGGAGCCCCCCGTGCCCCCACTGCAGGCAGCATCCCGGGGGGGGGCAGAAGGTAAGAAAAGACCTCAGAGACGTCACAGTCGGTTGGTTTTGGTTTTTCTCCTTTGTTTATAGACTTAAAAACGCAGAGGTGATGGAGGGAGGGCTTTGGGCAGAGCCTGCGCAGAGGGAAGGGGCAACCCGGCCTCTACTCGCATGCAATGGGGGTTTGGGGGGGCCCTGCCTGTCCCCCCCCCGCTGCAGAGTCCCAGGAGCCACAGCCAGGGCTGGGCTGGGCTGGGGCAGTTCCTTTTTTTATTCTTTTCCACCCATCCTTTGCAACACAAATAAAAACCCAATAAAAAGCGAACACCCCCCCACCCCAACCCCCCCTCCCGGAGCAGCAGCCGCCTCTGTAAAAATCAATAAATATCCTCGAGCCCCCACTGAGCTCCTGGGGTGCTGGGGATGCCCCACTCTGCTCTCACCCTGTCCCCTGGGCCAGGGGCAGCACCAGGGGCAGGCACCGCGCAGCCCCCACCCCTCCAGGGGGTATTTTTGGGGTCCCCGGGGCCGATCCTGTTCCCCCCCCCCAGCCCTTGGGCTGCAACTCTGAGGTCCCCCCAGGAGGTGCTTGAGCCCCTCAAGAATCCCCCTGGCTTCCAGTTTAGATCCCAGGCTCCCTGCAGATCTTGGCGGGGGGAGGATTGGGATTGAGGAGGAGACTGCCCCCTCCCCAAACCCCCCCTTGGCCAGGGTGGCACCGCAGCATCCCCCGGAGCGGGGACACCCAGCTCCGGCCCCTTCGTGGCGGGGACGTTCCCGGCCGGACGAGAGGCTTATTGCTTGTAAAACCACGGAGAGAGAGAGAGGGCAGAGCGGAGGCGCCGCGGGGGCTTCAGCGGGGTGGGGGCTTCAGCCAAGTCCCTCGGCGCTGAGTCCCCCCGGCCAACGCTCGGCTTCTCCTCCGTGCCCCGACCCCCGGGGCTCCTCCAGCCCGGAGCCGGGGGGCTCGGCCACCCCACGCTACCGGGCCCCCGGTGCTGGGGGCACAGCCAGGGACCCCCACGTGCCCTCCTGGCCTTCCCGGGCCAGGACACCCCTCCCGCACCGGGCACCCCGTGCCGGCAGCAGGAGGGGATGGAGCCCGAACCCTGGTGGGGGCCGAGCCCCCCTTGTGCGGGGGTTTCTCCCCTCAAGCCGGGCCTAGACCGTGCTGTGGTCAGGGGGAACATCACTGGCGGCCACGGCCACCTTGCACTCGGGGGTTTCTCTCTCTGCCGCTTTCCTCAGGTGCCCATAGAGCCGCTCCTCCAGGCCGCCGGCGATCTTGTCCATCAGCTCCGAGCCGGAGCCCAGCCCCAAGCACCTCCCGGGGCCGGGGCAGTCATCGTCCTCAGGGGGCTCGGAGCCAGCCTTGGGCTCGGGGGCTGCCTCTCCGGGCTCCTCCACGATCACCTGGATCTCGGGGTCAGGCAGCGCCGGGGCGGGGGGGACCCCATCGGCCGCCTCGGCCGCCTCCTCGTCGCCGGCGCTGACGATGCGGGGCAGGGGGCTGTGGAACCGCGAGTCCAGGGGGTAGTTGGCGCTGTCGCCGCGGCGCAGGGGCGTCCGGTGCCGCTCCAGCGCCGGGTACCGCACGCCGGGGTCGCTGAACTGCTTGGTGTGCTGCCACTGCTTGCGCAGGTGGGTGCGGGAGCGGTGCTTCCCCCGCAGCGGGGACTCGTCGAACTGCGGGTCGTGGCGCACGAAGGCGTTGAACAGCGCGTCCGTCTTCTCGTCGATGCTGTAGTCCCGCCGGGGCAGCCCCTCCCGCCCCGGGAACATCTGCCCGTACGGGGACCAGGCCAGGGGGCTGTGGGGACGGAGGTGTCCCCCGCCCGCCGCGCCCAGGGTGGTGCTCCCCACCTCCTCCTCTTCCTCCTCTTCCTCCTCCTCCTCCGGCTCCCGGCCCTCGAAGCTCTCGAAGATGGTTCCTTTCCGCCCGGCGCTGGTGAAGCAAATGCGCTTCTCGGAGGCCGTCTGGTCCTTGGGGGGACCCTCCTCGCCCCCCCGGCTGGGCGCCTCGATGGAGGCGTAGCCGCTGTCCATCTGCAGCAGCTTGCGTGTGCCGGGCTCCGACTCCTCGGTCTTGGTCCGACCCCAGAACTTCTCCTCGGGGCCTTCGGCCTCGTCCAGGGAAGGGGAGGGGCAGGGGGGCACGCCGCTGGCGGAGGAGACGCTGTCCCCGCCGTCGCTGCGCACCGAGTCCTGGTCGTTGCTGCGCTCCGAGGCCGCGTACAGCTCCAGCGATGCGCGCAGGCTCCAGATGTCGTGGTAGGCGCTGGGCTGCTCGGGCACGCCGGGCTCGCCGGGGCTGCCCGCTGCCCCCTCGCCCGGCTCTAGCCTGCGGGCACCACCCCGGTGTCACGTCAGGGACCGCACAGACCCCGCGGGCGGCGGGCAGGGATGCGCCAGCCCGGCCCCTGCAGGCCCCACAGCGGTGCCGCGGTGCCACCCGGTCCTCCATGCTGCCCTCAGCACCGTGCCCGCGCCCCAACCCAACCTCCCGGTCACCAGCCACCCCCCAGACCCCTCCTCACCCCAGACCCGGTTGCCCCGGCAGAGCCGCAGTGCTGGGCGCCCCCCATGCCCAGGGCAGCGCGGGGTCCTTCGGAGCCTTCCCGGCGCCCGGCTGACCCATCCCCGTCCCCTCTTATCTACTGAAAAATACCTGCCGAGAGAGGGTGGGGGGCTGGCGGGGGAGGGCAGGAAGGGGCCCCCCGCGGGGTGGAAGGCCACGTCGTCCGTGTGGGCAATGTACTGGATGATGTCGGTCTGATGGGGGTCCCGGTCCTCCTGGTCCATGCTCTCGCTGGCCGCCCGCTGCCTCTGGAACTGCCGGCGCTTGGGGGACCCTGGGGGGCGCAGGGCAGGGCTGGGGGAACAAACCCAAGCGGCACCAGCAGCCCCCCCACCCACGCGTGCCCACCCACCCTGCGCGGCCCCGCGGGGCCCCCGCTGACCCCCCACCTCTGGTGTCCAGGCTGGACGCCCGCTGGGTGCTCTCCAGCTTCCACTTCTTGATCCTGAAGTAGGGGCTGGCCCCGTCCAGGCTGGCGTGGCGACGCAGGCGGGTGAAGAACTGCAGCACGGTGCCCTGGGGGGGGGTCGGGGGGGGGCTCCCCGGGGCCGGCGCTGCCCGCCCCGGCTGCCTTCCCGCTCCTGGGTGTTGCTGTGAACTGGGGGTACGGGGAGGGGGCCGTCAGCGCCCGCTCGGACCCGAGCATGCCCCCCCAGCCCCCCCGCATCCCGCTCGGCTCCTTTGTCCGCTCCGCAGAGCTGGGCTGCAGCAGATGCACAAATGTCCCCCGGGGCAGGGACGGGGCGGGGGGGCACAGCCTGTTTCTAGCTGGATGCCCACGTCTCTCCCCGAGCCCTGGCACGGAGCAGGGGGGCAGGGATGGGATCTGGGCGAGCGGGGAGGAAGCGGGATCGGACCCTCGGGGCTGTGCAGGCTGGCGGCCCCTTCCCCTGCCCAGTCCCGGCCCCCAGCCCCAGCACTCACCGAGGGCCCCTCCCCGGAGTCGGAGGAGGCGGACAGGCTGGCCTCTGTGAAGCTGGTGTCCACGGTGGAGTTGTAGGTGTCTCCGGGCAGGGCAGAGCTGGGGCCCACGGCATGGCTGGGGAGCACTGGCCGGGGCAGGGCCCCCGCGGGGGGCTGCAAGGCAGAGCACGCTCAGGGGGGTCTGTGCGAGGGTGGGGACCAGGAGGGGCCTCTGCACCCCAGGACCTCCTGTCTCCACTTCCAGCAATGCCCTGAGACTCCCACGTTGGGCCCGGCCGTGCCTCCCTGGGGTGTGGCAGGAGGCCCGGCCCCAGTGTCCCACCTGTCCCTCAGGTGCTGGGGGCTCACCTGGAAGATGGCGAGACCGGGCTTGGGCGGGGGCAGGCGGGGGGTCATGGCCAGGCTGTTCTCGCTGGACTCGCACTCGTGGATGGTGACAATCTTGAGGGCAGGCGGCGGGAGGTGCAGGTGAGTCAGGCGGGCGTTCTTCAGGTGGTGGAAATCCCCCTCTGTCAGCGTGTACCTGTGGGACAGCTGGGTCAGGAGGGGCAGCCCCAACCCCCTGCGCCCTCCTCAGCCCCGAGCTTCACCTCCTCCCCTTCTCCTGGGTCTTCTTGCCCTGGTCAAAGAGCGCGGCCTCGTTGAAGGAGACGCGCCGGGCAGTGGAGGAGCTGGAGGACAGGAACCGCTCGCTCTCCGCATCCCGGTAGCTGGAGGATGACAGGCACTCGGGGTCCTCCGCTTTTCCTGTGATATCTGCAGAGAAGGGGGTCAGCAACCAGCTCCCCGCACCGTGGCGAGCCCCAGCTTCTCCAGCTAAAACTTGGCAAACTTGCTGCACCCAGGGCCTCAATGCCAGCCCGGAATTCCCCACTCCCGGCTGCCAGCCCCCCACCACAGCCAGGGATGGACAGTGGAGGGCACAAGGGGTGTGTGGTGGCCACTGCTGAGGGGCTGGGGGCTGCACCTTGGGAGGGGAGGGCCCAGGAGCTGCCTCACCCCCTCCCCGAAATTTGGGATGGAACTGGGGGGGGTCAGCGCAGCACTCGGGTCACTCACCCTGCGCCTGCTGCGAGTCATCCAGGTAAGTGGTGTTGGTTTTCTCGGGATCATCGCTGGCTCTGCGGAGGGAGGAGGCTCAGAGGTGCCCGGGCCAGACCCCCCCCGACCCTCCTGGCGGTGCCACACACCCCGGGGACAGTGGCGTCACCGCCTGCCCACCTGGAGTGCCGGCGGTCAGCCTCGCAGCAGCGGCGGCAGATGATCAGGATGCCCGAGAGCAGCACCAGCGTGCCCCCGATGAAGATGGAGAGCAGGGCCAGGAGCAGCACGTACCCATCCTGAGGGGACACCTCGCCGGGCACCGCCTGCCCGGGCCCGAGGAGCTGAGCCGCGGGGACGTGCGGGGAGACCCCGGCCCGCCCCAAACCTGCCCCCGCCGCGCTGACGCCAGCGCTGCTCCCCGGAGCCTCCCCGTCCCCCCCACCCCGCGCCGCCCCCGGGCCCTGCCTGCACCAAGGCAACGGCAGCCGGGGGAGCTGAGCCGCCCGCGGCCCCCGCGCCGGGCGGGAGTGGGAACGGGGTTGGGGATGGAGACGGCGACAGGACCCCCAACCCTGCCCCGCCGCGGGGGTCGGTGCTCGCTGCCCGGGGGAGAGGGGCCGATCCGGCAGCGGCCCCCAGGCCCCCGGCACCCAGAGCGGTGCGCGGGGCACTGAGAGCTGTCACCCACTCCCGGAGCACGGGGTGACGGCGGGGCTGCTGCCGTCCCCACCCGCGCGAAGACGCCGGCCCCACGGCAGCCACGAGAATCCCACAGCTCCCAAAATCCAGCCCCCGCTCCCGCGGGACCCCGGGGCTGGCGGCGCGGGGAGGGAAGGCAGGGACGGGCAGGGACAGGCAGGACTCACCGTGGCGCTCTCGGTCGCGTTGTCCCAGGGTGTTGGGTCATCGCTCATGGTCTGTCCCGGCCCGAGCGCGTCCTGGGGCGGGGGGAGACAGAGGGAGGCACCGGCCGGGACGGCAGGGCCGGGCCGGGGGCGGCGGCGGCGGCTCCTGCCCGGCCCCTGCCCGGCACCGCGGTGCGGAGCTGCCGGGAGGGACCGGGAGGGAGGGACCGGGATGGAGAGATGGAGGGAGGGACCGGGATGGAGGGATGAAGGGAGGGTGTGCTCAGGGGAAGGATGAAGGGATGGAGGGTGTGGTCAGGAGGGAAGCAGGGATGGACGGATGGACGGATGGGGAGGAGGGGGCAGAACCGCTGCCCCTCCCCAGGGAGCCCCTCACCGCAGCCGGGCACAGCCGGCCCCCGCGCCCAGCCCCCGGATAGCGTGGGCACAGCCCCCGGCCCCGCGAAGAGCGGCCACGGTCCCCACGCACGGCTGGGGCCGGAGCCCCCAAACCGTGGCTGGTGCTGGCGGCCAGAGCCGGCCCGGGGGGTGAAGTCCCTGCCCCGGTCCGGGGCGACACCGCGCTGCCGCCCCCGGGGGCCAAACGCCGCCCCGGCCCCGCCTCCGGGGCACCCCCTGCCCGCGGCAGCTCGGGGGGAGCCGCGCCGGGGGCTCCCGGCAGGGACGGGGGGCAGGTGGCAGCCCCACGGCTCGTGGCGTGGGTGTCGCCGGAGCGCGACGGGTGACGCTCGTGAGTCATCCCGAGAGCGGCTCCGTCACCGGGCTGTCCGCGCGGGGGGGACACCGAGGGGCCGGGGGGGGCCGGGCCGAGCTCCTGAGGAACCGGAGCTGCCGGGACAGGGGCGCCGCTCCCCTCGGCGGCATCGGCCCTGAGGCCTTTGGGGACCCGCCGGGGACCTCGCCACCGTCCCCGGCCCTTCCCGGGGGCTGCCGAGCTCCAGCTCCCGCTGCGGGGCCGTGTGTCCCCCCGTGTGTCCCCCCGTGTGTCCCCCCCGTGTGTCCCCAGGCTGCTGAAGGGGCTGAGCCTGAGCTGGGTGGGCGATGCTGTGTCGGGGACCCCCGGAGCCGGCCGGGGTGGGCGCTTGGGAGCCGCTCAAAATTAGGTCAGTGAAAAATGTGAATGGAGCCGGTGAAGGGGTGGGGACTGTCACTCGTGGGGACAGCGCAGGGGTGGCCGTGTCGCAGCCGGCAGTGGGGGACGGTGATGGCTGAGTGCAGCCCTGTCACAGGTCGGGGTATCAACCCCCTGGGAGGATATCGGGGTGCTGGAGGCCTCCCGAGGCGGAGAACCCGCGGCCTTGGCATCTCCGAGCTGGCGGGATGCAGGTGAGGGGATCCATCCCGCGACCCCCGAGAAAGGGGAAGGGCGTGGAGGGGGGGTCCCGCTTCCGACCACATGGGGGGGACCCGGGGCGGGGGGCAGCGGCTCCACGCGGGACGCTCGGCCCACGGGCGGGATCCCTGCGGGGCACCCTCAGGCCCGAGGCGGGGGGAGCGGGGGGCCGGGGGCAGCGGGAAGAATGTCCCTCCTGTTCCCCATCATGGAGGAATCCCGTCTCCATGGCGACCCGGCAGGAACAGGACGGCCATTGTCTGGAGGAGGGGGCCGGTCCCCGGGCTGTCCCCACCCGGGGGGGACGCGGGGCGGGACCCGGGGTCGCCGCCAGTGCCCGGGGCGGGGGCTCGGGGTCCGGGGACCCCGCTGGTGCCGCGCCTCCGCACGTGGGAAGTGGAGCGGGGGGCGGGCCGGGGCTGCGCCCCACGCGTGTGTGCGACCCACGGGGTCCCGCCGGACCGGGGCTGGGCTGGGGACATGGGGGGGACCCCCTCTGCCCCCCGTGACTGCAGCCCCGAGCCCCAGCCCGGTGACGGGGATGCAGCCAGGGATGTGGGGCGGGGATGGAGGCAGGGATGCGGGATGCAGGCAGGGATGCGGGATGCAGGCAGGGATGCGGGGCAGGGATGGAGGCAGGGATGTCGGATGCGCGATGCGGGATGCAGGCAGGGATGTGGGACAGGGATGTGCAGCAGGGTTAAGGGATGCAGGCGGAGGTGGTGACAGGGCTGGTGACAGCGAGGCGGGAGCCCTCGGGACCTCTCCGCGCGGTAGGGCGCGATGGTCTCCCCTCGGCCGGGCCGGCTCCCTGTGTCGCGATAGGGGCTGTCGCGAAGCGGCGGAGCCAGGCACTCACCTACAACCGAGACCGGGGCTCCATCGCCGCCGCTGCGCTCGGTGCGGCGGGGCGGCCCCGGGATTTATGAATGAACCGGAGCCGCCCCCGCGCGGCGCGGGCGTCACGTGGGGACAGGGGCTGCCCCAGCCCTGCCTGCAGCAGCCCGTGCCCCCTGCTCCTCTGCCTGCCCCACAGCCCTGCCTGCATCCCCTGCCCCACAGCCCTGCCTGTCCTACAGCCCAGCCCGTGCCCCCTGCTCCTCTGCCTGCCCCACAGCCCTGCCTGCATCCCCTGCTCCTCTGCCTGCCCCACAGCCCTGCCTGCACCCTCTGCCTGCTCCTCTTCCCGTCGCCTTCCCGCACCTCTGCCTGTACCCCCGCTTTTATTCCTGCCTGCCCCAGCCCTGAATACACCTGTCTGCCGCAGCCCTGACTACACCGCTGCTTGCACCAGCCCTGGCTGCACCCCTGCCCTCACATCTGTCTGCACCAACTCTGCCTGCATCACCCTTACCTGCATCCCTGCCTGCACCAACCCTACCTGCATCCCTGCCCGCATCCCTCCTGCCTGCACCAGTCCTGTCTGCATCCCTGCTTGCACCAGCCCTTCTTGCATCCCTGTCTGCATCCCTGCCTGCATCCCTGCCCGTACCACTCCCGCCTGTTCCCCTGCCTGCCCCATAGCCCTGTCCGCATCCCCGCCCCATCTCTCTGTCTCCATCCCTAGCCCGGAGCCCCTCGAGCCGCTGGGACACGGCCGGACCGGGGCCCGGGGGTGCGGGGGCGGAGCGGGACCCCCCGCCCAGCACCACCAGGCGGGGAAGACTACAATTCCCATAAGGCCAGGCGGTGCATCGTGACGCTTTTCCTCTGCCGGGCGGCGCGCGGGGTGCGCCGGGAGCTGTGGTCCGGCGCCGTCCCGGCCTGCCCCGCGCCGCCGCCGCTGCCGCCATGGCCGCGATGTTCTGCGCCCGCCGCCTCGTCCGCCTCGCCCGCCCCGCGCTGCCGCTGCCCCCTGCCCGCGGCTATGCCGATCCCGCCGGCGGCCCCGCTGCCATGGCCTTCACCTTCGCCTCACCCACACAGGTAGGCCCGCCCGGGCCCCTGTCCCGGTGCCCCCGCCGCCGCCTCGCCCTGTGTCTCCTTGAGGGCCCGGGGCGGGCGGGACGCGGCCGGTGCCGCCTCCCCCGCGGGGCTGCTCCGTTCGCGGGTGCTCTGCGATTCCCGGGGCACGGTCACCGGGCTGTCACCGGGCTGACCTTGGCCCTGACCTCGGGCCTTGCCCGCCTGCCCCGGGCGCTCGGTGCCCGCCGCGGCGCTCCCGGCGCCTGCCTGAGGCCGGTGCAGCCCTTCCAGCCCCGGTGCTGGCCCCGCCGTGCCCGCCAGGCCCGGCCCCGCCGCGGCGGCACACGGCCGGTCCGCCCCCGCCGGGCCCGGAGCTGTCCCCGGGGCAGGGCGCGGGCTGGCGCTGGGGACGGGGACAGCGTGGGCCGGAGCGGGGACGGCAGCTCCGGGCTCCCCACGCGCTTCCCAGGCTGCTCCCGGCTGTGCCGGCGCCTCTCGCCCACTCCCGACTCGCTGTCTCCATGTGCCGCCTCCCCGCCGTGCCCCTGGGAGATGGGAACGCTTCGCCACTGCCTCTGCCAGGAGCTCTCCTGCGGAGCCCAGCTCGGCTCCCACCCTGTCCTGGGCACACCTGAACCTGCCGGGAGCTGGGCTGCTCCCTCGGGATGGGCTTGGGCTTTTCCCTGGTTCTCCAGAGCTACCGCTCTCTATCCCACCATCCGTGGTGACTGTGCCCCTTTGCCCTCCTCATCCAGGTGTTCTACGATGGTGCCAACGTGAAGCAGGTGGATGTGCCCACGCTGACCGGCTCCTTTGGCATCCTGGCATCCCACGTCCCCACGCTCCAGGTGCTGCGGCCGGGCGTTGTCACAGTCCACGCCGAGGATGGGACAGCCACCAAGTACTTCGGTGAGCGAGGCAGGAGGAGCTGGTGTGTGCGGGGATGATGCTCTCGGCACTTTCACAAGCGAGGCTCTGCCCATCCAGGTGTGGCCTGGTGCACTTCCAGGGATTTCTGCCTTCCCAGCCTGCCAGGAGCTGCTGGAAGCTGCTGTGGGAGCCGTGGGCTGGGGTCGGGTCTTGGTTCTGCTCAGGCTCTCTGGGAGCATCCCCTGCTCCAGCCTTGGGATGGGAGCTCTGCTGAATGCTGGAAATGTGACAGGAAGGGGGCAAGGGGTTTTTTTTGGGAAAGGATGGTGGCGATGCCGCCCCTCTGGCAGCCCTGGCTGACCCACCCCACGTTGTGCCTCGCAGTGAGCAGCGGCTCTGTCACTGTCCACGCCGACTCCACGGTGCAGGTGCTGGCAGAGGAGGCAGTGACCATGGACATGCTGGACCTGGCTGTGAGTACCCAGAGATTGCACCAGCCCTGGGCTCCCTCCCTGGAGGGGATTTTCCCCGCTTTCTCTGCTCTGGGCTCCTTGTGCCTGTGTCTGTAGCTCTGTGGGGCTCCCAGATCAGTGGGTCCTTGGCATCCATATCAAACACCAGTGGCTGCAGGGGAGGGAGGGAGGGACAGTCCCCTCTCCTGCAGTGTCTCCCAGTGACACACCTTCTTTGTGCCCTCGTGTCCAGACTGCAAAATCCAACCTGGAGAAAGCTGTGTCAGAGATGGCAGCAGCGTCCGATGAAGCTGCTAAAGCAGAAGCTCAGATTAAAGTAGAAGCTAACGAAGCCCTGGTAAAGGCTCTGGAGTAAATCCAGGTGAGGTTCACCTGCAGCCTGGCATGCAGACCTGCTCTGGGGCCTGCCAGGCTGGGTGAAGGGATCTGCCTTGCTTTTGGGGAGCAGTGACCACAGCTGTCCCTTGCCAGGGTCAGGCCTCAGCTCTGGGGGGCTCATGGGGGTCCCCAGCCCAGAGCCAGCCTGGGGCTGCAAGGTGCCAGCAGGGCTGGGCTGTGGCACTGTGGGGTCCAGCCCAGCTGTGACACCGCAGTTCAGCCCTCACAAGGGCGGGTGGATGGTGCTGGGACAGCCTGGGAGCTGCGGTCACTGCTGGGGCCCCGCTGGGACTGGCCATACCTGGGGTCAGCTCGGGGGCGCAGGGGGGATGCTGGGCCCCCACAGGGAGAGCAGCACATGACCTCTGCCCCACAGCCTCCCACTAAAGACAAACAGCTTCAGCCTCAGAGAAGGTGAGGCCGGGCTCTTATCTTGTGGCCTCTTTTTGCTCTGCCCTGCACAGACTGTGCCTCATCCCTTCCCTTCCCACGTGCTGGCAGCCGGGAGCTGCGGCAGCGTGTGCCGTGAGTCACTGACAGCCTCCAACGGGCTCAGCCTGGAGCACGGGAGGGCACAGCTCCTGCTCTCTCCTGATCTCTGCTCCGGGTGCTCTTTGGTCCTAGAGAGCTGGTGCCTCGTGTTTACTCACAGCAGTTGAGCTCGGAGTGGGGCCAAGCCCTGGGACTGGGGCTAACCCGACCCCACTTTGCGTTTTGCAGGAATCCCACAGTGGATGCAGAGCTCCCAGCCTGTCCCTGTTCTGCTCCCTGGCTGTACAGATGGGACAAATGGAGGTGGAGAAATCGTTCTGATCAATTAAAAGGAAATGTGACCCCCTCTTGTGGCACCTCGCCTTCTTCCCAGGCAGCAATTACAGCTGGAGCCGGGAGCAGTTCCCAGCTCCTGCCCCAAGGCGGATTCACCCCGGGAAGGCACCAGCGCCGCCCTGGGGCTTGGCTGGGCATTCCCAGGGGAGACTCACCCCCACGAGGTTCATCAGACAGGTTTACAATCCCCTCCCTGCGCTCCAGCCACCTCCATCTCCGGTGACCACTTGGGCAGCGGGATTTCGGCAGCGCAGGAGGAGCACAGGTCTGCTCCAGAGCCGTCCTGCCCCAGCACTGGCTCCGCCTCGGCCTCCCGGCTCCAGCACTGCAGGAATCCACGCTGGCACAGCCCAGTGCGTCCCACAGCTGGACAGCAGCTGCCGGGCTCTGCCCCATCCCCTGCTGCTGCCAGGGGCACTTCCCCTGCTCCTGGACAGGGGCTTGGTGTGGAGAGGGAAGCAGATGCTGCGCGTGCTGGGAATCTTCCCTGCTTCCGTTCGTGCCGGGGGTGGCTGGAGCTGCTCTGCTGAGCTTGGTGCTCGCTGGGTGCAGCCCTGTCTGAGGCCACCTGGGGTTCCCCAGGGCTCCTCAGAGCCCCGGGAAGTGGGAAGGGCTCGCTGGGAAGGGGCGGGTTTGGGCAAGGGCCCGGCTCTGCCTGTGCCATGCGTGCGGGATGTGTGTCCTGCTGCACCAGCTGCTGCCGGGCCCCTCGCTCCGTGCCACCCTCCCACGCCTTCCCAGAGGGATTTCGGGTTTCCACCGCTGTGCAGAGCTTCCCTCCCTCCCTCTGCGTGGCTCTAATCCCCTTTTCCCCGCGGTGTTCCAGCCCGGGAAGGCGCGTTGGCTGCCTGTGAGGTCAGCGCTTGCCGCTCCGGCCTCCCGCGGGCCGCACTCCGCGCTCGGAGCAGGGCACGGCTATTTTCGGCGCTGCCACCCAGGATGTAATCTTGGCTGCCTCCTCTTCTCACCGCCACCTCCTCCCCCTCCTCTCACTCACTGTCTTTCTCTCCCCCCCCCCACTTCACAAGTGATCAAAAATAGAGCCTGTGGTGTTAAATTTCTCACTCTGTGGCTTATTAAAAGCCTCCGAGTGCCTGATGCGGAGCCTATTTGAAGCTCAGCCGACTTCCAGCTCCTGAGCTGCTCCAGTGCCTTTTCCCCTTCCCCTCTCATTCCCGTTTTTGTTTTGTTTTTTTTTTTCCCCTTAAAGGTCAGACATTGCACCGAGCGTGAGCAAAGCTTCAGAGTCAGAGCTGTGCTAATTAAAACATCTTGGGAATCACTGGGGCCGGCCTGCTCCCTTCCCTCTCCCGCTGCCCCTCTCTGTCCCCAGCTGCTATTTCGGCCGCGTGAGCCTCCCCCGGCACACGCAGCCGCGCTGACGGAAGGTGGCTGCCTCGGGTTTTTCATCTAATGGAAGAGCGTTGGCGAGACCGGGAAGCTGGGGAAACGGCCAGCTGCTATTTTTAGGATGGGAAAAAAGTGTCTCCGTCAGCGTCCTCTCACCAGCTCTTCCCACTGCCTCCCGCCAGCGCCGGGGGAGCCGGGGGGGCCCAGGGATCCGGTCCTGCCCCCCTCGCAGGGTGCCCTTGGCCGGCTGCTCCGCAGCCTGACGCCTGCTGGGACTTGTAGGCTGTGTTTGGGGGGAGAGTGAGGGACCCTCCCATGGCCAGAGACGCTGGGGATGCGGCCTTGTGGATGCAGCAAGGACAAGGCTGTGTCTTGAGGCAGGACAGGAGCAGTGCTGGGCAGGGGCTGTGGGTGCCTGGCTGGTGGTATCGTAGCCCTGCTCAGCCTGAGCTGCACTTTTGGGGGTGCAGGGCCTGTGTGGGTGATTCCCTGTACTCCTCCAGGCTCCCAGCCCAGCCTGCTCCGTGCAGACTCTGAGCCCCTCACCTCTGCCTGCAGCCCTTCCCCTCCCTGCTCGTTATCTGGCTCTGCAGAGCCACGTTCTCCTCCTCCTCCCCCGTTCTCTCCTCTGCCCACACCAGAGCTGCCATCAGTCACGTCCTGCTGGATGCCACGGAAATGGCCTGACTCGGTGCAGGGGATGTGTGGCTGCGGCTGCTCCCGAGGCAAAGCCCTTCCCTGCTCCCGGCTCACTGCGCGCGTGCTGCAGGGATGAGTCCACTTTGGGGGCAGGCAGGAAGGTGGGGGGCAGCCCCGGCGTGGATCACGGTGTGATTCAGCAGGTGACTCTCCCTCCTCTCCCCCGACCCCTATCAGCCTGGATTGTGTCACCAGAGTGGCACTTTCCTGTCCCTGGATTGCTGGCACCTGCCTCGGGGCACTCCATCCTTCCTGCTTTCTGCCTCTTTTTGGGGTGGTGCGTGCCGAGGCGCCCCTGCCTTTGGCTGCGCTGGGGCCGTGCAGGACCGGGAGCATCGGCAGCGCGGTTGAGTTATTCCCGGGAGCCCGGGACCTGTTTGTCTCCGGCTTTGGGCTGGGGCGTGGTGGGTGTGAGAGGGGAAGGGCTGCCCGGAACGTGGTGGGAGCGCTGTTGCCCCCCCTCCTCCCTTTCCACGCAGGGCTCTCGTCCATGACTCGCATCCTCTGCTGCCAGATGGAGGGTGGGGAGCGGGGCCGGGAGAGCTCGGAAAGTGAAGCATCACGGATTCTGCCGGCGGCGTCGCTTCTCCGGGGGATGATTTCCGAGACGGGCCGGGTTCTGCCAGGCCAAATCTCCCGGTGCTGGCGGCCCTCCCTGCGTTTGGCCGCGTGGCATTTCCCCGTCCCACCCAGTCCCGAATGCAGGCGAAAGGTTCCAGCTCTCCTCTCTGTGCAGGAAAAACAACCCCAAACCCCACCGCAGCCCCAGGAAGCCCCGCTCCCGCCGGGCTGACTCATCCGCCAGAGCCGCCCCTTTTCCCTGCCCAAACCTCGGCGCCTTGGGGATCCTGCCCGTCCCAGCTGCTGCCCCGCACCATCGGTGCCCACCCCGCAGCATCACGGTGGGGGTACGGGGGCTGCCCCCACTCCTCCCACCGCCAGAATGTGGCACGGAGCCTGGGGACCCCCGGAGGTGCCCTGCAGCTCCCTGCCTGTCCCCAAGCGCCTGGGTGCAGACCTGGCCCCCTCCCACCTCCAGGGCCCGGGTTGCTGCCGCTGGCCCCGGCGTGGGAAGGTCAGCGGAGGCTGCACACGCTGCCAGCGCAGCCCGGAGTGTCCTTGGGCCACGTCGCCCTTGGGCGGCTCGAAGGCCGAATCCTCACGGCTTCCTTAGGATGGGGGGGGGTGTGCTGCTGTAATGATTAACCCGCCCGCCTTAATCGTTCCGGCCGGCAGCCTTTTTCCTCTGGGTTTCCAGCTCTGGAAAATGCTCCTTTTCCGACGCCCTCCCACGCACGTGGCCCCGCGGAGGGAGCGTGGCACAGCTCAGGGAAAACCCTGCGGGGAGGAGCGGGCCCGGCTCGGGGTCTGGCACCGGGATCTGTGCTGCTGGGGCCCCTCGGTCCCGGTTCTGGGGGTGCTTTTTCCTGCGGATGGCGGCGGAGCCGTGGGGAGCGTCGCTCCGGCGGCTTCACCCCAAAATCCGGGCACGAGATCGAGCGCCGGCGGGCGTTGAGGAGGGCGGGTGCTGCAGCCGAGCACGACACAGCTTGTCACGCTGCTCCCGGGCCAGCAGCCCCGGAGCGCCGCGCCGGCCACGCGGCAAACCTTGGCCCGGGGCGCGTTCTCTCGCGGGGAAACTGAGGCACGGATGGGGAAAGCCGCCGGCAGGCTGGGGAGAGCGACAACGGGGCACGGGAATCTCAGAGCGCGGCGCTGCGTTTGGCGATTCCGCCCCTCTGGAGGAGCCCCCCGGGGAGCTGCCGGGGGCGGCGGGGCGGGGGCGGCACGGTGCCCCGGGGGTCCCAGGTGCCTTGGCAGGGGCTCGGTGCCCCGTGGCCGTGGGCACGGCCCTCGCTCGGGGCGGCCTTGGAGGCCAAGCTTGGCTCTGCTGGAGGCGGCCCAAAGCCCTGGGGGGCCGGCGGGGGTGCGTGGCCTCGTGCGGGGGGTTCCAGCAGAGCCCCCTCCCATCGCCTCCCGGCCGGGGCCATGACCCGCGCGGGGCAGGGGGAGCCCGGGGAGGAAGCGGCTGCCAGCTGCGCTCGACGCCGGCTACAAAGGCGGCCCAGAGAGCCCAGCGGAATGAGGTGGCACCCGTCCAGGTTCCCACGGCGGCCCTGGTGCAGAAAATACACCCGGAGCCGGTGGCGGTTGCCACAGCGATGGGCTGGGTGCCACGCCGTGGAGGGGGGCACGACCCCGGACCCAGGTGTGCCGGCACGGGACCCCGGTGCAGGGCGGTGGGAGCTCCGTGGGGTGGCGGAGCTGGGCCCTGGCAGGGACCAAAGGCTCCAGCCCCGGCTCCCGCTGCCTCCGCCCGCCTTTGATGTGCCGGGACTTCGCCCTTGGTAAAGCTGGGAGGTTCCCAAGGAGTTCCCAGCTGGATCCTGGCATCCAGCGCCCAGGTGCCCGGTGCAAGCCCCCCCCACCCCGCGAGCCCTGGGGCTCCATCGGCCGCTCGGTTCCCTTCGCCCCGCTGCAGCCGGGGGCTCGGAGCCCCCGCGGGCTCCCCAGTTCCTGGCGGGGCCGGGAGGAAGCGGCTGCAGCTGGTCCCGGCGCTGGGGCTCTTCCTGGCGGGGCTGGCGCCGGGCTGGGGCGTGGGGTGGGGAGGGAAAGCCGGGGGGCCCGGGGCCGCTGCCCTCCGGGATGCCCCGGCAATGCGGCAGGGAGGGGTCGGCAGCGCTTCCATCCCCATTCCCTCAAAGGCCACCCCTCCGCCGGGTATAAATAGCAGGACTGAGGCCTGGCGTGACACTGGAGTCACTTCTGCCACCACCACCTTGGGTGTCCCCCCCCCTCCCCGCCCAGCGGGACCTCAATGGGGTCATTGTGCGCTGCGGACCCGCAGGGCACGTCCCCGGCAGCTGCTGGCTCTGACCCCCGCTGCCTCCCCCACGCGTCGGGGGCATGGATGGGGCGCGGGGGTGCCCCCGCAGCAAGGGGGGCACGACCCCCACCCCATAGCGGGCGAGGCCCAGGAGCGGGTGGGCGATGGCTTTGCCCCGTCCCCACCTGGCCGTGCCGGCCCTGCCGTCCCCTCCCTGCCCGGGCAGCGCCGGCAGCTGCTGTGGGGTAATGACGGGGTGTGCCCGCCCGCCCCGGGCTGCGAGCTCCTGCCACCCAGCAAGACGGGGCCAGCCGGGCGCGGAGCTTCGCTGCCGCAGCCGGCGCGGCCACACCTGTGTGGGCTGAGCGGACCCCGCTCCCACCCGACACCTGCCCGGCCCAACCAGCTCCTTCGCGTCCCGGCCGCCCGCGGACAGGCCGCTGCAGGCAGGGCCCCCCCCGGGCCAGGCAGGTGCAGGAGGAGGGAGCACCCGCAGAGCTGGGGGCGCGCAGGGGACCTGGCAGTGCCCGGGAGCTCTGGGGACCGGAGGGGCCGTGAGCCCGCTTGTGCCGACGGGATGGCCCCGTCCCCGCTGTCCCCTTCTCACTTCCCCACATTGTGTCCCCCGTCCGGCCCCACATCCTGTCCTGGCAGATGGGCCGCGGCCCCGACCCCGGCCGGGCTGCGGCATCTGGGTCCCAGGCAGGGCACCTCAAAGGTGCAGGGTCCTGCCAGGGGGCCGCAAAATGTCTCCCCATAGCTCCTGCAGGCTCCTGGGGGGGCGTGGGAGGGGCAGCATCTCCTGTGGGCAGGAACCATCCGGCAAGGACAGATGCGAGGTGCTGCAGCCGCCCGCGGATGTGAGTGGGTGGGTTCTGGGCAGGGCTGCCTCCCGCGGGCCAGCACCGGCCCAGGTGGCCACGGGCTGCGATGGAGCTGAAGGCCCCGAGGTTTAATGAGGGGCTGTCGGGCTCCCTCTGATCCTTCCGCCCATTATCTAATCGGAGCAGTGCATTTAAAGGCCACAGTGCAGGTGAGTCACTTCCCCAGCCGGTGCCTCAGTTTCCCCACAGGTTGGGAGCTGGGATGAGCTGAGCCCGGCTCCTCACAGCGTGGCTCGGCGCTGGGGAATGCGGCACAGTGGGTCCGGCCCAGGGCCGGATTCCTCCCTCGGCTCCTTGTGACACACCTGGACCCCGGGCACGGAACCTCCCTCCAGCCCCTCACCTGGGCACGGGGCCCCGCTCCAGCCGGGAGCGCGGCGGCGCTGGGACACCCCAACACCGGAGTGCCCGCAGCGCCGGCCAGGGGCACCCTCACCCCACACGCGGCCCGTGCCGATGCCGCACGGGCTCCAGCTCTTTTCCCCGCCAGGATTTCCTGCTGCCGTTCCCAGAATGGGCCGTGCTCTTGCATCCGTGGGGTGAAACCGCACAGCCGGTAACCGGGAACTCATCAGCACCGGTGCCAGGCACGGGAGAGGCAGCAGCCGTGCCCCGGTAGCCGCCCCCCCGTCCCCGGTGCCGGGAGGGCCGGGCCGGCTCCATCCCCGTAAACAGGAACTGCGGCCGCGGGGGGCTGGGAAGGGAGGGGGCGCCGGGCTGTGGGAACGTGGGTGTGGGAGTGTCGGGTGTGGGTGCAGCACCCACCGGCGCCGAGCGGGTCCCCGGGAGTGTGAGCACGCACGGAGCTCGTGTGCCGGCCTCTGCGTGCGGGGTGAGCGCGCGTGGCCGCGCACACGCGTGTGCCCCTTCGGGGCGGAGGGGTTGCACTCGAGTGTGAAGGGACAAGGCCAGGAGGAAGCGTCTCCTCCCGTCCCCATCCCGCCCCAGTCGGGGTTTCCTGGGGCACATCCTGCCGGCACGGATCCTGTTCCTCCTTCCCGGTTTTGGGGGTCAGAGGGTGCCAGCCCTGCAGGGACGGCACCGGGCCCACAGCAGCGCCGGGCTGGGGGGCTGCCGGCCCCCCAAGGCGAGGGAGGGTGGAGCGATGCCCGCGCTCCCCGCCCGGGTGAGGTTCCCGCATTCCTGAGGCGGCTCCAAGGGGAGCCGGGGCAGGCGCAGGGTGGGAATGCCGCGGCGCTGAGTGTGCGCCCGTGGGGCAGCGTGTGGGGCAGCCCGCCCCACGGCCCCCTCGATCCCGCACCGGGCACCGGGATCCCGTCCTGGCGCAGCTCCGGGTTTGGGATCCATCCCGCACGGCTCCGCCACCCTGTGTGCCAGCGTTCCCAGGGGTGGGGATGACGCCTGGCGGGATGAGCCCACGGTGAGATCAGAGGGCTGGAGCGAGACGGGATGGGCTGGGATGGGGTGGGATGGGATTGGATACGGTGGAATAGGGAGTTACTTTCCCTCGGGTTTACAAGCATGGGTCACCCCAGGAACAAGGTTCAGTGTGTATCCACGGAGGCTCCCGAAATCCTGAGTCCTTCCCCTCCCCAAGGCTGGCAGCTCGCTTAAACATTCATAATAATAATAATGATAATAACAGCAATAATAACACCACCACCAACAGCTGAGCTGTCGGCTGACTCCTGGAGCCGGGATTTAAAACAACCCAAGAAATGTGGCAGCGTCTGGGAAAGAGCCTGGTGCTGAGGGCGGGGAGTGGGGGCTCAGGGGGCACAGGGGGCACGGGAGCTATGGGGGATCGGGGCTCTTGGTCACAGTGGGCATGGGGTCTGTGCCCTGGGTGCCCCTTCCCACCCTGACAGTTTCCTACCCATGTTTCCAGGCCTCCCCAGGCGCAGGAGCTGAGTCCTGCCCTACTGGGGGGGGGGGGGTCTCAGCCCCTGGCCGTGCCCAGGGGAGGGTCCCATTGGCGGGCACAACCTGGCACCGTGCGCCCATGGGAGTGATGGAACCACCAGGACCTCTCCTGGCGTGAATTCCGCCGCTGCCAAAATTGCCACAGCAGCGCCAGCACACAGCTGGGGCCAGGATGGGGCTTGGGGGACACCAGGGGCTGTGGGAGAAGAGGGACAGAGGCAGAGCTGGGGCACGGAGCAGGACAGGAGGTGGTCAGGGTTGGGGTCCACAGTTCCCCCTCCTCATCCCTTCACAACTCCAGGCTGAAGCAAAGCTCTGCATGCCCCCAGCTAAGGGGGCCACGGGCAGGGAGGCAGCGAGGCTGGGGGCTGGGAGCCACTGGGATGGGAGCAGGGACAGGAGTTCAGTGTCCTGAAGGGGCCCTTGAGCTCAGGGAGCCCAGAATAGCTCTGGCCTCACCGTGGCAGCAGGGCCACGGCCCAGCACAGCCAAGTATGGCTCCACACCTGGGCACTGCTAAATCCAGAGGGATTCGCCATCCTTCCCAGGGCCGGGGCCAGGTGGGGGCCTCTGGTGACTCCTCCCAGCCCCTCAGGAGAGCTGACTCACCCTGGGGTCTGGCCTGAGCCACCCAGCCTCTGCTGGGATCCCCCTGCTCACCGTGTGAGACTCCCAAGGGGGGCTGCCTGAGCCACTCCAGGGGTGACTTCATCCCCGGGACTCACACCCAGGGTGATGGGCAGAGCCCCAGAGGGGTGCCCCGGAGCCAGGGCACGGCGAGCGAGGCCAGGCAGGGCCACCGGCTCCGGCCGCATGGGGCTGGCATCTGGAGTGTCCCCAGGCTGTGACGCCCGGACACTCTGCCAAAGGCCACCAGGACACGGCCCCGAGAGCTGGGAACACACAGAGCCGGTTGTGTGTTTCTAAGGACACGCCTGGGTGTTTACAGCCCCGCCAGCGTCACCGGCACAGGCACCGCCGTCCTGCCCAAGGACATCCGTGCCCGCCACGAGGCCACCCCGAGCCCGCGGGGATGGGGGGCTCCGGCGGGGGCTCCGGCGGGGGTCCGCGCCCCAGCGTGGTGTCGGGAGGGTGGGATCAGCAGCTCCTTACTCACGGCAGCAGCGGTGCCTCACCTGAGCACGCCGGGGCCACTGAGTCACCACTGCCACCGTGACTAAGGCTGAGCCGCTCGGCCCCGCGGGGCTCGGGACACGGGGAGGGGGCTCCGGGACCCCCAGCCCGGCACCGCTCCCACCTCGGCGGTGCCCTGGTGGGCTGGGCCGGGCGGGTGGAGGTGCGGTGGTTCGGCTGCACCCTCCTGTCGGGGTGTGCCCCGCATGATCCCGGCCGCTGGCCCCGCGCCCGTGGGAACGCTCCCACTCGCTGCGGCAGCTCCGTGCGAGGCCCCAGCTGGGCACCGAGGGCCTGGGAGTCCCTTGGAAGCCACGGGATCGCTTCCCCTCCCCAGGCTGAGGGAGGAAAAGGGTCCCCGTCCCAGCTGGGTCCCCCCCAGGCTCCAGCCCGGCGTCTTCTGCAGGCACAGGAGCGAGAAACGCCCCCTCTCCCCTCCCTGCTCCGGAGCCGCAGTCAGCTCTGCCCTAATCCCATGACCCCGCGCCTGCGAGGGGAATGCAGAGACTTGCGATAAAATCCCCGGTTTGCCAAAGCCGTGGAATCAGCCAAGAGTTCAGTCCGGGGGGGGGTGGGGGGGTGGAAAGAGAGAGAAAAGAGAAAAGCTGCTGCCCGGGGCTGGTGGGGGATTTCCCCTAAGAAGTAGGGCTGGGAATTCCCTTCCTTCGAGGGAGAGGACTTCCAAGAACCAGCCTCCAAAAAAGATTCGGGGCTCCCAGCTGGAGCTGGGGCCCGGCAGGACCGTGGGACACGGGGGAGCCAACGCCGCCGTCGTGGCCTGGCTCTGCCGTGACACCGGGACGTGCCCGGCGGCCAGGCCCCGTGGGAAGTGTCCCGGCAGGACCCGGGTAAGTCCCTCTCCTCCACCCCGCGCCCGAGCCGTCCTCCCGGCTGCGTGAGCCTCCGCGGGGGCTAATCCCAGGGCCCAGGTTAGCTAAGCGGATTGCGGGAGCTGCGTGTGGCCCGCGGCGGGATTTGTGTAGGTATTTGCTCGTCGGATCGTCTCTCCCCGAGCTGCTCAGCCGTGCGGGGTTTGGAGAACGCTCCCTCTGGAGACGCAGGAGCCTCGGATGCCGCGCAGCAATTATGCCCAAGTCTGCCTGTAATCTTTAACGATTTATTCCCAGGGCAACACAATAAACTAAACACACAAAATCCGGGCTGCTGGGAATCCTGGGATCTCCCAGCTTGTGTCTCTGGAGGCTCCAGATACCTTCAACCGTACTGAGATCTGCACACACTTCCTAAAGCACCGGCTCCTGGAGTCATGGGATTGCCGGAGGAGATGAGCTTCCTCCCAGGAAGGAGATGGAGCCGTGTGAGGAGGGTGGTGACTGGGAAAGGGGCTCTCCAGGCCTGCCAGGATGTGGGGAGATGCCCTGCCCTTGGGGCATGGCTGCTCCGCCGAGGAACCCGAGTGGGCCACGCTCCCAGCCACGGCCACAACGTCCCCTTGTCCCTCCCCAGGGAGCGGGGCTGGGAGCTGGCGGCTCTGGTGTGACACCTTGTCCCCCACCACGGCCCCTCCTGCTGCACAAGCCTGAGCTGTGGCAGGGCCAAACCTGTGGCCTCGGCTGTCCCCTCTCCTGGCTGCTCCAGGGCCTCACCCCTCACAGCCAGCTGGGGATGCGGCCCCCCAAGGGGCGGCTTCGCAGGCCCGGGGCTCCGCAGCTCCCGGGGAGAACAATGGCGCATCCCTGCCCCGGCCCCTCTCCCAGGGACAACAATGGCAGGAGCCGGAGTCGGAGCCGCCTGAGCTCATCTCCCCCCGAGAGCTTGGAGGGGGCTGGGGCAGGCGGGGGGCCGTGGGCTGTGCGACAAAGGCTCCCTCCCAGCCCGGCTCTCTGCCTTGCACGAGCGGCTTCGCTCCCACCCAGCCATCTGCACCCACCCCGGGGGTCGCCGGGCGGGAGGGACACAGCGGCAGGATTTGGGGGATTCAGAGAGCCCCCCTTGGCTCCTGCCGGGCCCCGGCGCTGCTGCCTCACGGGCTGGGTCTCCCCCACTGCAGACTGGCTGTCAGATCCCCCCCTCCAGCTGCTTTGTGTCTCGGTGTGCCAGGGCATTGTCTGTGAGGGAGAGACCCGGCGAGGCAGCTCCAGGTCACGAGCATCTCTCCCCAGCACCCTCCCTGTGTGCGCGGGGCTGCCGCTGGCCCGGGAGGAAGCAGCTTCTGCCCCGTGGCACTCGGGGCATCGTGCCCCACAACTGGCGTCCACCAGCCCCTTTCTCCCTTGCTCCAAAGCCCCCGTGGGGATAGGTCTGTGTCCTTGCTGGGAAGTGGGTGGTTGGGCAGAGGGAATCCCTGGGGGAGGAATGGTCCGACCTTGTTATTAGACATCAGAGAGTCTCAGTGTTAGACACCACTGAGTCCCCACGGGCAGCAGCAGCAGCAGCTTTGGCACTTGGCTCCCAAGGAGAGCTCAGCCCATCCGTTCCCTGCCCATGGACTGACTTTGACCCCGGTGACGGGGCACGCGGAGGGGGAGAGCTGTCCGGTCTGTCCCCTCCCCACGGCCCGTGGAGGACAGGTCGTCCCTGCCCTGCTCGGACCGGCGGCAGAGCCGGGACCCCGGCAGGGACTGAAACGCCCCCGGTGGGCTGATACCGAGATTTAGAGGACGGCGAGTCAGGATCTCGGGAGCGGGATCCGAAACGAGGGGGTAGGGGCTGGGACACCCAGTGGAGGACTGAGCCCCGGGGGCAAGGACCAGGACCCCCCGCGGGAGCAGGTGCGGGTACTACCGGGGCAGGGGCCGTGGCCGTTGCCGGGGCCGTTGCCGGGGCCAGACCGGTCCCTGCCCGGTCCCTGCCCCTGCCAGGCTCCACCCCGGGCGGTGCGGGATAAAACTTGGGGCACCTCCCCGGCAGCTCCGCGTCAGGGCTGCGCTCGGACCAGCTGCAGCGCTCAGGAGGTGACACCGCGCAGACCACCACCTCCCCCCGGGACGTTTCTGGGCTCTCTCTCCCTCTTCCTGCCACCGGAGGCTGCTGAGCTCCCGCCGCGCCGGGATCCGCGGGGCCGCGCTCGGTGAGTAGAGCCGCGCCGTGCCGGTGGGGGCCCGGGTCGGGCTGCGGTGGGGATCCGCGGACCGGGACCGAGCTCTCTCGGTTGCTTTCCCCGGAGCGGGTTGGGGTGGCCCCGCTGCCCCGGGGCGACGCACGGCAGAGCCCCTTTTCAGCTCTTCGGGAGCTCCGCTCACCCTCAGAGACCCTCCGTGTGTCCCCGGTCACCCGGAGCTTTGCCTTCCTCCGGGGAACGGGAGCTGGATCGGTTCTCCTCGCTCCAGCTGCCGGGACCCCGGAGCGCCCGCTCGGCTCCCGGGGAGCGGCTCCTCGCTCCCGAGACCCGGCATTCCTGGGTTGCTGGGGCTGGGGGGGGCTGCCTGGGTGGGGGCTCTCCATCTCGGTGGGCGAGCAGCGGCTCCGGGGCGCACGGCGGCCGGGTGTCTCGGTGTCTCGGTGTCTCGGTGGGGGCTCCCCGGCGCGCCGCCGGTGCGGCCCCCGCGGCCCCCCCCGGGCACGGGAGGCGCAGCGGGGCCGGCAGAGGGCGCCCGCGCTTTGCTGACTCATAGCACCCCCCCGCCCCCCGGTGCGGGTGCCGGGACGGGGCCCCGGGGCTGCGGGGCGTCCGTTCCACCCCGCGGGCGGCGGCAGGCGGGGCTGGGGCCGCTGGGGTGGAGGTTTCAGCTACGGGATTGGAGGGTGGGCAAGAGCGTGCTGGGGGCTCAACCCCTCACCGGGACAGTTCCCCGTAGCCGTAACGGCGTCACCGGGAGGGTGACCGGGCGGGTGCGTGTGACCGGGCGGGTGTGACCGGCCGCGGGTGACTGTGCGTGTTCCCCCTCCTCCCCCCGCCCTTTCCGCCTCTGAGTCCCGGCGTCACTAGGCTCCGGGGGCTCCGGCTCCCGCCCGGCCCCGCGGGCAGTCACCTCCCGCCGCGGCCTCCTCCGGTGCGGGGGCCGCTCACCCGCCCCCGCCGCGGCGCTCCGGGCCGGCGCCCGCCCGTGTCCCGCGTTCACCCCCACCCCCCCCGCTCCGCGGCGCCCGGGTCTCGCACTCCGATCCCATCGTCTCCCCGCCGAGGATCGACCCCGGGCGCCGCCGGATCCCGGCCGGACCCCCCGAGCCCCCCGCGCCCCTTTGTTGTGCGCCGGGATTATGAATGGCTCCAGGCGCGGCGCGAGGGCGCGCGCGGGGCGGGGGGGGGGGCCCGCGGGGGGGGGGGGGGGGCCTCTCGGCCGCGTGGGCGGGAGGAATCCGGCCGGACCGCCCCGCGCGCCGGGCCACGTGGGGAAGCCGCGCCCGCCTCCCATTGGCCGCCGCCGCGGATGTCTGGGCGCTCGGCGCGATCCCATTGGGCCGCGGCCGCCGGAGGAGCCGGAGTGAATGAGGGCGAGGCCCCGCCCGCGGGACGTTGCTACATTGTAACTTCCCCCCCCCCCCCCCCGCCCCGCTCTCCCCCCGGTGCTCCCACGGCAGCACGAGCGGCGGCCGGTTCGGCGGGTCCGGCCCAGAGCAGGGGGAGCGCGGCGGCCTCCCCGCCCCTCGCCGCGGCCCCGGGCCTCACCCCGCCCCCAGACACCCCGCACCGAGAGCGCAGAGCGGCGGCGAGGAGAAAGAAAGGAGGCGGCAGGCAGGGGCAGGCAGCGCCGCTTCCACCGAGCCCCCCCCGCCCGCCCCCCTCTCCGCTCCCGCGGCAGGCACCGGAGCGGGGCGAGAACGGGAGATTTTATATTTTTTATTTTTTTTTAATATATATATATACATATATATATATATATTGTTTTTCTCCGCCCGAGCCGCGGAGGGTACGGCCGGTGCAGCTCTGCTTGGGGAAGCCCCCTCTGAAGCAGCCCCCCGCCTCCTCCCGGCCCCCGCCCGAGGCCTCGCCGAGCAGCCGGAGCTCCCGTGGGTCCCGCCGGGCGTGTGGCGGAGCGGGCCCCGCTGCCTCCTTTGTCCGCTCCCGCCGCTCCCCCCCGCTCCCCGCTCCGCGTCCCGCCGTCGCCCCCCGACACCGACCGCCGCTGCCCCCGCAGGTCGGCGGATGGACCCGCAGCCCGGCGCCAGGAGCTGCAGCCGCGGGGCTCCCGCCTGCGAGGTGGGGCCGCCCGAACCCCCCATGAACCTCTACATCCACACCACCACCGGCACCCGCTATGAGCTCTCGGTGCCCGCCGAGGAGACGGTGGAGGGGCTGAAGCGGCGGCTGTCCCAGCGCCTCAAGGTGCCCAAGGAGCGTCTGGCGCTGCTGCACAAAGAGAGGTACGGCACGGCTCGGTACGGGGGGGGGGGGGCGCTCGGCGAGGCTCGGGGTCCCCAGCCCCCGACAGCGGGGCTGGGCGCGGGGGCGGCCCCCTCGCACCGGGCTCGGCACCGCACAAAGGCTCCCGCCCCCTCCCCCTTCCCGGCCCCATTCCTGTGCGGGGCGGGGGGGGGACAGCCCGGGGGGCCGCGGCGGGGGCGAGCGGGGGCCGGGCCGGAGGGAGGGAAGGAGGGAGGGGGGGGGGGGCCGGGGCGGAGGGAGGGAGGGGGGCGCCGGGCCGGGAGCGCGGCCGCCGCCCCCTCGCCCGGCCCTGCCGGGGCTCCTTTGTGGGCGGCGGGGCCCGGCCGTGCCCCGGCCCTTTGTTCTGGGCTCAGCCCCGGCGGCGGCGCGGCCCGGCCCCCCCTGAGCCCCCAGCGCCGGGGGGCGGCGGGGGGGCCTTTGTCTGCCGGGGGCCCGGGCCGAGGGGCTGCGCACCCCCCGCGTGGAGCGGGGCCCGCGTGGGGCCGGGCCGGGAGTAACTTGGAGAGTCTTTCCCGGATCAGGGAGGAAGGGGAGGGGGGGGACACGCGGGGACACCGCATCCATCTGCCGGCAGCCGCGGGGTGGAGGGAGCACGTTCCCTGCGCTGCCTCCCCCACCCACACTGGTCCCAACTTCTCCGTAACCGCCCCCCCTCCGGTGGGCAGGTTTCCTGTGCCACGAACCCCCTGCTCCCACCCCCCCTGCAGCTGAGCTCCTCTCTGGCCCCCTCCGCACTGCCCCGTGCCCCACACCGTGAGTTCCTCCGGGGGGCAGCTGAGCAGTGGGGTGCCGAGATTACCTCCCGGCTGTGAAGGCTTGGAATTTCTTGGTTTAGGGGTGCTTGGGGAGCTGTTGGTCCCCTGGGAGCAGCCAGGTTTGCAGCTGCTGTCCCCCTCTGGCGTGTTCCCCCCGGGGGGGGGCTGCCCGACCTGCACTGACCCTGCTTTTGGCATCTCCCCCCCTCCGCAGCCGCCTCAGCTCTGGCAAACTGCAGGACCTGGGGGTCGTGGAAGGCAGCAAGCTGACACTGGTGCCCACCGTGGAGGCCGGCTTGATGGTGAGTGGCCTTTTCCTGCTGCTCCCTCCATCCCTCCCACTCGTCCCTGTCTATTATTAAAGCCCCGGGCAAGGATGAGGATGTGATGTGCTGGCAGCCCTGCGGCTCTGCTGCCCCAGCTCTCGCTGAGGAGGCAGCGCTGGGTTGGGCACGGCAGCAGGTTTAGTATTTCACTCCTTTCTCAGGGCTTGTGTAGAAATAGTGGAAGTGACATGTCATCCCTCCCTCCTGCTGCGGACGCCCCCTCCTTTGCTGCATTTGTAACGTTAATCCCCCCCCCTCCTCCTTTTTTTTTTTTTTTTTTTTTTTTCCAGTCCCAGGCATCCAGGCCAGAACAGTCGGTGATGCAAGCTCTGGAAAGCTTAACTGAAACTCAGGTGAGGGGCTGGATGCCGGGGCAGGATGGAGACAAAGGCGGAGGGCGGGGGGAGCCGGGGTGGGGGGAAGGACAGCTGCGGCCTCACTTTGCGTCCCCTCCCAAAAGCTTTGGCGTTGGTGCCTCGCTGAGGTTTCACCTTCAGCGTGGCTGGGAGCGCTGAGGGTGGTGCCCGGCTCGGGGAGGTCCCAGCGCCGCAGCCTCACAGCCCAAACAAGCCGGGAGCCGGGGAGGTGAAGTGACTCACTCAAGGTCACGCTGCAGGTCGCTGGCGGAGCCGGGCGGCTCAGGGCCCTGCCTGGGGGTGTGGGGCTGCAGCATCTGCCCACCTTGGGGTGCAGGCGCAGGGCGCTGCCCTCCTGCCCCGCAGCTCTGATGGGTGTAAAGGAGGCTGGCAGGGCCACGCTGGGCGCTGCAGAGCCCGGCTTTCCTCCCCGGCGCCCAAAGGTTCTTCCCCCTTTCCTTGGAGCCGTCCTTGGGGGTGCAGATTGGCCGTGCCGGGGCGTTCTGACCCTCTCCTTGTCCCTTTGCTCGGTGGCCTTGTGCTGGGGCGCCAAGGAAGGGGCCGAGTGGGCGGCGTTGGCGGGGCCGTGGTTGAGTCGCTGTGGGGTTGTGGGCGGGCGGGGGGGGGTCCTCGCTGCTGGGGGGGGGTCTCAGCTGCGGGGAGGAAGCGCTCCCAGGGTGGGAGAGCCGTGGGTGAGCCGTGGGTGCGTGCGCAGCCGCCGGCTCCTGCCGCCAAGGTGGAATTTACCCCCAGCCGCGCAGGCCCCGCTCCTTTGTTTTCCGTCTCTGTTACTGCTGTGAAACTCTTTCCTTCCTTTTTCTGGCCGGTGCTGCAGCTTCGGGTTTTTTTAAGGGTTGGGTTTTTGAGGGTTTTTATAACCTGCCTTGCTGAATTCTGGGAAGGGGCAGAGCCCCATGCCGCGCCAGGGCTCGGAGAAGGGGCTAGGGGGGTCACTGTGGTGCCCTCCGTGGGGATGTGGCAATGGCCAGGCCAGGGGCTGACCCGCAGTGCCCTTGGCTGCTCGGGGTGACCTTGACTTTTGGGAGCTGGTTTAACCCCGTGGGGGCTTGGACTGGAGCCCAAGAGGATCCCCAGTGCCAGGGGGTGCAAGGTGCTGCCCATCCCAGCCGGGCTGCAGAGCTGTGGGGAGGGGGCTGGTTCTGGCAGCCCGCCCTGGGGGTCGCGGTGCACGTCCTGCGGGATTGCAGATATTTCCGATGGGGCTGCGCAGCTCTGCTCTGCTGTGGGCAGCGAGGTGGGGTGGCCTGGGGAGCCAGGAGCCCGTGGAGCTCAGGGTAACCCCTCCCCAGACCCAGCACAGCGGGCGGAGGAGGGTGGGTGGGCTACGGTCTGGCACTGGCTGCGGGAAGCGGCTCCGCACCTCCCTGCCCACCGCAGGTTCCTCCGGTTGGTGATTCAGGAAGCCAGGGCTGAGCAGGAGGAACCGCCAGCACCTGGGGGGCGGCGGGGGGGCAGGAAACCACTCCTCCCATTCATGCTTTGCTGGGCTCTGCCTGCGTCACGCAGCCTCCGGAGCACGGGGAGAGCTGAGCCGCTTCCTCTGGGGGCGGCGGGGGGGGGGGCCCGGGGCGCTGCCGCCCCCTCCCCAGCCTTTGGGGAAGCGGCTGCCGAGCACGGGGGCTTCCTGGAAACGCTCCTGCACTTCCTTCCTCCCCACATGGCTGCCCTTGCTTTCCAGGGACGGCCAGCGCTCGGTCCCACTGCCTCGGCTCTTCCTTCCCCCAGGAGCGCGGAGGGGAAGGAACGGAGGAGGGGGGTGACACATCCTGCTCTTCCAGGGCAGGAGGGATGTGGCCGGGGGGCTCTGTCCCTCTGCCCCCCCTGGGCACCGATGCAGGTGTCTGGATGTGGGGCCCAGCTGTGCCCAGCTGGAGACCCCGCAGGGGTTTGGGGAGTCGGGGGTGGGGGGGGTGCGGCATTTCCTGCTCCCCCCTCCTCATCCTTGCCCCGGATCCATCTGGATCTCCCAGGATGGTTTCCTTGTGCCTTTTTCGGGGGGTGCTGCCCTCCCCATCCGGGGCAGGGGCTCGCTGGGGGCTCTCTGCCAGCCCAGAGTTGGGGGGCCCGGCGGTGTCTGGGGCTGGGGGCCGGGGTGACGCGGGGCCAGGCGTCGGAGCGAGGCGGGGAATGCGGCGTTCTCTGAGTCATCCGCATTTCTGAGAAGCAGCTGGGAGACACTTGCCCCATCCCTGCGGGCCCCGAGCCCGGCTCAGCACAGCTGAGCCCCCCGGGGCTCGGCAGGGTCCCGGGGGACCCCGAGGTGCAGGGACTTTGGGGGGCTCAGTGGCTCCAGCCCCCTCGGCGAGGCCGTCCTGGCCCCCGCGGCGGAGCCGGCTGGGAGGGACGGGGTCCTCCCGGCGTGGGCGGCCGAGCGGGCGGCTGGGTGGGACGTGTTTGCATTGGAGCGGGCTGGTTTCGCCGGGGGGCGGGGGGGGGGAAGGCTGGCAGCGGCGTGGGGGCGGCTGCTGGGAGCCCCGGGGCAGCGGGGACCGGGCCGGTTCCGTGCCGCGGGGGTCGTGGGACCCCCGTGCGTGGGGATGGATGGATGGATGGGAGCTGTTGGTGCCGCCGGCAGCGCGGGTCTGGCCGGGTTGGGGTTGCTCTGGTTTCTCCCGGCGCTGGCGAGGGGTCAGGCAGGGCAGGGGTGACTCAGAGGGAGCGGGAGGCGGCCGCGGGGCCGGCTGACGTCAGGAGGCCCCGGGGAGGTGCGCGGGGCTCCCCCGGGCACACCTGGGCGCAGAGCCGGGCCTGGAGGAGCCTGGGCCGGGGCTGTGAAAGACCAGGCTCGGGAGGCCAGCGGGAGCAGGACCCGGCTGGGTCCCCTTCCCACGCTTTGGTGGATTGTGCCTGCACCCGGCATTGGGGTCCCTGTGTGAAATGTCCCCCCCGCAGGGGCTGGGGAGGGCCCAGCAGCCGTGGGGGGCTCCAGGCAGGATGGGCAGAGCCGGGATGGAGCCAAGCAGTGCGGATGGGGCCGCCAGCCTGGCGTGACGCCATCCAGGCTGCCACGGGAAGGGAAACTGAGGCGGGACGGGGGCTGGGGGGATGCTTTCCCGCGGCCTGGTGCTCCCTGCGTGCACGCACACACGCGTGTGCACACGTGTGCCCGTGTGCGTGCCCGCTGTCCTCTCCCGCCCCCTCGCCCCGTAACCTCCGTGTCCAGGGCTGCAGCGTCTCCTTCTCGCCCACCCCTTCCTCTGCAGCCTCCGCCTGACACGCTCGGGGCTTTGCTGCTGGTATTTTTAAAGCTGCTTTTCCCACGGCTTCTCAGAACCGGCCCCCGCGGCAGCGGGGCGTGGGGGAGCAGGGCTGGGGGGGCCCCGCTCCGCAGAGCTGGGCATGGGGGGGGCTGGACCCACTGGGGACCCCTCAATGGCTGCACCCCAAAGATGCCATGGGATGTGTGTGGGTGATATCTGGAGCTGTGACGGGCTGGGAAAGCCGGGCCCTGCGTGCCCTGGAGTAGTGAGGGGGGCCTAGGGTGCAAGTTGGGGTGTGATTTCCCCATTAACCCCTCTGGGCTGGCAGGGGGGTGAGGCATGGCCCCCCTGCAGGACACACGAGGGCAAGGGGGGGCTCACGGCTGTCCCAGCCGCCCTAGAACGTGCGGCAGTGCTTGGGGGACTCCCCTGTTCCCGGGCACAGCTGCCAAGTGATTTATGCGGCTGCGGGGCGTGAGCTGGGGGGCGGCAGGTGTTGGGCACTGGGGGCCCCCCACAGCTGCAGCCTGGGCAGGGTCAGGGCCTGGCTCTTGTCTCCACGCCGCAGCTGCTCCATCACCTGCCAGAGCCGGAGCCTCCGGGCTGGGCAGGGCCTGTCCCCCACCCCCAGCTGCCCTGAGGGGGGGGCGGAGGGCAGGTGGGCTGCACCGCAGGCAGGGACCCGCAGGCAGGGACCCGGCACGTCCTCACCTGCCCCCTCCTCTTCTCCCTGTGCCAGCAGGGGCACCCCCTGGGGCTGGGGAGGGGACACCCCTCCCGCTGGCCGGAGCAGCAGCGCTGGCCCTTGGCCAGGAGTGCCGGGACTCTGGGCAGTCCCAGCTGCGACCCCTGCCCGTCCCTGCCCGCCGGGGTCAGCGCCGGGGAGGGCGGCCAGGCAGGCACGGCCCCTCAGCGCTGGGGAATAAAGGGCAGGAAGGGCAGAAGGAAGCAAAATACCCCCCGGCACCGTCAGCTGACGGAGCTGGCACCGGGCTGGGGTCGCGTGGGGACGGCGGCCGGGCTCTCCTGCCAGCCTGGCACGGGAAGGGCTGCGGGAGGGGGTGAGCCCTCCTCTGCCCCAGTGACCCATCCCTGTGGCCAAGGGAAAGCTGTAGGGGCAGCCACCATCCCCTGCTCGGCGCCAGCGCGGCAACCGCCGCCCCGCTGCTCCGCGCCGCGGCTGACGAGGGTCCCTTCTCTCTCCCCCCAGGTCAACGACTTCTTGTCGGGCCGGTCCCCGCTGACCCTGGCGCTGCGCGTGGGTGACCACATGATGTTCGTGCAGCTGCAGCTGGCGGCTCAGCAGAGCACCGGACAGCTCCAGCACCGGCACCTCATCGCCAGCCGCGGCGAGGCGGGGGCCAGCGCCAGCCCCCACTGCCGGACGCTGCACGGGGCCGGCGGCTCGGGCTTCGCCCGCATCCCCGTGGTGCCCACCTGCCAGCAGAGCCCGGCCCCCAGCCCCACGCCCGCCGCGCCGGCACCCCCCGTGTACTGTAACGCCCCTCACGCCGCTCCCGTCACCGCCGGCATGTTCCGGTCGCACGGGGCCAGCACGCAGACGGTGAACAGCAGCGTGGTCTCCTCCTGCTCAGAGGTGAGTCTGGGGGTGTCCTGGGAAAGCTGGGGGGGGCGGTGAAGCCGTGGCTTTGCCGGCTCAGCCTCGGTCGTGCCTGGCCCTCCCTCGGTTTCCTCGTGTGTGGAAATGGCTTGTCCGCGGTCTGGTGTCCAAATTGCCCCCAGGTCCCAGGGAGGGGCTCAAGGACAGGGTGTAACCCAAGCTCTTACCCTTGGACAGGGTGAAGCCTGTCCTCACACCCTGCCTGTCCCCATGGGTGGGCAGGAGCGGCTGCTGTTGCTTCCCTTTCCCCCTCGCACAGCAGGGCAGGGCAGGGGGGCTGTGGGGGGACCCCCAGGGTGGTTCCTTGCATGCCAGGAGAACCGGGACTGGTGCCTGCTGCGCCTGCGCGCTGTCTGGGCTCTCCTGCCCTGGCTCTTTGCGGGGTGGCAGAAGGTCAGGAGCAGGCCTGTGTGCTCCCCCAGACCCCCAGCCCTGAGGCTGATCCCGTGTTTCTCCCATCGCAGGTGGACTGTGGTTCCCGCAGCAGCAGCTCCCCGGGCAGCAGCCCGGCCCCCTCGGCCCGATCCCGCAAGCCCGGGGCGGTCATCGAGAGCTTCGTCAACCACGCGCCTGGGGTCTTCTCAGGGACCTTCTCCGGTAGGCGCTGCTCAGTTTCCGGGGGGCTCTGGGGGGATGTTGGGGGCGATGGGGCTGTGGGTTTGGGGGGGCTGCTTGTCTCACACCCCCCTGTTCCCCCCCTCCTCCAGGCACTTTGCACCCCAACTGCCAGGACAGCAGCGGGCGGCCGCGGCGGGACATCGGCACCATCCTGCAGATCCTCAACGACCTCCTCAGCGCCACCAGACACTACCAGGGCATGCCCCAGTCCCTGACACAGCTCCGCTGCCAGACACAGTTCTCCTCTTCCTCTTCCTCCTCCTCCTCACCGCCAGCCTCTCCGGACCTCGCCACCAAAACTACCTCAGAGCCGCTGCCGGCGGCCGCCGCCCCCACCCTGCACCCCGTCGTCCAGTGCCAAAGCCAGATCCGGATGTGCAAGCCCAGTGGTGAGTCCGGCTTTGCCCGAGCGACGAGGGGTTGGGGTTTGAGGCTGGCGCCTCTTGAGGGTCCCTGGTCCACGGCCGGGGTGAGCAGAGAGGGACTGGATGATTGACAGGTGTCAGTCAGGGGGGGATGCATGTTTGGGGACAATCAGCACCCCTGGGGACTCAGGGAGGTTCCCCCCACCCACCCTGCCTTGTCATCTCTGCCAAAGCCTGCGGGGACAAAGCGTCCCTGCGTGGGCGGGGGTGCGGGGGAGTGGCAGGTGGCTGCGGTGTCCGTGCTGCCCCGGGAGCTCGGGGCCTGTCCCCGCTGCGTGGGCAGAGGTTTTTGGGGTGACCCAGACTCTGGCTCCCCCTTTCCAAACCCCTCTCCCCGGGCTGGGGGTGAAGGTGGGCCTGGCCGGGGCACGGCAGCGGCTACCCCAGCGTTTTTGGGTGCACATCTGTGAGCCCTGGGGCTGGAAGGTGTCGCAGGACCCCGCACAGGACCCCCTGTGATTTGCTTAGAGGAAAGAAGTGAAACCACCAGTGCTGGCTCAGCCCCCTCGGGGTTGGCTCTTCCTTCTCTCCTGGCCGGGTCCAGCTCCCCACAGGGGGTGGCTCCGTGCTGGCTCCAGCCCCTGCTGGTGTGGCTGCGTCTTCCAGGGCCGCCCCCAGCTCTGCTCTGGGCCAGGACCCCTCCCCATCCATGCAGGGGGATAGAGGGGGGGTTGTGGTGGGGACCTTGCACCCCAAAAAAGGGCTGTAGGCCACTGGGGACCAGCCTGGCGTTGTGGTGGACGCCCCGTTTTTGGGATATCCAAGGCACCGTGCCATGGGGGGACTCCGTGACCCCCCCCAGGATGTGGGTCAGGCCAACCTCATCCTCTTCCTTTCAGAGGGCACCAATGGGGGGGTGTCCACGTGCCTGTGCCACTGGGGGCTGCCTGGTGGGCTGTGTCCCCCTCAAGCCGTGGATCAGGGAGCCCCAGCCATGACCCACCCTTCTCCATTACCGAGAACACCCTGCCTGTTGGCAGCTCCACGCCGGGCTGCCTGCCGTGTCCCCCCATGGCAGCCCCCCGTGACCCCCTTCCCCCTTTTTCCCCCCCTCGCAGGGGACCGGCTGCGGCAGACGGAGAACCGGGCGACGCGCTGCAAGGTGGAGCGGCTGCAGCTGCTGCTGCAGCAGAAGCGGCTGCGGCGGAAGGCGCGGCGGGACGCCCGGGCTCCCTACCACTGGGTGCCCAACCGCAAGGCCGGGCGCACCAACAGCAACAGCAGCGTCTCCAGCGAGGGCAGCCTGGACCTGGACTTCGAGGACTCTGTCTGGAAGCCAGAGGTCAAGGCCGAGATGAAATCCGAGTTTGTCGTAGCATAGAGAGCCGGGGCCCCGGGGGACTGTGCCGGGGGGGGGGGTCCCCGCTCGCCGCCCCCCCCGCCAGCCGGGGGCTCCTGGAGGATTTGCCGTCTCCCGCGACCGGACGCCTTGGGCCGACCTGCGCCTCAGGGGGAGCCCCCCAGCCCCCTGCTCGGTTGGGTTTGGGGCGATGCGGGCTGGGGAGCAGCAGGAGCCGCCCCCTCCCCGCAGCCTCCCCAGCTGGAGGGGGGGGGTCCCGGCACCCCAAAGCGGGGGCCACGGGGCGTATCGAAGCTGCTGCTTTGCTGTGAAGAGGGGGCACAGCTGGGTGGGCTCCTGGCCCCACCTGGTGCCACCCCCCCGGTGCAGGCAGGAGGAGATGAAGTCTCTCTCGGAGGTGCTGGAGCCCCCCCCTGGTTTGGGGGCCGTTTGTTTTCCTTCCCTTCTATATGTAGCATTGCTCGGCTGTGGGGCCGGGCCCCCCCCGGGGAGGGGGACACGTGTGCCTGGGCCCCACCGCCGCAGCCTGGGGAGGGGGGACGGGGGTGGGAGGGGCTTTGGTTTTTTTGGGGAGGGGGGGTGTTAATTTTGTTTGGGGGAGGGAGAAGCCAAGGCGCCTTCCCTCCGCGGCCGAGCCCAACTTCCGAGTCGCTGGACTCCTTCCCACCCCGCTGCTTGGGTGGTTGGATTTTTTTTTTTTTTTTTTTTATTTTTTAAATTAAAAAAAAAAAACTTAAAAAAAAAAAAAAAAAAGAAGGAAAAAAAGAAAAAAAAAAAAGAAAAAAAAAAACCCTGAATAAATAACCCCAAACTCGGTCCCGGCCGCGGGGCCGGTATTTATAGACATTAATGACCCGACTGAGCCAATACTGACATAGTCTTCATAGGCCGTAGGAACCTTTTTCTTGTCCGACTTGGATTTTTTTCCGTCAGGATCTGTGCAAATAGAGCCCCCACGTGATGTGTTTTTTGTCTGTAAAAGTCTTTTTCTTTTTTTTTTTTCTTTTTTTTTTCTTTTTTTTTTTTTTTTTTTTTGTGTGTGTTTTGGGGGAAAATGGGAGGGGCGGGGGGGAGAGCAAGGCTTTTTTGGTCTTTAATATTTTATTTTTTATTTTTGAAATAAATTCGGGCAGTCTGGATGCAATGTTGTCTGGTGTCGGTGTGGGGGGAGGCAGAGGCTGCTTGGGCACCCCATGGGTGTCACGGGGCCAGGGGGGCACAGCCCAGGTGACCCCATACCTGTGCAAACACCTGCTCATCGCTCACACGGGAGCAATCTGCTGGAGTAGGAAGGAAAGGAGTGGATGGAGCTGCCCCATCCTCCCTAGAAGCGGAACGGATCTGGGGTCTCCTTGTGAGGCCTCGAGGTGTTCTCCAGCCCTCTCCGGGTGCCGGACCCCAGCCCGTGGGTGCTCACCTGGCTGGGTGCTCCCAGTCTCATCGCGCCGGCCGCTGCCCCGAGGAGCCGGGCCGGTTGCACCAGCCGGGCTGGCCGTGGGTGCCAGCTCCCTGCCAGCTCCCTCCCTCCCTCCCTCCTGCGTCACGGCGGGGTGGCCGCGGGCTGGGGCGGGGGGGGCGAGAGGGGGTTGGTGGCCGTGAATGCGGCCGTGCCTCAGTTTCCCCACCTCTCGCCCCGGGGACGGTGGATGGGGTGCGGGTGGCCCTGGGGACGTGTGGCAGCGCCATCCCACCCATGTAACTCCCGTCCTGCAGCCCCCAGGCTCCCGGGAGGAAGCTCGGGGTGTCGGTGGGCTGGGACACCCCCGGAGCCGTGCGGTGACACCGACGCGGTGACGCTGTCACCTCCAGGCACAGCTGGGGCGGGGTGAATCCCGGCTGAGCTGTGGAGCTGTTCTTTGGGGAGGTGGCAGGAGCGGCTGCCCATGTCCCCCCTCCGCCGTGTCCCTGCACCCCAGGACTGGGGACAGAACAAATCCACATCTCCACGGGGCACTCGGCACCGCGCAGATGTGACGGGAAGCGAACTGCTCTTCCCGTGGGGAACACCCATGGGGGGCCCAGCGTGGGGCTGGGGGGGCCCTGGCCGGACCCTGAACCCCCAGGAGCAGCCGAGCTCCGGAGGAAGCCGGGCGGCAGCGGAAGCAGCTCAGGTTCCTGCGGTGACTTGTGCCACACCGGGCACCCCGCGCCCCGCTTTGACGTCATTTCGGGTAGAGCAGACCTCGGGCTCCCCCCCTGCAGCCCCCGGCCCCCCCGCCCCGCACCCCCGGCCCGTGCCAAATTTGGCAACGGGAAGAGCCGAGGAGCAACGCGGCAGCCTTGTAAGGCAATCGCCGGCGGGAGGGCACGCGGGGGACACGCACACGCGTGTGAACGCAGGGACGAGCGCCAGCGGCCGTGCACGGGGGGGGGGACACAAACGGGCCCGCTGTGGGTGCTCCCCTGGGGACCCCCCCCAGTCCATCCTCGGGGGGATCCCAACAGCTGCTGCCTCCTCAAGGGCTCGGCTCCGGGGTTGGGGGAGCAGTGGGTGCTGCAGGGTGTGAGCTGGGACAGGCCTGGCCCGAAGCCATGGCACGGCTTCGTGGCACAGGACGGGCCAGGCACCCGCAGGAGGCGTCTGCGGCACGGCAGGAGACAAGCCGGGACACGGTGCCACCACGCCACAGGGTGACATCACCACGCCCAGGGCCCCCAGATGCTGCTGATAACTGTGGGGTCGCTGGTGGTGGGCGAGGCTGGGCAGAGCCCCCGTCTCTGCCCGGCGCAGGTGTCGGGGTGGTTTTCACACCTGCCTCCCGTCCCCACTGCCCCCAGCCCTGCCCAGCACCCAGCACCGCTGCCAGGCTGCGCTCGTCCCAGCGCTCCCAGCACGGAGCAGCCCACCCGCCGTGGGGGCAGCGTGGGTGTCACCTGGAGGTGCGTCCCTGCACCCACGGCCCCTGGGCGGGGGCGGCTGGACCGGGTGCCCCCCTCGTCCCGCTGCCCAGCCCTCGGCGCAGAGGGTGCGCCAGGAAACACCCACGGCAGCCGCGGCTCCCAGGGCTCCCGGCACACCCGTGGGCCCCGCGCACGCCCACGGCGCCGGCCTGCGCGGGGCTGCACGTCAATCCTTGCACGCCCGGCCCTTGCGCAGCCACCCGCTGCGCCCCGCGCCCCGCAAACACACCCGGCCTGCCCGCGGCCCCCAAACACCGCGGGTGAGCCCCGGGTGTGCCCATGAACCCCACGGCCTCGTGTGCTGACCCCGCGTCCCCCCGGCCGTGGGACCCCCCCTGGGGACCCTCCAGCTCCCTCGTGGCGTGGGGTACATCCCGGAGCCCCACAGCCCCCCGGAATCCCTCCGGCTGCGCTCGGCGCTGGCTGCGGGCGAGAGACGGGGCTGGCGCGGCGGTGCCAGACGCCGGGTGGGCGACGCGCTGCCGCGTGTCCCTGGCACGATTCGGGAACACGGCGTCTGCAGCAGCGGGGTCCCGGGTGGGGGCGAACCCCGGCCCCCGCGTGGGGCTGCAGACGGTCCCCACACCGCCCGGCTGTGGGGCACCTGCCAAGGCACCCATGGGTGCCCTCTGGGTGTCCCAGAGGGTGCGGAGGCCGCCGAAAGGCTGAGCCCCCACGGCGGGCCCCGGTGCTGCCGCGGGGCCGGGCTGTGGGCAGGCAGTCCCGGTGTGGGGTGCAGAGGCTGCCGCGGGGGGGGGGGCCGGGAGCTGCCGGCGCAGGGATGGATCCTGGAATTAAAAACATTCCAGGAACTGACTTTGAACCAGATAAAATAACAAGCGCCGTGAGGAATGTCTCACCCCGCCCGCCGGCCGCGGCCCCACGGCGCTCCCCACAGCTTCCCACTGCCCCACACGTGTCCGCGGGCCCTTGCACACGCGTGTGCAGGCGGAGCTGGCGGCCGACGTGCACAGGCGTGCAGCACGGCCCCGCGGCGTGCCCAGGCTGCCGGGGGGTCTGGGGGTCTCCGGAGGGGTGCTGAGCACCCCTGGGCTGGGCTGCGGGGGTGCACGCACAGCCGGGTGTGCAGCGCACGGGTGGAACACAGCCGGACACGCGTGGCTGTTGTGCGCACAGCAGCCCCCCCCCGCGCCGGCCCCGGCTCCCCCCCGTCCTCACCAAGCCCGGGGCCTCCCCGGCTCCCCCAGGCTGGCCGGCAGCCGCGGCCGCTGCAGCCCGGCGTGCATGGGCGGTGACATCACGGGGGCGGCGGGGCCGGGGGCTCGGCGCCAGCCCATCCCCGCAGACCCCCGCCCGCCGGGGCCGAGGTCGCAGCGGGGACGGAGCAGCAGCAGCAGGAGCTGCGCTGGCGGCAGTGGGCGTCCCAGCCTGGCCGCCTGCCCTGGACAGCAACAAAGACCCCAAATCTCCCTTTTCCTTTTGGAGAACCCCAAAAAGCATCTCTCGGCTGCGTTCTGGGAGGGGGCACCTGCTCCCTTCCCCCCCGTTGGCATCCGCAGGGGATGGCGCTTGAACGGCCCCGGTGACACTGGCGCGGCTGAGGGGTAACTCCTGTGCGACCCCGACCCCACAGCCGGTGCCGTGGGGGTCTCGTCCCCACACCGTGGGCCAGGGCAGACACGGGGCCGCCGGGGACACGGGGCCGGAGGGCAGCGCCGGTGCGTCACCGTGTTTACGAGGACCTCGAGGAGCTCTCGTGACGTCCGAGCTGGCCCTGCCAGCCCGGGCCCTGCCAGGTGGCACGGTGCCACCGCCGCCGCGCTGCGGCCCCCCCCTACCCCCGCCGGGCACCGCTCAGATTTTCGGGGCTGGCACGAGGTCCCCTGGCCCCCGGTGGCGCCGGGGGGCACGGAGCGGGGTGTCCCCCCTCCTTCCCGTGACAATGCAGGGTGCGAGAGCGGCAGATGGGGCGTGCGCGGGGCTATTAATAGCAGCGGGACCCACAGGTAGCGCCGGTGCGTCAGCGCCGTGACGCAGCCCCGGAGACGCTCGGCCGCACGCCCCCACAAGCGGCTCCCGGGGCCCCCCCTCGAGCCCCCGGGCTCCATCTCGCAGGGACGGGGTGCTGGGGGAGGTTCCCCACGTGTGCTGGTGACAGCTGGAGGATGCTCAGCCCTTGGCTGCGCTGTGCGGGCGGAGGTTGAGAGGGGCACGTGGCTGCACCGCCCCCAAATCCATACGTGTGTGTGTGTGTGTGTGTGTGTGTGTGTGCACTGTCTGCGCGCACAGGGTCCCTGAGAGGGGATGCTGTGCCTCTGAGTGTGTGTCACTGCACGTCCCCACTCCCACTCGTGTCCCTCAGGTGCGAGGCAGCGGCAGCGCTGCGTGGATCTGCACGCTCATGCCTGTACCCGGGCCACACGCGTGTGTCCCCGTGTGTTCTGCTCCGCGCTCACGCCGTGTGTGTGTGTGTGTGTGTGTGTGGCCGTGGCGTGGCGTGGCCGCGGTGGCCGGGGGTGACTCAGCCCCCAGGCAGCCCAGGAATGCCCCCTCCCCACCCCCTCCCCGCCCCTGGCCTGTGCTGGGAACGGGCTGTCCTGGGGGACGGTGACACCCAGGGCTGACCCGGACCCTGCTGGGAAGATGAGGCGGTGCCCCCCCCGCCCCGCTCCCCCCCGCCTCCATCCTGCCCCCCCCTCCCATCCTGCCTTCTGGGAACCGCTCACAGGGGCGGAGGTGAGGGGTCAGGGGGGACTGGGCAGGGCTGGCGCCCTGCGGCTGGCAGGGAGGGGGGCCCGGAGGAGCCGAGGCTCCCCCAGGGACTTCCCCCGCTTTGCCCTGGCTACCCCAGAGCCGGGAAGGGCAGCCCGGTGCTGGGGTCCCCTCGGTAGTCCCAGCAGCAGCCCCCACCCATGACCGGGATCAGCCCCGGGGGTGCCCAGGCCAGGGGTGCACGAAGCGGGGTCCAGCTTTGGAGCCCCTCGGCCATGGGGACGCCGAGGTCTGGGGCTGTCCTGGGCCGGGGGCACAGTCAGGTCCTGCTCCGTTCCCTTCCACCCGCGGAATCCGGGCCGGGTGTTCCCCCCGACCCGCCGGACCCCTGCCCGCCGCGGCGGCAAAGCCCGGCCCGGATCCAGAGGAAAGGAGCGGGACGGCACCGGGCACCCCGCGAGTTCCGGTTACCGGCACAGCTCCGCTCGGAGGGGTTCGGAGCGGGCGGGGCCTTCCCGGGGACCGGCGATCCCAACCGGGAGGCGGAGCTGCGCCCGAGGCTCCGCTCCGTGCTCCTCGATCCGCGCCGGGCTTTCCGCGCTCCCGGGCCCCGCTCGTTCATTCATAGATCGCGCGCGCTCCCGGCCCATTCATCCCGGCGCGCGGGGAGCTCCGTTACCGTGGCAACCGCGCCCCCCCCCGCACAGCCGGAGCGCTGGGGGGGGGCCGGGACCGCCCGGGGTCCCTGTGCCCCTCCCTGGGTGGGGGTGAGGGGCTCCCGGCCACAACAGCCCGGAGCGCTGCGCCTGGGGGTCCCGCTGCAGGAGGGGGGGGTCCCGCCGGCTCAGCCCCGCCGAGGTTCGGGCAGCCGCTGCCACGTCGGCGGGGGCGGCCCCCCCCTTCTCTCCCCCCCGGGCTGGGGCAGGAGCCCGGCCCCGGCGGTTTCCATCGTGGGCCGGGCTTGGCGCAGCATAACCTTGACCATCCCTCCCCAACTCCCACCCCACCCCCGTGTCTGTGGTCGTGGCACCGAGCTCCGGCTCTGCAATTTCCCCACCGCCCCCAAAGTGGTGGGGGGGGATCCCGGCCGCAGAGGGGCGGGGTGCAGCGAGTGCCAGCGGGGAGCTGCGGGTGCCAACTGCCAGGTGGCAAAGCGGGGGGTGTCCCAGTGCCGCATGTGAGGGTGGGTGCAGGTCACACGTGTGCACCCACGGCTGCGTGTGTGTGTGTGTGTGTGGGGCGGTTGTGCAGGCCCTGCAGCCCTCCTTCCGTGCCCCCCAAGCCCAAACGCGTGGGGAGGACAGATGTGGTGCCGTGGGCACCTACTGCACAGGGCTCTGCGTGGGTGGTGGCAGAAAGCTCTGGCATGCAGCAGTGGCACAGCAGGGATCTGCAGCTGGATGAAGTTTCCCCACATCCTCTTCTTCCTCTCTAGGGCATCGAGAGTGAGGAGCCACAGCCTCAGGTGCAGCAGAAAGTGCTGCTGCAGCCCCACAGGTGAGCCTCAGCCCCACCGATGAGCCTCAGCCCCACAGGTGGGCTCCAACCCACGGCCCGATGCACAAACTTGACAAAGTGCTCCATGTCAGCGTGGGGCTGAGTGTGGATTCTCGCACGGCTGCGCTCGTGTGTGCCTTGCACGGACGCATTCTCCCCAATTTGTGCACGTGGAAGACACGGACATTGGAGACCCCAGGTGTGTGCGCCCACGCGTGTGAGTGCTCGTGCCCTGGGGCACATCCGTGTGCGCGTTCGCACCGCTCCCACGGCCGGGGCGGGCGTGCAGGGCCCCCCTCCACGCGGGGGTTGCCCTCACACGCAGCCGTGTGCGCGTCGCGGGCTCCGCACGCCGGGCCCGGGCGCCTGGCGCTGCCGCGGTGACTCACGGCTCGCAGAGGAAGCCGTGACTCAGTGCTGGATTCCTGCCGCTCCCCACACCCCCCCTCCCCGGCCGCTCCGGCCATTGCGGCCACGTGGAGCCCCAGGACCCGCGGCCGGCCCGGCGGGACGCGGGGAGCGGCGCTGGGGGTCCCGGAGCGGCTGCTCGGAGCCGTGCTGGGTGTACGTGTCCCTCGCCTGGGCCCCGGGGACGGAGGGTCCCCGGGAGCCGGTGCCTTCGGGCGTGCAGGAGGAGGATGCCCCGGGCTCGGGGTGGCACCGTGCACGCCCCGACTCCAGCTGGGCGTGGGGTTCTGGATCGGGCGCGTTTCCTGGGTGTCTCGGGCGGCTCCGGCTGTGCCACCCCAGGGCAGCGGTGCCAGGCGCTGCGCCGAGCTCCAGCCCGGGGGGCTGCTCTCTGCGTGGGGGGCCAGGGCTGCTCCACCTGCCCTGGGTGGATCTGGGCTGTGGCTGCAGCTCCACCTGCCCCTGGAGCGCAGCCACCGCTGGCACCGGGCTCCGCAGCTGCTGTGGCTGCCAGCCCAGTGCTGGGCAAGGGTCTGGGGTGCCACGGTGTCATGCAGGCAGCACTGTGGACCTGGGCAGGGCCAGGTGGCTGCAGAGGGAGATGATCAGCGGTGCCGTGCGATGCCCAGAGTGCTGTGCCAGGAGGCAGCAGTGCCATGCAGGGCCTGAAGCACTGCACCGGGGGTCAGTGGCACTGTGCAATGCCCAGGGTGCTGTGCTGGCGGTGGCACTCAGTACCCAAGGCCCGGTGACACGGCACGGGCAGCTTCTGTGAGTCAGAGCAAGGTGCAGCAGCTGCCCCCTCCCCGCTTGCCCGTTCCCAGGCCCTGCGCACCAGATTCACTTTCGCAATGACTGGTGCAGCCACCTCGGCTCTGCCGAGCTCGCCCTGACCCACTCTGCCCACGCTGCCTGTGGCCTTCTGCCCCCACGTCACCGCCCGTGACCTGGCACGGCGCTGCTGCTGCTGCTGCCTCAGCCAAAGCCCCTCAACCCTGGTCCTCGTCAGCTCCCGCCCCAGGTGCTGCTGAGCGCGGCGGTGTGGTGTTTGCCTTCCCATGCCCTCCTGAGGGGCTGCAGCCCCCTCGCTGGGGCTGGGGGCCGGTGGGCGGCAGTGACGGGGGTCATGGCCAGCGGTGAGTCAGCACAGGCAGGTGTGGATGGGGACACAGGACACAGGGACAGGGACGCCTCGATCGGGGACACCACGATCGGGGAATGACTCATGTGTTAAACAAACAAACAGGCGAGCCCGTGTGAAGCTGCGCTGGCAGCTTCCTCCGCGCCCCGGCACCAGGGAGCTGCTGGTGCACCCCGGTCATTGATCTCCCACAGCGGTCACGGAGCTGCTGCCGTGTGCGGTGCCACACGCGGGCGCACAGGACAGACCCGAGGCTGCCGAATGCGGGGCAGGGGCTGAGGGGCGCTCCTGATTCCGGGGATCTCCAAACACCTGCCTTTTGCCCTCGCTGCAGGAGCTGCAGTGGCCAGGGCCAGGCGGGCACCTGGCTCTGGCAGCTGGGGATTTCCAAGGTCCAAGCTCACCTGGGCTGGGGCTGTGTGGCCTCTCCCTTGGCCGGCAGGTGTAAAACCCAACCCTAGGCAACTGCTTGGCTCACGGCATGGCCGGCCTGTCCGGGCGTCCTGTGGCTCGGCCGCGTGCCCGCTGGGCTGGGAGTGAGCTCTGGGGTGGCCGCTGACTGCCCAGCTCTGGCTTGTCCTGGTCCTGCAGCCCCTGACCTGGAGGTGCCATCACTGAGCCAGTTCTCTTTCTTCTCAGACCAAAAGTGCTTCCCCCAGGCCCTGCTGCAGCCAGGGCAGAGCCAGCGTGTGGCCGTGAGTGATGCTGCGCCCCAGCACAGGGTCCATCGTGTCCCCAGTCCTCGGTGGGGCTGTGCCACCAACCACCAGCACCGTGCGCTCAGAACGTCAGGAATGTTTTGTGGTGAGGCTGGAAAACGGTCAGTCGCTTACTGGATTTTCTTTCCACCCTTTCTGCTGTGGGTTTGGCCGGGTGCCTGGGGCAGGCGCGGGGGGGGTGGGTGTGAGCAGGCATGTGATGAGCCGGGTGTGACGGGGCTGGCGAGAGCTGTGAAAGTGCTGAGCTGGTGGGAACCTGCCATCCCATCCCCATCTCCTCCTCTCCAGCCCTTCCTGGAAGAGCTGCGGGGAAGGTCCCTGCTGCGTGCAGGGTGTGGGCAGCTGTGCCCATCCCCACGGCATCCGGCTGCCTCGTACAGGAGGGAGAGCCCGTGAGGCCGAAGGCTGCAGCGCTGGGGGTCAGCGCAGGTGCCCTGGGTGCTCCTGCCTGGCTGTGGGGGGACAGGGTGAGGACCCCGCACTGGCTGGGGGCATTGCTGCTCTGAGAGTCCCTGAGCTGCTTCCTCTTGCCCGTGGCGGGTGTGTGGGGCTGGCGAGAGCGTGTCCTGCCTGGAGCCACATGCTGAGTCAGGGACAGGACAGGAATAGAGTCGGGTGCCTGAGTCACGGCCCATGTGTGAAACCAGCAGCACTTCCCCAGGAAGGGGGAACCCCGCAGCCCTGACAACCCCTGGTACGTGTTGGCCACTTCCCTGGGATCAGGGGTCTCCCCTCCTGGATCAGCCCTGGCCCTTTCTGGAGCTGGGAGCTGCTGGCTCTGTCCCTCGCTGCTGTCAGCAGCCGCAAGGACAGGAGATCAGGCAGGAATGCAGGCAGGGAACGGCTGCCTCACCTCGGGACCCTCTCCCTGCGCCCACACGGGGCACAGAGCCCACAGCAGCAGCCAGGGCTTTGCCAAGGGGCTGGGAAAACCTTGGGGAATTTGAGCAGGGAAGAGCCAGAGTACTCACCCACCCCCATTTGCAGCTCCCCTCACACATACGTGTGCACAGTGCACCCCCACACATGCGTGTGCATCACCCTGCAAGCGCGACAGCCCGTCCTGCACCCCAGCCCCCCCCCAGCCGTCCGTCTGTCCGTCTGTCCCCCGCCAGCTCCCACAGAACGCCCCTCCCTGCCGCCTCCCCCGGAGCGTTTCCGCAGTGTCTCCATTGATAAAGCTGGAGCGTTGCCACGGCGATGCTGCAGTGGGTGTGGGGCTGCCGGGGGGCCCAGGCCCACGGCGGGGTGGGTGGGGGTGAGGGGCCGGCTGGATCCACGCGTGGGATTGTACACGCGTGGCTTCCCGGGTGTGCGGTTGCACACGTGTGTGCACGGTGCAGATCGTGCACGCGTGTCTGGGTGCGCACACGTGCAAGAACTGATGTGTGCTCTGCGTGTGCAGGGCTGGGGGGGCTCGGGGTCCCCACTCTGGGGCAGCACTGGCAGACAGGGCCCTTGGCGCCGTCTGGTTCTTCCTGCAGCAGCGCCGGGAGGGGAAACTGAGGCACTGGCAGTGCGGGATTCACCCTGTCACAGACGGTCACCTGGGGACAGGGGCAGCTCAGGGACAGAGGGACCTCACAGTGCCCCCACCTCTGACCCTCCCCGCACAGTGCTGGGTCTGGTCAGCGCCGTCACACCCTGGCCGTGGTCACGCACGTGTGGGGCTCTGCGGGCAGGTGACCCCACACGCACGCAGCAGCATTCCCGTGCTGCGATGGGGGTGCAGGTACCTGTGTGTGAGTTCCTGCACACGCGTGCTGTGTGCATGCGTGTCCACACGCGTGCAGGAACCCACGAGGGGGGCCGGGGGACCCTGCACTGTTTGGCTGCACCACACCGGCAGTGGGACCCCACTGGGGGGGCTGCAGCAGCTCTGGCGCACCAGGGGAGTGCAGGGTGGGGGCCAGAAGTGGGCCGTGTGCCAGGAGAGCCCTGGGACCACCCACCACCTCCTGCCCAGCCGGGTGGCTGCAGACCCCGGGGTGAGCCCTGCGACCCGCTCTGCGTGAGGCTGGGGGGGCTCGGGCAGGCGGCGCCTGTCCCCAGGCAGCTCCTGCTGTGCCCTCTGCCCGGCCACCCACCCACGGCCGCTGCACCTGGGGGTCCACGTGGGGAGCCCACGTCTGCCGCGGCCACACGTGTTCAACCCTGCGGACGTGGGCAGAGCCTGACGCTCTCTGCTGGGATGGCGGGGTGCTGAGGGGGCGCTGGGCGCCAGGACCCGCCCCGTTTGCGGCCAGGAGCCGGGGGGGGGGGGGGGGGGACGCAGGCAGGACCCCAGGGCACGGGGTGACAGGGGGTTGCGGGCGAGCGCAGCGCGGCCGCGGCACACGCGTGGGTTGTGCGGGCGCACACGCGCGCGGCGCGGCGTGGGCAGGATCGGTGCGTGTAGCGTGGCTGCCCTCTGCTGCCACGGCCACGGCAGCGCTCAGCACCCCCGGGACGCGGCGGGGACCCCCTGGGCGCTGAGCAGTGGCAGCTCTCTCTGCCAGGCCGCGGCACACACCAGAACCCCCCGGGCTGGGGTGAGGGGCTGCAAGGGGAGGGGGCTCTGAGATGCTGTTGAAGATGAAATCCCCCTCCACCCCGTGCTTCCCCCAGCTGGGATGGGGTCATGCAGCAGCCAGGAGGGAACGGAGCATTCCCTGGGCTTTTGGAGCCGTGGGGAAGGGGCTCAGCCCGGGGAGGGCTGGTGCCAGTTCTCGGTGGCTCCTGCTGCTCTCGGGATGTGGGGCTGGCACGGATCCCGCAGCTCCCTCCCATCCTCCACCCCGCTGCCTTTGGAAGCAGGTCACGTCCAGCTCCCGGCGCGGCAGCGATGCCGGGGGAGTTCAGCTTTCTGGGGCAGCTCCGGGCTGCTGGGAGCAGCCAGCTGCCGCTTCCAGAGCTTTTGGGGAGTGTGGGAGGAGGATTTCCAGCGGTGCGGGGCTGCGTGGCGCTGCCATCCCGGGGATGTGGCAGTGGGGAGCTCAGCCCCCGCTCCCCTTCAGCGCATCCCCATGGGCGCTGGGGGTCTTTGCTGCTCTGGCAGGAGCATTGCCAAGCTCCCCCAAAAAGCTCATTGCTCCAGGAGTCGCTCCCCCGTCTCAGGGCGGCTGTGCCGGGTGGCACCGGCCTGCGCAGCGCCAGGATCCGGCCTTTCCCTGTGGAACGCCCGGCTCCCAGGGCAGGTGTGGTGCTGCTGGAGGCAGAGACGCTGCCTCTACCTGCCTCCATTGGGATCAGCGCGAGGGGGGAGAGCGGGGGAACTTTCCCGACTCGTTTCCCCACCTTAAGGGGGAAAAAAAAAAAAAAAAAAGAGAAGGAGTCGCATGACTTTGGAGCTTCCCGAGAGGCAGCGCGGGGAGAGAGTGACCCACGGAGCCAAGAATCTGCTGGGCTGTCGTGTCTCATTCCTGCTCTGCGGCGCGGGGCTGGGAGAGGTTGGGTTACGGGAGGCGCGGAAAGGGGACGGTGCAGGATGAGCTCATGCGAGGGCGCGGGAACCTTCTGGGCAGGGAGAAAAAAGCGTTGATGCTGCAGTTCAGGGATTTCTGCAACCGTGGCTGTTCCCGCAGATACCGGCTCGCTCCGCCGGGCCGCCCCTGGTGCCGGCGGCAATGAAATCACCCGGGGAGGGCTGTGGGCTCAAGGTGATTCACGTGCCCTTGCAGGGAAAACAGCAGCACACAGCGACCTGCTGAGGAGCAGAGCGAGTGAGGGGGGACACCGGGGTCTTGAGGGGACACCGGCGTTCTGGGGAGTCCTAGAACCCTTGTGCAGGGAGGTGGACCAAAGGCCCCCCTTCATGGGATTGTAGGGGTGTGAGACCACCGGCCCCACTGAAAATCGTGGCAGCAAACCGCAGTGCGAGGCGGTGCCTGAGGGAGTGTATGGAGGAGCCCAAGGGGTCTGGAAAAGCTCCAGGTTCCCTCAACACCTGTGCTGGCCCCCCTCGGTGTGTACTTTACCCCTTGCTGGGGAGGGATACGATGTTCCTGGTACTTGGCAGCTTTTCCCCTGCAGCCTGTGATAAACCCTTCCTGCGTCTCCAGCCCTCCGTCCCGCAAGGTCGCCCGGTGTCAGGCGGTCAGAGGCTGTTTGTCCTGTCCTTGGGTAGCATCTCCTGCCCTTAAGAACTCAATGCTGCTAATACTCTTAGATGATGATTAATGAGCGCTTATATAACTGAACTGAGTCCTTAATGCAGCCGGGAGGGTGACAGGAGGGAAGGTGGGAGCGAGAAACCACACGTCGCTGCTGCTCTTCCCACACCGGAGCAGCTGCGTTCCGTGCAGGGGGACCCTGGCAGATGTGGGAGAGATCCCACTCACGGGGAAGCAGCTGGGGCAGCACCCATCTGGGTTTTCCAGGGGTTCTGGATCCTGTGGGAGTGAGCAGCCGCTGCTGCTGCCCTGAACCCCACTGCCCCTGGCGTGGCTGGGCTGTCCGGTGTGGCAGAGCTGGGAGGTGAAGGGTTTATGCTGGAAAAGCATTCATGTGTGGCAGTGGCTGGAATGTTGTGCTGGTGAGCTGGGAGTGCTGGAGGAAAAGGGCAAAAATCCCACAGTAACACCTTAGCGTGGCCTGTGAGGAGTGATGAGGCCGCTGCTGGAGACGCTGGGCGCAGTTGTTTCTAAATTTGGCGGTGTTTGGGCAGGTAGGGACGGTCTGACACACAAGATTTAGTTTTCCATAGTCTGGCTGGGAAGCACCAGCCCTGATAAAGCTGCTGCTCGGCGCCAAGGCAGTTACATGGTTGCCATGGTTACTACGTGCTTATTTTCACCATCTTCCTCACCTCAGCCGGGGTGCACCGGCATTCCCAACCCCGAATCCCCCCTGACCTCAATCGGGGTGCACGGCATTCCCAGCCCTGAATTCCCCCCGACTCCAGCTGGGTGCATCGGTATCTCCGATTCTGAATCCCCCCCGACCTCAGCTCATTTCCTAATACTCCACTTTGGGTATCCCGACTCTGCTGTGATCCCCCCGTCACCTCAGGGGCACTCGTGGCAGCCCTGACCTCCTGCACCTTTTTGTTGTGGATCCGATCCCGTGGATCCCTGTGGATCCGATCCTTCTGCCCTGTGTGGATCCGATCCCTCTGCTCGCTGTCGATCCAATCCTTTTGCTCTCTGTGGATCTGTTCCCCCCGCTCACTACGGATCTGATCCCTGCGGATCCTGTCCCCCTCCGCTCCCTGTGGCTTTGTCCTACAACTCGGTAAATCCCGGTCACAGGGACGCGCAGCGGCCGCGCTCCTCGCCATGGCAACGGCGGGATTGCGTCAGGGCTTTTCTTTCCAACTGCAAAGCTGGATGAGCAACTCCCTCGGGGACAGTAGTAAGGGAGAAGGGAATATTCTTTTCCCCGGGGCGCTTTGGGACTGCCAGTTCCCTAATCCAGCCCTGGTCTGGTGTTTTGCTCCCGGGTCGAAGGCTGCCGCGGGCCAGACACGGTGGGAACAGCGAGGGCTCCCATGGCAGGGACACGGAGGGGTCCCGTGCTGGGAAAACTCCGTGTGCCTTCCCTGTGGCACCTCCCTGATCCCGGGATAAGCTGATCTTGCAGGAAAACCAGGAAGGAGCCAGAGGTTTGGTGATGGATGGGGTGGAGGCTCCAGGGATGAGCCCTGCTTCAGTCCAGCCTCACATTCCCTCCTTTCCTGCAATCCCAGCAAAAACAAAGGCAGAGGAGGCGGCTCTTGCGCCGCGCAGGATGTGCGGAGCAGGGAGGGTGGTCCCAGGGGCTTCGCCGGGGCTCGGGGGCAGGAATGCGATGCCAAAGCCCGGAGCGGGCGGGGGGGCTGCCTGGAGAGCTTTGTTCCCTCCCAGCCCCGGGTAAAGCACGGCCCCAAAGGAGGAGATGTGGCACCCAGTGCCCCATCCTCCTCCCCCGGGCACTCCCGTCCCCAGCCTTGGCAGCACCGGAGGAGCTGCTCTGGGATTTGGGAACCTCATCAGAGCAGTGCCCGGGGCGGGGGCTGCCCTTGGCTCCCCGGCAGGTGCCGGGGCTGCCGAGCAGGTTTGGGCTCGGCTGCTGCACGGCTCTGGGCGATTCCGTGTGCCCTGGGCCCCGAGCGCCGGGACTGGGAAAGAAAGGTCCCTACAAACACCACAGCAAGGTGGGGACCCCCAGAAAAGCCTCTGGTGCTGTGGAAGTGGTGTGGGGTGTGGTGTGGGGTGTGCTGGAGGCAGGAGAGAGGCTCATGTTGATGTGCGAATGGCACGGGGTGAAGGCAGGAGGGCAGCACAGCTCCTCCTATCACTGCTCCCCCATGGGCACTTCCATGTGGCACTATCCCTGCTGTGCTGATGGATGGGCAGAACTTCCAGGAAATCAGATTTGCATGAACAGGATGTTTGGTCCTACAACCTCTGCCCTTGGAAGCTTTAAAAAATGGGTGATAAAAACATCAGTCATGTGGGGGGAGGAGTGCTTGAATCAGCTCCAGGTGATCCCTGAGGTCCCTCCAGCCTCTGGCAATTCGCAATTTCCCATGGCTGCACCTGTACACACACACACAGCTCCGCCGCAGAGCAGATATTCGCACTCCCTAAGCAAGTGCTGGCACTTTTGCCTTATTGGGTCACTACAGCCACAGCCCTGCTGACAGCCAGATCCAGGTGACCCAAATTAGGGCACAGCCAGGGAAAACACCCATGGGTGCTCAGGTCTGGAACTCACACAGGAGTGAACTCTGCATCTCCTACGTGCTGTCGCCTGCTTGGGACCCCTGGCCAAGGCCCTTCTGCTGCAGGAGGTTTGCTCTAAGGACGTGAATCTTGGGCTGTTTCAGTGCTTAATTAACTGCCCTAATGACTGGTGCAACCTGCCAGGTGAGTGAGCTGCCTGCCTGGCTGCTCCCAGCGCTGCTTCCAGCCGGAGCCCAGCCTGGGGGACATGCAGAGATGTCCCCGAGCCCCTTGGGATGGTGAAATGGGGCTGCTGCGGCCCCTGTGTGCAGCCTGATGATGGAATATCCACGAGGATCATCAAATCCACAGCTGATGCCTTGTCTGATGCCCTGGGTCAGGAATGATCTGGAGCACTGAACCCTCCTGGCAGCAGCAGCAGCACTGGGGCTGGAGCACGCAGTGTCCATTTGGCTCTCGCCTCGTGCCACTGGTGACTCTCACTGCCAAAGCAAAGGCATCAACACACCCCGGGGAGACAGAAATCACACTTTTGGGACACATCCAAGCAGGGCTGTGCTCGCCATTCCCTGTCACAGGAGCTCCTCTGCTCCCAGCAGCCCTTCATCCTGCTGGGACTCAAATTCCCCTGAAGCAGCAAAGGTTCTCGGTGTTATTTTCACAACACCCGACCTGCCTGGCTTTGTGTGGAGTCCGAGCCCAGCGAATCCCGGTGTTTGTCCCTTGAGGTTTGCAGCGAGGTTGGTGTTGGCTGTCCAGCATCCCAGGCTGGAAAAAGCCGCTGTGCATCAAGGTCACTTTATTCGCCCTCATCTCGGACCAGAAACGCTCACGTTAATGGGGCTCTAATTTAATCAAAATGCCGTGCCTGTGATTGCAGGGCTGGGATCTTTTCCTCTCTTGAAGGGCAAAAATCAATTTGCTGTAACAGCAGATGTGTCTCCTGACTTCTCCAGGCCTAGGAAAGTGAGTAAATTTTTTCATGGCAGGAAAATAATAATATTGGCTTGGTCTGTCATCAATATTGGAGTTTTTAATGTGCTTTTGAGCACTTTCGTGGCAGCATTCTGTCCCTGTGGCCCTGTGAGCTCAGAAAAACCACAAATGTGGTGTCCTTGGGTTTCGTAATTACTGTATAACCGATGTACAAACTGCCCTTTTCCTGCAGATCCCAAAGGGATCCCAACAAATCAGGGAGGAAAAGCCTGATTTCCACACTCTGTGAGGCAGGGAATGGGTGATCGCTGCTTGACAGAGCCATCACGGGCAGGTTTCTTTGCATCTCCCTGTGGTTTGTTTTTCTCAGCGCCTGATTTGAAAATTGGTCACCAAAGAGTGGTCATTTCTGTACTCCAGCGGTTTTTTTTCTGTGCAGCCTGGCTCTGACTGGAAATACAGGAAGGAAGGAAGGAAGGGAAGGAAGGAAGGAAAGGAAGGAAGGGAAGGAAGGGAGGAAAGGAAGGAAGGAAAGGAAGGAAGGAAAGGAAGGAAGGAAAGGAAGGAAGGAAGGAAGGTGCAAACTCCTGCTGCGAACTGCAGCACGAATTACAAGGAGTTTTTGGAGGCAAACGTGGCTGGTCCTGCCTGGGACAGAGGACACTCACAGTGACCCCTGATGTGTCCAGTCCTGTCCTTGGACACAGGACACACACAGTGTCACCACAGCCCCGTCTTTACCGTGTTTCCTTCCCGTTTCCTTCACACTCCTATTCCCTCCCCTGCATCTCCTCCTCTCCAATGTTTCCAAACACTTTTCTACATGAGATATTCAATTATTGTACGAAACAATGAAAGTTTTTATTTTTAGGCCTTTCAAAGCTGCGTAGCCTCTCGATGAGACACTGGCTTTGCCAGTTTCCTCTTTCAATACGGAAGCTTTTACTGCTGAAGGCATCCTCACCTCTGTCAAACCTCAGGATGGGCTCTTAGATTTAAGTAGCTGGGAAAACGGATTGAGCAAAGACCTTTCATCTTTAAAGGAAACTCTGTTGCTCTGGCTACTTCCCACCATCATCTCCCAAGCGCGTGTAGGACAACACAGCAAGGAGGCGGCTGAAGGGGTCACTCCTCACGGTCAGGGATGAAAGCGGCCGCCCCGGGGACCAGTTCGCGGGGACAGGACGTGCTCCCTGAGCGGGGCGGTGACCGGATGGGCCGCAGCGGGAGGAGCCGCCGAGCCCCGGCCGGGGGCAGCGCACGGCGCCCAAGATGGCGGCGGCCCCTGAGGCGGCCCTTTGTCTGCGGCCGCCGCCGCAGTGCGAGAAGGGCGCGAAAACTGGGCCAGGCTGGCCACGCCCCCTCCGCCAGGAGGGCGGGGAGGCCGCGCCCCCCGGCCAATCAGCGGCCTCCACTTCCTTCCCTCTCACAGGGGCGCTCCCGCCCGCCTCCGCGCGCGCAGCCAATGGGCGCCGCCCGCCGCGCCCCGCCCCCACGTGGGTGGAGGGGGCGTGGCCACGCCGCTGTTTTGTTTGCGCGCCCCTGCCCTCGCCCCCCGCCGTGGTTCATTAATATTAATGAGTTCCCGCCCAATCGGGTGGTGCAGCGGCGGCAGCGCTTTGGTGACGTATCGCCCCGCCTTGCAGCGGGGTTTTTCTGCATATTCATGAGATAGGCGGGATGAGGCGCGGGAGTTTATAAAGGCGCCGCCCCGCCAGGCTCGCCGTACATTTCGCTGAGGCTTTGAAGTGCTCTGTGGATTCCGCACTGCTCGGGCATCGGTGAGCGCAGTCGCGCGGGGTGGCCGCGACCGCACCGGGCCGGGTGGGCCGCAGCAAGCGGAGCCGTGTCCCAGGGGCGGAGGACCGAGTCCCGCGGGAGGCGGGCCCGCGGCTCCCGGCCCGCCGATCGGTGCCCTCTGCGGGCACGGGGGGCACGGCGGAGCGGGCCCGGGTGGGCCGTGAGGGGGAAGGGGCCGCGGCGGTGGAAAGGCGCGCGCGCGGAAACAAAATGGCGACGGGCCTCGGCCGTGCAAAATGGCGGCGGGCGGGAGGGAGGGTGCGGGCGGCGCTGTGCGAGGTGGGCCGGTAGGGGGCGCGGCGGGACGCGCATGCGCGCTAGGCCCGGAGGGGCGGGGGCCGGGCCCGGGGGTCCCTCCGGGCAGCGGCGGGACCCGAACCGGCCGCGGGTTCCGCCGGGGCCCGGCCGCGATGCTGCTCCCGTGCCGGTGGTCCTGAGCCTCGCGGAGCCCCTGGTGGGCCCTCGCTCCCGGCCAGCCTGAGGGAAGACCCCTCACAGGGCTGGAACATCACATGAGGCGTGGGCTTAGAGGCGCTTAAGGCGTCCGGGAGTGTGAGATGGCATCGGTGCTGGTATAGGTGGTGTTAGAAGGATTCAGTGTTTCCGACCTCGCGGGGATTATGTCGGTTTTTCGAGTCGCTGACTCGGTTCTGTTGGTTTGGCAGGTTAGAATGGCATCAGATGAGGGAAAGCTCTTTGTCGGCGGGCTCAGTTTCGACACCAATGAGCAGTCATTGGAGCAAGTCTTCTCTAAATACGGACAGATTTCTGAAGGTGAGACTGCAGAGCCAAGCTGGGATAGTTCCCCTTAGTCTGTAAAATTTCCTTGGTGCTGATGGGTATTTGTTTCCTTGCCTATCCTTTTCACAGTCGTGGTGGTGAAAGACAGAGAGACTCAGAGATCCAGAGGTTTTGGCTTTGTTACGTTTGAAAATATCGATGATGCAAAAGACGCAATGATGGCCATGAATGGAAAGGTGAGAAGGCTCTGTAGTTGTTTCTTTATTTCCGAGAATGGAGGAAGAGAATCTGAGCTGTGGTGCTGTTCAGGCTGTGTGGAAAAACAGATAAGTGCTAGTGTCTTACATGAAACAATACGGATATAAAAAATCTGGTTTTGTATGTAAATGCATATGTAAAAAATAAATTTATATATTAGGAATATAAATTGATAAATTTCTATTAGGGAATGGAACTGAGATAGTGAATTCATAGGCATTCCTGTGAATACGATTAATATATTTGTTTCTTGGCCTACTTGGCTTAATCGTGGCATGAAATACACGTTTATTTCACGAGGAGCAGTAAGTCCTGCAACTGCTCGGCCAGCTGCGAGGGCGTGCAACTCGTTCTACATGTGCTTTGCTATTTAAATGTTTCAATTTGGCTAACTGTGGCTGTGTTCTAGTCTGTAGATGGCCGTCAGATCCGAGTCGACCAGGCTGGGAAATCCTCCGAGAACAGATCCCGTGGCTACAGAGGGGGGTCCTCGGGGGGCCGGGGCTTCTTCCGTGGGGGCCGAGGCCGGGGCCGTGGCTTCTCCAGAGGTGAGTGCCTGGGGATCGGTCATACAGCCTGGGTGGAGGGGGTGTCACTTGTCAGAATGATTAAAAAACCCACTTGTTTCCATGTGTTTTCAAGGAGGTGGAGACAGAGGCTATGGCGGCAGCAGATTTGATTCCAGAAGCGGTGGCTATAACGGCTCCAGAGACTACTATAATAGCAGGTAAGGGCGCTGCCAGCACCGGGGGTCCTGGGGAGGCTTTGGTGGAGCTCAGACCAGCAGAGAAGGAGTTGAGCAGCTGTAAAAGCACGTGCTGTTTGTCCCGCAGGAGTCAAGGTGGCTATGGAGACAGGAACTCAGGAGGCTCCTACAGAGACAGCTACGACAGTTACGGTAAGTCCCGCTTCGACCGGGAGCGCTGAGTCCGTGTGCTGTAGGAGCTCTGAACCTGCTGAGCCTGAGCCTGGAGCTGGGGCAGGCTCAGGCTGTGGACGTGGTGGTGCCGGGAGATTCTAAGTTAATGCATGTGCAGGAGTTGCTCGGATCTAAGGCAAAGCAAGTGTTTTAAAAAAAAAAAAAGGTGTTCTGAAGCCCAAACTCTGGCTGCCCTAACGCACTGACCCGCGGGTGGGGGATCTCAGTAGCCAAGTAGCCGTAGCCTCGGAATAATGCAAAGGGAGTGAAATGCTGGAACTTGTCTTTGCTTCAGTGCCTTTACAATTGTGCCTGCTTCTTGTCCTCAGCTACACACAACGAGTAAAAATCCTTCCTGACTCAAGATCGTCCTTCCAATGGCTGTATTTATAAAGATTTTTGGAGCTTCGCTGAAATGGTTATTGTGTAGTACATCTACTTGTATTTTCACTTTTTTGTAGTATTATCAGTTCTGATCTTGTCATACACAGCCTGGCAGCTTCTGAGACAAGACTGTCTGATTAGACGGTCTTGGAGAAAGCTCTGCTTTCAAGTGGTTTTAATCTTTTTGAAAGCACTTCAGATTTTATTTTATCCTTCATGAATGAGCCAAGGTGTTCGTTTCTGGTTTTTGTTGTTTTTTTTATTTTTTTTCAAAGTTGGGGCCCCAATTCAGTTTCTTTAGAGCTAGAAAGGACCTTGTATACCGATGTTCACTGGAAGCTGAACAAGCTGTGGACTCTTTTTATTATTTTTTTTTTCCTTTTTTTCAAGTGCATTACCTTCGTCTTTTGTAACATTCCTTTAGTGTAGCAAGGTAGGAATGCAGCCTGGGTTCCGTTGGAAGGCAAACCACCTTGATATATCTAAAGAGAAACGTGCTTGTATGTTCAACCCGCATAACGGTATTTTTACTGTTGTAATGATGTAAATGACCCAGAACTAGACTTGCAAACTTACCATAAAGAGGTTCTTGAAAATGTTTATTTATATTGTCCTTTTTTACTGGAAGAAATATGCATATTCCATTGCTGTTGTATTTGAAGTGGTAAAGGATTCCTGTATACAGTTTTCTTTGGCTTTACGAAGCCTATTAAAAGACCGTCTGAAATGAACTCTGCTCCTGACATTTACATTTCATTGCACAACACAACCCTTGGAGATGAAGAACAGTTTTGGGAGCGAGAGGAGGAGCTTAGGGATAGTGGCAGAGCCCGCTGGACGATTGCCCGGGCGCTGGAATTGAAATCCTAAAATCGGTCTTGACATCTGAATTGGCCAACAAATTTCATATAAAATAGTCAAAACTTGTCGGTAGAGGCCGGAAGTGCAAACCTGAGGGCGTGCTAGGAGCGCAGTTGGAATGTTAGGAAGGATAATGGATGTTTCCTTCAGAGCTGCTGTAGCCTACACTGGGAAGCTGTAGAGAAGAGCCAAGTGCTGCAGTCCCTGGGCTGTTCCCTGCGTGCCGAGCGCGTGTGCGATGTAGGGGAATGCCGGGCTTAGCTTAGCTGTGTCATTGCTTACAAGTTCTAAGAATTCTTTGCTAGCAAATGGAAACTGCAGTGTCCTTGGAGAAAAGAAGTGTTGTGCCTCCAACAGAAACCTCTGAGACGAGAGCTGCTCTCTTGGCTAGTTCATATGTGGAAATAGTCCTGTAATTCGAGGTAACTCCTTTTGCTCATGTCCGCATCCTTCCTCTTGTTGAGAGCTCATTTGAAAGTCTAATGTACCTGTGAAATACTCCTTTTGACAATTTTGGTCAGCTGCTGGAAAAACGTTAACCCATGCCGTATGCAACCTTTGGCTTGTGGCACACCTTGAGTTCCACAGATCAGAGTTGGGCATGCAGCCGTGTCTTGCTGTAGGTACGGAAGCAAGATTGGAACGAACTCCCTGACTCGATATGTGTTCATCTATTGAGACTCTTCCTAGACTTCATTAAGTTGCTCACTTTAATTGTAGCTTTCTTTGCCATCCTACTTGTTGCCATTAACTTTTTCCCATGGCCCACACTTCCTAAGCAGCCATGTCCAAGTGTTAACTCTCTGCTTAGGGGATCCAATCCATGGGCTGGCTGAGCACGGGCAGCAGCCGGCCCGGAACAGTTTTCCCAGACTGTGCTTTGTGGTGTGATGGGTTCAGCGATGGCTTTGTGAGACCCTCGTGCACTGTGAGCTGTGTGGGGAGGTTGGGGGCGAGAGCAGCCTCTGCCCAGGGCTCCTGTTAATGCCTCTCTGCTTTAGCAGGCTGAAGGAACCCGGCACACGCCTCGGAGGCCCAGCGGATCCTGAGCGACCAGAGCTGCGTTCCAGGGATGCTGGAGCAAGTTTGCCAACCAGGTAACATCCCTTTCCTGAGCTCCTTTTCCTTTGGATGTGTCCCTGTTCTGCAGCCCTGAGCTCTAAGTGGTGCAGTAACACTGTTCCCTTCCCGTATCCTGATCCACCTTCCAATTCTCTCGTCTCCGTTTCATTTCAGCACTGAGACGCGCCAGAGGAGACCGAAGGACAGACACTGGAGTGGGGAGATGAAGAGCTCAGAGCAGTGGTGTTGCTCATTTTTACACGAACCAAGTCAATCAAGCCAGAATAAAACACTGAAATGTGGAAAAAGCAAATCTCTGTGGTACTTTTTGTGAGAAATAGTATTTTTGACAAAAGTGTTTGTCTGCCAGTTCAGAGCGCAGAACAAACCAGCTCTGTGGTGCTGGGAGGTGGATGCACTCTGCACCAAGCAGACTGAGCTGTGATCCTCATGGAAAATGAGATCTTGTTGCTGGTTAAATCCCGGAAATGTGGCACCTCAATAATGAGGAGGATTTGTCTTGGGAGATGCTGACACTGTTTCTGGCAGGAGATTGCAGGGTGAGAGCAGTAAGAATTTTTGAGGCTCTCAGCTGCTCCTGCCCCTGGTTTTTTTGTGTTAAAGAGGAGTTGATTGCTTCATCCTGCCCTTTTCTCCCCATTTATTTTAAACTGATAAACTCAGAATTTGTTGATGGGCTCACTCAGGAGCCCTGAGGACTTGCTGTCCAAGACCTATCAGTTCCCCATTCTCCACTGATAAATAGTCTCCAGACATTCCTGCCTGCAGGAGGGGATTATAGAGCTCACTTCACAAGGCCTACTTTTCCTCCTTTAACCTTTTTCAAATTATCTTAAGTGAACAGCATTTAAAAAAAGCAATCAGCCATGACACACTTCTAGGGGTTATATTGAGCAATTCACCAGTGAGGATTTTTGCATGTTAATGCAAGAGGATTTTAAATATAATGAAGGCTGAGGAGTGTGTGAAGTCTTCGCTGATAAAAATGCAGTCAGGTGAGGCTTAAATGAATTCAGGATGAAAATACTTTAAAAAAATAATGCTTTGTAAGACCTCCCTAAATAGGATGCTTAGACGCAGGCAGAAATAATGAACAGGTGCAAAAATAGAGCCTGGTTGGAGGTGCTGTTATTTTTGGCATTGCTAATTATGGCACTGAGTTAATGATGTCTTCCTGGGATGGGTGAGGAATCGCTGGATCCAGGAGCTGGATGTGGAACCCAGTGGCGTCATCTGGAAGGTGTTTGGGTGCCGTGGGTCTGACGTGAGCTCGGGTGACCCAGTTTTAACCAAAATGCCCTTTTTTTTTAAACTAAGCCCTTGTGTGTCCAGACAGCTTGAGCCATTTCCTGAGGAAAAATGGGGAAGTGGAGCAGGGCTGAAGGGCAATGACCGAGCTCTGGTCGGCCGGAAGTGTCTGCAGAGGAAAAAAGGTTAAGGATAGAAATTCTTAAAATGCCCAAAATGCTCCCGTTTCCAGCTGTGTTCACTGTGGGGCGGGAATGGCCGCCCTGACGGGAGAAGGATAATCCTGAGGGGGAAATGGCGGCTCTGGGGAAGAAGGTCGTGCCATGAGGGAGAAGTGTCGACACTGAGGGGGAAATGGTGGCTTTGAGGGAGGAAGGACAACCCTGAGGGGGAAATGGCGGCTCTGCGGGAGGAATGAGAGTCCTCCAAGAGCAATGGCCGCCCTGAGGGAGGAAGATGACCCTGAGTGGAAAATGGCGTCTGTGACGGACGGGGTTGTTGCAGTGAGGGAGAAATGGCGGCCCCGCCAGGGGACAACAACGACCCTGAGGGCAAAATGCCGGAGCCCCGTGCGCGGGTCACGGCCGGCCCGGAACGGCGCAGCCCCGGAACCCGCGAGCGGCTCCGCGGGGCCCGGGCGGTGCCTGCGCCGCGCGCACCGTCCCGGCGCCTTCCTGCGGCCGCCGCTGCCGCCGCGCTGCCCCGGCCCGGCCCGGCCATGCCGCGCCTCCTCCTCCTCCTCTTCCTCCTCGTCCCGCACCTCGGCCGCGCCGCCTCCCCCAGCCCGGGGAACAGCACGGAGCCGCCGCGGGCGGCCACAAGGAACGAGACGCAGTCGGAGTCGGAGCGCGAGTCCGGGCCGAGGCTGTCGGTGGGGTGGGGGCTGCCGGTGCTGAGGCGGGCGGTTTATGTGCTGAGCGCTCTGTCGGCGTTGGCCGCGCTCTACTTCGTGCTGCGGGCGTTCCGGTGAGTGCGCGGGGACAGGGCACCCGACCGCGGCTGTATCCGTGTTCTGCTGGTCCCGCTCCCGGTCTTGTCCCCGTCCTGGTGTCCCCTGACCCGGGGCTGTGTTCCTGCTGGTCACAATCCCTGTTCCCGTTGTCCCGGCCTGTGTCCCGGCTTGTCCCGGTTCCAGTGTTCGCTCACCCGGGGATCTCCCCTGCTTGTCCTGGTTCCCCCTGGTCGGGGATGCCACCCCGGTTGTCCTGTTCCCTTGCTTGGGGCGGTGTCCCTGCTTGTCCCGGTCCCTGTCCCCCGTCTGTCCCAGTCCTGGTCTGAGTCCCCCTGAATCCGTTCACAGTGTCCCCTGTCCCTTCCCTGCCCCAATCCCCTTCCTAATCCCTGTGTTTGTTCCCATTTCCCCTGAATCCCTGTCCCTCCCTCCCTCTGCCAGCCGGGGCTCTGCTTCCTCGCACATCCCTTTGGCAGCGAGTCCAAAACGTTGCTATAAATCCCCAGCACTGTTAATTACCCGAGGTAATTAGCGCTAAAGCATCTCGGATCCCGCCGGGTGGGGACAGCAGCTCACTCACTGTGCTCTCCCTGTCCCTCAGCCCCAGGTCCGAGGGCTCCAGAAACGAGCCCAAAACTCATTTCAGGTTGAAGAAGCCCCAGAGGAAGAAGTACGGGCTGCTGTCGAACCAGGATGAGAGCATCGAGCTGGGCTCCCTCGACAGTGACGAGGACACCGTGTTTGAAACGCGGAACCTGAGGCGGTGAGGGAGCGTTTTGTGTGTTTTGTGTGTTGCTCTTTTCCTCACAAGGGGCTGAGGCTCCTTTCCCAAAGCCGTGGGAGCTCTGGCACAGCTCCTACAACCAGATCTGCATAAATTAAAACGCCTGTGTGTGGTCTCTGTGTTGGCACAGGGATTTATCTCAGTTTTCCTCATTTTCTGGCCCAGGAAAGTCTCGCTGACAGGGTTATTTGGACACTGCTGTGGGGTCACAGAGCTGTTGGGAGAGGCAGCCCTTGTGCCCAGTCTGGACCTCCCTGTGGTAGACAGGAAAACAAAAATTCTTGCTTTTTGGGTTTGTTTTTTTTTTTTCCCTTCAGCTTAGGAATTGCTTCCAACTCCTATCACAGTTCAAAACTCCCTGTCCAATCAGGACATGCATTCCTGTTTTCCCAGCAAAATTCCTGGTTTGTTTGTTTGGGTGTTTTTTAATTTTGGGAATCGCTTCCAAGTCTCATCACGGTTCAAACTCGCAGTCTGACAGGGATATCCATTCCTGCTTTCCCAGTGTTGTGTTTACATCCCACAGGTTCGATTTCTAGGGAGGTCGTTTTCAGCTGAGGAGGAATGTCACCTCAAGGAATGTCACCTCAGCTCCCCCTGATTTTGGGTGTCTCCTTTTTTTTTTCCAGATGACTCGGGACCAGCGGCACTGGCTGCCCGGAATGATGGAGGGTCCAATCCCGGTGGAATCTCCAGTGCTCAAGTTTTATATTTGCTTACAGTGACTTAATTAACAGTTCAAACCCTTCCGTAGCTGGGGCAGGGGAGAGGGGACCAAACCTGTTTTCTTCACGTGCGTTCTTGGGGACATTTTTTGGGGATAGATGGGAGCTGTTCGCTGCACGGGGAAAGGCTGAGGTAAGGGAGATGCTCCTGGACTTTAGCACCTGAAATCTGAGCTCCAGAGGTGCCCCTGTGCCTCATATCCCTCTTTCCTTGCCCTGGAAGCATCACATTCCTTTTCCAGGCTGATCCTCTTTCCTTCGTGCAATATCAGGTTACTTCTTTGGGAAGTGTCTCTGTAATCAGCTCCTGGGAGGAGCTGGGAGAGCCCCGGTTGTGTCTGTTGAGCAAACGGGGGTGGGAGGGTGACAGGTCAGACTGAAGAGCTTTGGGAATGAGTTAAATTTCACAGGATTGGCAGTTACTGGGATAATCCAGGGTCATTCATGGGTTTACAGATGTGTTTACAAATGAAAGGGGCCACAACCCAAAGGAATAGTTCTCCAAAAGAGCCACCAAAAGGGCTGGGAATGCCTGGACTCTGCCCAGCCCCAGTTGTGAGTTCACCAGGGACTCTTGTGACATCTGCCAAGCTCTGGATTTTGTGATACCTGAGGAAGAGCCGGGTGTGAGCCAGGGAGTGTCTTGGAGCAGCTGATGACTGGAAAAGGGGGACCCCAACCCCTCTTGTCTGATTCAGGGCAGCCCTGGCCGAGTTACCTCCTCTGGAGGACCCTGGAGTTTCACTCCCTCGGCTGACACTCAGCCGGGATCTTTCCTGCAGCCCATTGTCATGTGGATATTTAGGATCTGATTGCGTAGGACCAAAGGTGAATGTGTCAGGAGGTTGTTGTTGGGTGGATCTGCTGCTAAAGCAGTGAAAACTGCTTGCCAGGTGCTCCTTTCCTTGGAAACTGGCAGCACGTCCTGAAATCCCACTTCTCCCCCAAGCTGGTAGTGCCTTTGTTTGGAGAACCCGGGGGATTTGCCCTGCAGGCAGGGAGGGTCCCTGTGGCACCTTTAGGGTGAATATTTAGAATCCCTTTGGAATGTCTTTGGCTCCTTTCCTTTGGCTTACAAATCCCCTGTGGATCAGGGGCAGGGCTGGCACTTGGAGAAGGGGCAGGGATGGTCAGGGAGAGGCTGGGCGCTGGCAGCTGCTGGGGGATCTCCCGAGGCAGCCGAGGGAGTGCTGTGATCCTGCGCTTTGTCTGTCCAGGACAGGTGAGGTTTCCCGGAGAAATCCCACCCCCGTGGCAGCTCTGTCTTGTGTGTGCACAGAGGATTTTAAAATACATATATATATATATATTTTTAATAACGTTGCCGTGTGCACACAGTGCTCGGATCTGCCCTGTTTTCCTGTCGTTTGGATCGTTTCACACCGGTTTTGGGTGCTCCCTTCTTGTTGTAGCTGCTGCAGATGGGAGCGGGCAGAGGTTCCATGTGGGAATTGCCGGGGTGGCTCCACCCGGCTGCAGCTTCCCTGGGGATGGTCTGTGATCCGTGGTCAGGGATCTCTTGATCCTGCAGGGCTGCACGTGCTGGTAATTCCCTGGCTCTTTTATTCCTTCTGGAAAGTTGCTCCTTGTGCTCTTGAAGCCAGATGAGCCCGACTCTCCCAATCCACTGCCATGCTCGGTGTTTGACCAACACATTCCTCATCCTTCCTTTACCTGGAGTGATGAACCCGGGCATTCCTCAGGCTCCCCTCTTGTTGGACAGGTGGCGTTTGCCATTCCCAAGTTTCCTCACCCAGCAGGAGTGGAGCATTTGTTTAATGATAAATGATTCAGATCAGAGGGAACCTCGAGCAGATCCTGCCCTGAAAATGATTCTGCTGGGTTTAATTTTTGGCTGGAACAGATGTTTGTGTTTGAGCGAGGAGAGGTGTGGAGCAGGTAATGAGGTGCCTGGGCTGTGCTGTGTGGGTACCAGGGAAGGAAATTGAGGTGCCAGCCTGGAATTTCTGCACCACTTTCATGTTTTCAGAGCCCTGCTGGCCACCTTTAAAGGGTGCAGGGTACAAAGGTGCCTGTGGGGCTGTCACTTGTCCTGACCTTGGGCTGGAGACAGGTTGGAGCTCTAATCAGGGACCCTGTGAAGCTCTTTCCACTTCCATCCAGCCCCTCAGCAGCAGTTGGCATCTGGATTTGCCCTTTGCAGGCCGTGACATTCCATCCCTGCTCTGCTCTGAGTCCTTGGAGGCCTTTTCTGAGAGGAGAAGACCAAGTGACAGATTTGAGACTCATTGATATGTTCATCATGATCCCATTTCCCCAGGAAGAATCAGCTGCAGCAGCCACATCGTGCAGTGTGAGCAGTGCCAGGCCAGGGCAGCTGTTCTTGGGGTGGATCCTGCAAATGACAGCAGCTTTGAGCACCTCACGTGACATTTCCACAAAAGAGCAGTTCAGGTGTTCCCTCAGTTCCTCCACATGTATTAGATACCCTCATTTTAGGTCTGTTTGCACCAGCTGGATCTTCCAGTAGCTTTCCAGTTTTAGTTTTTCAGGCTAAACGCAGGAATGCAAACAGACCTGCCTGTGCCTGGCCCTGGGCAGGCCGAGGCCTCACCAGCCACTGCTGCACTTTTCTTTCTCCTGGATGGATCAGGGTGTTGCTGGAGGCTCCACGTGCCCGTTGTTCTGCAGGATTCCTGCTCATTCCAGCCGAAAGGAGCCGATGCCCCGTGACAGTCACCACCTGTGTGCGTCAGGACTGACCGCAAGAATCTGCTCCCAAATAAGCCGAAGCCAATTTTCCGAAGTTTACACAATCCCTCTGTTATCTTGGAGGCTTTCTGGGATGCTCTGCTGCTGATACCCAAACCGACTGGGCCATCTGCAGGGTTGGTGGGATCCGTGGGAGCGGGGTGAGATCAGCTCTGGGGGTTTTGTTCTGTGCCTGGGATGGGACCTGCAGCGCTGGGAGTGCTGGCAGTCAATAAACAGCACTTGAGCACGTTGTTGTGTGAACTCCCCAGGGAGCAGCTTGTGTTTCACCCTCCTGATCTGTCTTTAAACAGCCATTGGCCCTGCATCGATCCGTGGTTTCCTCGTCATTGTACCTGGAACCACTGGAATAAAACATTCCAGCCCTCCCATCCCTCCCTGCTGCTGAGGCTGCTCTGGTGGGCTCGTGGATTTATGGAGTCCTTTGGGTTCCCCCCCGCCTTGCTCCCGCTCACAGGACAGTGACACTGTGCTCCCAGGGCTGCTGCTCTCCTCGTGTCCCGACCTGGAAGTGTCCAAGCCCAGGCTGGACTGAGCTTGGAGCAGCCTGGTCTATGGAAGGTGTCGCTGCCCGTGGCAGGGGCTGGGGTGAGGTGAGCCTTGAGGTCCCTTTCAAAATCCTTCTGTGACTCCGTGATTCTCCAATCATCCCTGGGTTGCTTTCAGTCTCCTGAAGTCTCCTCCTTTCTCCCTGTTCTCACATTAATCCCTTTTTCTTGTACAGAGCACCAAATAAGGTCCCTGTGAGGCCAATTCCGGCCTCTCCACAGCAGCAGAGCCAAATTCCATTTTGCTTATTTGGGAGTGAGGAAGGAGAGGCTGTTCCCTGGATCAGAGGAGCATGGAATCTCCTGGGTTGGAAGGGGCCCACAGGCATCATTGAGTCCAGCTCAGTGGGGTGCACAGAAATCCCAGCGATCCCACCCTGAGCACCCTTGAGAGCATTGTCCAAACTCTCCTGGAGCTGTGGACCCTTGGGGTCTGGGACCCTCGGGAGGAAGAACCTTTCCCTGAGCTCCAACCCTAAACCTCCCCTGACACAGCTCCAGCCCTTCCCTCAGCTCCTGCCCCTTGTCCCGGAGAGCAGAGATGGGAGCTGCCCCTCGGGAGTCTCCCTTGAGTCTCCTCCAGGCTGAAACGGGAATGTCCCGGCTCCTCCCTGCAAGGAATTAATTCCAGAACAAAACCCAGGGCGTTCCCTGGCTCTCACATCTGCTTCTCATTCCGGTTTCGTGGATCAGTGGCACTAACAGAAACCACGTTCCCACTGTCCCCCTCTGCCACCCTGCCCGTGTCCCCGTGTCCTGGAGCAGCCCAGGAGGGAGCAGGGTTCTGTTTGCTCCACGATTTCCCCCGGTTGCTGGTGCGGTTCTGGGGTGCGGCGGGGTCGGGGCACAGGGGATCCCTGTAGGTGGCACTCACAGACCAGACTTGCAGCTGCCGGGGCGCTCCCGGCACCTGGGAAAAGCTGCAAATAAATCCTGGTGCCTCGAAAGGCAAATCTTCCTGCAGCAGCTGGCTGGGATGAGCTGGAAGTGTCCTTTGGGGGCTGTGTGTCGGGGTCGGGGAGCAGCAGGTTTTGGGGTCTCTCTCGGGAGTGTCTCTCTCAGGAGCAGGGAAGGGTTTTGCCTCGACTCCACCTGAGCCAGGTTCCGCCTGGCCCTGTCAGGACTTGTTTGGGAAAGGTTTTTATCATTCTGGGCCTGGCGAGGTTTGGGGAATGCCCTGGTTTGATGGAGTGATGCCAGCGGCTCCAGCACAGACATGAACACCCAGCCCTGGCACAGCAGCACCCTGGGGGCACCCCGGCTTTCCTAGGCCAAATTAACTGCGGTGCTAATGAACTAACAGAGGGCGTTCCCGGTGCAGCAGCATGGGCGGGACACATCACCCTGCCCGGTTAGATTGGATACCAGGGAAAATTCCTTCCCCGAAAGGAAGGGATCCAGCCCGGCACAGGCTGCCCATCCCTGGAAGTGTTCAGAAAACCCCTGCGTGAGGCACCTGGGGACATTTAGTGGTGGCCTTGGCCATGCATGGGTGGAATTCATGACTTTGGGGGTCTTTTCCAACCTAAAAATTTCCACGGTTCTCTGCTTTCAAGCTCTCTGTGCGGTGCTGGGAGCTGCCACAGGATGTGAACCAAGTTCCTTTTCAGCCTCAGGGGGCTGTTACCCCAATTAGCACTAATTGCTGTGGCCCGTGGTGCTGGACCAGCTGCAGCTGTGCTGTCCTCCCCTCATCCCTGTTCCCTGCTCTGTGCCATCCCCTCTTCCCAAGCTCTCACTGGGGACAGGCTCTGGCTGGGATTCCAGTCACAAACACAAGCTGGCGGCATGGATCTGCTCGGAATTTATTTTAAACTCGAGGTAAAGTGCTCTTGATGTTTTGGATGCAAATTTCCTTCCCCGGAACGGGAGCTGCGGGGCCGGTGGAGTGCCAGGGAGCTCTTTTGATTCCAGAGCCTGTTTGCTGCTGCGGTTCCTCGCGCCGCGCTCCGTGGAGTGCGAAATCACCTCTGCGGCACAGCCCGGGGAGGGAGCGCTGCCGGCGCACGGAGCTCTTCTCTCACTGGCTGTCCCCTGGTTTTAATGAGGGTTTCTGTCTAAAGTTGGGGGTTTTAGGTTTTTTGGGTGGTTTTTTTGTGTATGTTTTTGTGTGTGACAGTAGTCTGTGTGTGATTTTTCATGGGAGAAGAGATGGTCCAAGTCCCTCCAGCCCCCCTTGCAAGGAGGCAAAAGAGAAAAAAAAAAAAAGGAATAGATAAAGGATGCTCCATTCACGGATTTTGGAGTTTTTTTCACTGCATTCCTCCAGTGCCAAGTGAACCTTGGGGATTTTTAGGTGCCATTAACCAAGGCCAGGTTGGATGGGGTTTGGAACAACCTGGTTTAGTGGGAGGTGTCCCTGCCCATGGCAGGGGTGGAACTGGATGAGCTTTAAGGTCCTTCCAACCCCGACTATCCTGGGATTATCTCCATGGGTCACGGATTGTCCCCACGAACACGCCGGGCTCTTGGTCCCGCTGAGGCCAAGCCCTGGGTGGGTGAGGAGATGAGCGTGGTCGGGGGAAGGAGTCACAAGTTTTGCCCCATTTATTGCTCATACTCTCACTGGGTGGCTCTGGGTACTTTGGGGTGACTTTGGGTGCCTCTTGGAGTTTCCCCATCAATGTTTTCAGCTGCACTCAATTCTCCCGCGGCCGTGTCCCTCTGGGGCTCGCTGTGGGCAGGGGCTGGGTGGTTTTCCTCACCTTCATGCCATGGACACTGGCATTCCAAAATGTGTCTCTGGGTCGGTGTGGGATCGGGTGGCACATTGGGAAGGAAGCTGGGAACGTTTGAAAACCCGCTGCAGAGTCTCTGATGTCTCCTCAGTTCCACTCAACAAAGAGCCTCTACACAACGAGCAGATTTTTCCTGTATCAGAAATTACCTTTACTTAGTTGGCTTTTTGTCTAAATCCTCCTTCTGATCTTTATTTTTTCCCTTCCATCACGGAAAGGTGAATGGAAGTGGCACTTCAGCCACCAAAGCCTTTCCTTTAGAATCGCTGCTTGTTTTTTTGTTTTAAAAATTTTCCAAGGGGGCTTTGCAGGGGAGGAGGAAGGAGCGTCCGCTTTTCAAGTGACTCTGGGGAATAAAAGTATAAAGGGCAGGAATGATCAGAACTGTGCTGGCAACAGAACAATATTTTATTTTTGAGTACCAGAGCTAATTGGAGAAGGAATTCACACGACAATTTTTGCAATCTAAGGATTAGTAAACATGAAAGGGGATCTGTGCTCCTGAATGTGCGACTGCAGTGTGAGGAGGCGGGGGGAAACAGCCCAAAAATTAAATTGGAGACGATGTCTTGGATGTTACAATCCCATGTTTGCTTCTCACGATGCTGGATCAAAGTCACGAGCCGAAAACTCATGTCCAGGGACACCTGTTGTGGGGTGGAAATTCCATGCACCCGTGGGCTGGAATTGCCAGGAAAAAAGGGGATTTTAGGTCTGATTTTGTGGAAACATTTCCACGGGTTGTGGGATCTGCATAGATCCTGCTCCAGCAGGGCTTGGAGAGGTGTTTGCAGACAATTACCAGCTGCTTTAATTAACGTGGCATGTGGGAATACGGGGGTGATGGGTTAGAGCAGCTCACCAGGGAGCGGAGCAAGGGCTGGGAGTTCCCTGCACGTCCCAGACCGTGCTGGGATTTTGTGGTCGCCCTGTTCCCAGTCATGGTGCTTCTGGGTGTGAAGAGGTTCACATCCAGTGCTGGGAGATGGAGCTGGAACGGCGCTGAGCTGGTGTGTGGGCAAACTCCTCGTTCCCTCTGCCACTGGAAGCATCTCCCAGTGCGGGTGTGATTCCCTCCTGGAATCCCCAGGAACTGAAATGCTTCCATCCGCCGCCTAATCAGAGCCTGGAAATGGGGGCGCTGGGATTTGCGGGTTCTCAGACAGAAGAGCCCATTCCAGGGTCATGCTCAGCCCCTGCAGAGGACCAGGGGGTTTGTCCTGCTCCGTGTGAGGTGAAGGCAGGAGGTTTCCCTGGAGAGGCTGCAGCCCCTCCCTGGAGCATTCACTCCGCCTCGCTACGCCGCTGTTGCGTTCCGGTGGTTAATTACTCTCGCTCTTTAAAAGAATAAAACCTCATGTACTTAAAATAATCCCAATTATTTCATTGTTCAGCCTGAGCTGAGCCCAGCCACCCCCGCTCCTGCAGAACTGCTGGAAAGGAAAGGCTGCTCCTGACAGGGAAAAACTGATGGGCATGAACGCTGTGAGCAGCAGCTGAGGGGATCCAGGCTTTGGGGGGGCCACGGTGCTGCTCCACCTGCAACCCCCTGGCACCTCTCCAGGACATCCCAAGGATCATCAAGTCCAGTTCTGGTTGGTGTATGGCAGGGCCTCTTGCAGTAGGAGAAGGAGTGATGGTTTTAAACCAAAAAAAGGTGATTTAGACTGGACAAAAGGAGGAAAATCTTCCCCATGAGGTGGAGAGGCCCTGGCACAGGGTACCCAGAGGAGCTGTGGCTTCTCCATCCCTGGAAATCTTCCAGGCCAGGCTTGGAGCAACTGGGGATAGTGGAAGGTGTCCCTGCCCATGGACTGGGTGATTTTTTAGGTCCCTTCCCACCCAAACCATTCCAGAGCTCCACGAGGTTGCTGAAGCCCAGGCTGGCAGCGCGGGGCTGGTCTGGCTCTGCCTGCTGAGCACACCCTGGAGGAGAGCAGCTCCTGATGGGTCCTGGGGGGCCTCATCTTACACAGGAGACCCTCAAAGCAGCCGGGCAGGATCGTGGCGGTGCTTCCATCTCCGTGTGCTCCGGAGGCACAGCGGGACCTCGGGCGCGGTGGCTCAGACTCGCTCGTGCCGGGCTACATCGGTGTATTTTGATCCTTTTTCTTGCCAGTGTTATTTTAATCCGCTTTTCTCTCACATCAAACCCCTCTTTCTGCAGAACACAGAGAGGCATCGGGTTTGTGCCCTTTGTGGTTGGTAGCAAAGGGCCGCGATAGCGCGGTTTTTCCTTTGGAACTGGAGGTTTTTATCCCTGTGATAACTTTAGCTTCGCCACAGTCATCGTTTGGGCTTCTCATCTGGCTCGGATGAGTGCAGAGAAAACGCTTCCCACATTTATTAGAGGAAGAGAGGGCTGGGTGTTCTTAGGAAGAATCCCACTCCTGTCACCCAGGAATTACCCGGTGGCTCAGGTGGGTCGGGAAGGCAGCTGAGCTCAAACCGAAATCACCTCCTGCCTCCACCCGAGGTGGGCTGTGGCTTTATCAGAGTGCAGATCAAGGTGTTGGTTGGCACCACTTCCAGGGAACCTCGCCAGGAGCAGCCTGGCTTTCCTGGGAGCTGCACAGTCAGAGGGAGCCCTTTCCCTCCAAAGCCTCTGTTTCCCACATAGAAAATAACATGCAGGGAATGTTTTTTTTTTTTTCAAATGAAGGAAGGATTAAGTCACAGCAAGAGCTGATTTGCCAAAGGGCACCCAGGGAAGTGGTGATGGATCAGACAGGGAAGTGGGATCCTCGGCTCAGCCTGCGCCTGCCCCACCACCCTTTTCCTTCCCTGCTCCCTGCCTGCCCAGGTCTTACGGGATAACCAAGGACTTGGATTTCCATCCTCTTAAAAGAGGCAATTTAAGGAGCTTTCCAGAGGAGCAGAGCTGCAGGTCACCTCCTCGCCGCTGAAGATGTTTTTCTCCCTCTTTCTCCATCCTCGCGCTCCTTCAGAGCCTCTTTGCTCTCCTCCTTTCCCAGCGCTCAGAGCCATTTTCCCAGCTTCAAAAGGTTTCCTAATTACCCTAATGAGGTCAGGAGAGACCAAACGCTTCTGTGACTTAAAGGAGGGCTTGGGAGGGGGGGAAATATCCCGAGTGCTGCCTGAACGAGGTGTCGCGGGAAGGCGGCGTCTCCCTCTCCGCGCGTCCCTCCCACCTTCCCATCTCCAGCAGAAGCAAAAAAAAAAAAGAAAAAAAAAAAGAAAAAGGGAAATGTGGACAGAAGGTCTCAAATGTATCAAACAGCTTTTAAAAAGAAATTCCTTTTGCCTGTCAAAAGAACAAACAGATACACCAAAAACTGTCAGAATTAGTGTTGGAGTAATTGCAGCAGCTCTCCAAGGTTAATGCTCCATTAACGAGCAGCTCTCACGCAGCTAAAAGCCAGGACGAGACAGGTTGTCAAAGGCTTCCAGGAGATTAAAGCGCTGCGTTCCCAGCCAAACTCTCCCGTGGATGTTGTTTGGGAGGGAGGGAAGGGGGGTGTTTGTGGGGTGGAAGCATCACCAGCCCTGGCGTTGGCGGAGAAGCGCGACCCGGAGCCCCGGGATGGTTTCCAGGCCTTGGCGAGGTCGCTGCCCCTGGGGCCTCGCTCGGTTTTAAACACTCCAGGAAAATTTTTGACACTTTTAGGCTGAGGTTTAAATGTGTCCTGAGGGCAGCCTCGGGTGTGTGGGATCTGTTCTGGTTGCCAAGAGGAGTGGGGCCTGGGGGAGTGGGGTGTAGGGGCTCTGACACCTCAGGAATTAATCCTGCCTAGGTTTCAGCCAGCCCAGGCGATTCCTTGTGATCCCAGCATAATTTGGAACGGGTTTGGGGCCTGACTTCATCTTCAGGCCAGTGCGAGGCTCATTTAAATAGAACTGACTTTGGTGGTTCGTTTGTAGAAGAATGGAAAACCATTCCAAACTTCCAGTGAGGAAGCATCACCTGGGGGTGTGTGATGCAGCCCTGGCACACCCTGCAGCAGCTTTGGGATCAGCTTCCCGGGGGGATCTGGGTGTTCTGCACCTTCCAGCGCTGCAGTCAGGGACCGCTCACGGTGGATGTGGCTCTGAGCTCGGGGTTTTGTAAAGCAGAGCTCGGCCCAGGAGCGTCGTGCCCTGGCAAAGGTGGAATTTTGGGATTGTCCTGTGGAGGGCTGGCAAATGGACATTATGATCCCTGTGGGTCCCTTCTGACTCAGAATATTGCATCATCCTGTGATTCTAAGGTGCCTTTTGAGTGGGAGGAGGCAATTACATCCCACAACTTTGGGAGGGTCACCCTGAGCCATTTCCATCCCAGTTCCCTGTGTGTGAACCAATCCCCCCTCAGAAGGTGCCGGTGGCTCCTGCTGCTCCTGGTGATCCCTGTCCTGTGCCCAGGCTGTGGCTGGTCACACCTTCACCCTGGGGTGTGTTGGAGATCCCTGCCAGGACCAGGACTTTGTTCCACGGCCACTCCACGGGGATGTGGGAGCCATTCCCACGCCCCTGGGCAGAGAAGGCCAGTGAGGGAGTGGAAAAGGAGAGGAAAATAATCCAAGTGGTGAGGCCGAACCTTGTGAAGGGGCTGGTGGAGAGCAGCGGGGTCCCACGGTGCCAGAGCCATCTGGGGGACGCTTTGGAGATGTGGCTCCAGCAGCAGGGACATGACGTCCCCTCAGACCCCTGGAAGCAGCTGCACCCCCATAGTGTGGGACTGGGGACCTGAGCCTGGGATCCACGGTGGGACTCGATGATCTTGAAGGTCTCTTCCAACCCAGACATTCTGTGATTCCATGATTCCATGATTCTGTGATTCCGTGATTCCGTGATTTTATGATTTTGTGATTCTGTGATTCCGTGATTTTGTGATTCTGTGATTCCGTGATTCCGTGATCTGCAGGATAATGGGCCAGTTTTGGGAAGCCAAGGGCTGGGAGTTGACTCGAGGGAGGTGTGAGAGGCCTTTGGAAGGAGCAGCCATGGGCAGGGGAGATGAACAATGATTAGGGAATTAAACCTTTCCCCACCCCAGTCCAATCAGACCTGGGGTGCAGCAGGACCAGACGGGGTGAGTCGTCTGCACAAGAGCAAAACAAGCTCCTGCCCAGCCCCTGCCTCTTCATTAAGTCGATTTGCATTCCTAATCTCCATTTGCCGTTATTATTTTCCCCCTCGTGCCGAGTGCGGGAGATTTGCATAAAGTTCCTTTTTTTCTTGTTTTTATTCACGCTCAAGGTCAGAGACTCGGTGAGACACTGACGAAAACAATCCCCTCCTCACCCTCCTTTAATTCTTTGCAGAAACATGTCCTGGGGATTTTAACATAACAATTGCTGGGGAAGGAAGGGGGGCACCTGAAGGGAGCCCTTGGAGGGAGGAGACCCCAGCAGAGCCCTTTCTGTGCTGGGAATGAGCTGCCCAAAGGAGAGATGCAAATCCATGGCAAGAAGGGAAGGGGGAGACGGATCTGGGAGCAGCACCAGCCGTGCCTCGTCCTGCTGGAATGGAAGAGCTGCTCCAGCTCTCTCGGAGCCATGGCTGGAGCAGAGCTTGTGCCAAACCCTCTCCGAGCTGGGAGCACCAACCCAGCACACCCAGATCCTGCGCCCTGGCCGGGATCCTGCTCCCTGTGTTCCCAGGGAATGGTGCTGCCCTGGGGCAGTTCTCCAGTTTATCCCGTTTCTTTATCCCAAATCCTGCCCCGTTTGGGGATGCTTGGGACATCCGGGACCTTGCAGTAGTGAGGGTGGGAGCTCTGGGATTGATTTCTGAGTTTGGGAAGGGACAGCGGTCTCTCAGAGGGAGCCCCAAAGCCTCTCGTTCCTGCCGTGGTGCTTCGCAATGTTCCTCACGGTTCCCGTGGGGCTCAGGCGTCGCTTCCACCTCCAGGCATTGGGACAAGGACAGCAGCTCCTCCCAAGGAATCCCATTTCCCTGTGGCTGCTTAAAGGAAGAAGGAAAAACTCTCAGCCAGCTGCTGAGGGGCTCATGAGGAGCGGCCCTTTCCCCTCCATGGAACAGTCAGGTTTCTGATTTCCAGATTTTTCCTGGTTTTCCCAGATCTGGCACTGCATTCGGACCCTGGGATGGAGCACAGGGGACACCTGAGCTCTGCCTGTGCCCAGTGGATTCTGAACCCATTAAAAGGGGAAAATTCCTTTTTAGCCCCAAGATGTTTGCAGATTCTGAGAGGGAGAAACCTGGATTTGGGAAGGAGGCAGTGAGGAATTTGTTCCTTTTCACATGCTCGAGCTGTGATGGTTTTAACGTGTCCAAATCATGTGAATCCCGGGGTCTGGGCGCGTCTGAGGTATCCCGGGGGGCTGGTGAGTGACTGGATTCTGGCAGATGGTGGCTTGTGAGGGTGGTGGCCCAGCTGCTCCCGAGTGAGCTGCCTGGGAATGGGGAGGGATTGACTTCAGGAGCAGAGGAATGCCGGATGGCTGGGCTGATGATGGGGCTGGCGAGCGCCGGGAGATGAGTTTTGTCTGGCGCTGCGAGCACAGAAATATGTCTTATTTCCCAGAACTGGGAGGTGCCTTTTTTTTTTTTTTTTTTTTTTTTCCCGAGGATGCTCCAGGGCTCTCAGCTCCCGTGATGTGAGCGTTTTCATGCCCCTTTAATGCTTCACTAAACAGTTTGAGCCGCCGCCTCTTAATGCCCCAGCAAAGCACGGAACGCTCCGGAGCGGAAAGAGCAGCGAGGAAGGAGGGTGATGGAAAAGAGAGGGAAAGAGGATGTGAGGAGACACAAAACCAGGGAGAAGTCACCTTTTCCCTTTCACAGTCCTGCTCCTTGCTGGTGTGAAGGCAGCTGGATGCTGAGGGTCTCCCCAGCTTCTGCTGCTCCTCCAGGGAAGAGCTGGGCTTCGCTCGCCCTCTCTGTGCCCTTCCTGGGCTCTGTCCCGCACCAGTGGGCACATGGTGGGGGGGATGAAGGTGGTCCCTGGGCCACTGAGGAGAAGATATTTGGAGCCTGTCAGGATTCTCCTGACCTCTGGCTCCCCCGGCGAGCACAACAGGGCCGACGTCCATCGGATTGGTGCCCTGCAGCCCGCCGTCCTCACCGGCCGTGTGCTTCCCAAAGCTTGGGAGAGGCCAAGGACAGGTGAAAACAAAGAAAAAAAAATTCGAGTTTTAACCCACCCGAGAGAAGTTTTGCCTCCTCCCGCCCCGCTCCGAGGGGAGCCGCCGGCTCTCCTGCTCTTAATTCGAGTCACTGCGCTCCCTGCTCTCCGTGTCCCCTCCCCGGCACCGCTTGCCCCGCGGTTTGATCCGTGAGCACCAAAGGTACCGCCTCGGGCTGCCGCTCCCGCATCCTCGGTCGCCATAGGAACGGGAGCCGGGGGTCCCCCGCGCCCGCTCCCCCGGGGCCCAGCTCCGGGGGCTGAGCTCCGGCCAGCCTCTGAAGCCGGAGCTGCTCAGGGCCCGGGGGGAGCGGGCTGTGCCAGCCTGGGAGCGAGCGGGAGCGGCCGCCGAGCCCCGGAGCACAAAGACAGAGGTTATCGGTGTCAGAGAACCCGCAGCTCCCGAGGCTGAGCCGCGGCTAACAGCTGCTCTTAGCAGAGGGGAGTGAAAGCCGGGAGGAGGGAAGGGGAGAGCTGGGAACCAGAGCCAGTTCTTGCCACGGGGGTGGGAGGAAGGGGAGGAAGGTGATGGAGGTGTCAGCGGTGGGGAGGATGAGGCTCGGGGCTCGGTTCATCACTGATCATGCAATCATCGAATTTCCAGGGGGGGAAGGGATCCATCAGGATCACGGAGCCCAGGTCCTGGGGATGTGTTGTAGGACCTGTTGCGATAGGATTGGGGTGATGGTTTTAAATTAAATTAGGGTGGATTTAGATGAGGAACGAGGGAGAAATCTGTCCCTGTGAGGGTGGGCAGGCCCTGGCACAGGGTGCCCAGAGCAGCCCCATCCCTGGAAGTGTCCAAGGCCAGGTTGGATGGGCTTGGAGCACCCTGGGATAGCGGAAGGTGTCCCACGGCAGGGGGTGGAACTGGGTGGTCTTTGAGGTCCTTCCATCCCAAACCATCCTGGGATTTGGTGACTCACAGAATCATTTAGGTTGGGAAAGACCCTTCGGATCTGTGCCCCTGCCCACACAGCGGCTGTCCCCGATGTTTGGGAATCCAAGCAGCCCTGGGGGTTTGAGCCTTGGCTGTGGGCAAGCTGGGGGCAAAGGCAGCTCTTCCCTGAGGGGAGACAGCCCCGGGGCCGCTGCCGGTGCTCCCCACTCCCCACCCCTGCTGAGTGACGTGCGGAGCCGCCCGGCTCCCCCCGAGCCACCTCCACTCCCTAATTGCTGACAGTTATTTACTGTAAAGACAGGAGCACACGCACCAGCGGCTCTGACAACTCGTGTCAAAGCCCCGCCAGAAACTATCGCTTTACAGCTTTATTCATTGCCCCTTTTTAAATTTATTTTTCGTTTTTTTTTTTTTTTTTCCCCAAACAGATCTATTCCCTCTCCCCTCCGGGCGCCGCTCTCCTGCCGGCGGCCGTGCTGCGCCGTGGGGCTCCGTGCCCAGCCCCGTCCCAGGAGCCCCCCGCCCTTTTCCCGGTCCATGCCTGGCTGGGCACTGACGGACGGGTGCAAACGGAGGCTGGCGGAGCCCCCCGCACGCTGCCGTGTTTATTTGCTGTCTCTCGGCCCCTCGATGTTCAAACATAATTGGTTCTGCTCGGCGCGGTAAACACCGATGTGTCGCATCAGCGAGCCGGAAGGGCACCTACACGCAATTAAAATAATTGGGCGCGTACCTGGCTCTGATATCCCCCCCCCTCTCCCCGACGCTGCTCTCCCTTCATCTCCTCCTCTCCGTCCTTTGTTCCATCCTGCCAGCCCACCCCACTCCTCCCGGTGCCCAGGGCGGGCTGGGAGATGTCCCACGGAGAGGAGGACCCGGCGCTGCTGGCCTCGGCACAGGTGCAGGATGAGTTCTCCGATGAGGGAGATGACATCCCAGCCCAGACCCACGAAATATAATGAAGGCCCGAGGGACTGCACCGGCTCCTCAGTTAAAAATGATGCTGTTATATTTAGACAAGGTAACTGGAGGCCCCTCCGGACAGCGCTGAGTACAATTTTTTGTCTAATGATTCCATAATCTGATATAATATCGGGCCTGTAAGACATAATGAAGACCTGGGGGAGTTTACATCTTCGCAGCTTTAAAGGGTCCCTGCTCGGGGACGCGGCCAGGTGGAGGCTTGAACTTTGATGCAGTCAAACGTGTTTTTCTCTGGGTTTGTTTGACATGATTGAGGGAATCCAGCAGCCACGGGGAGAGGGAGTGGAGCAAGCGCAGCCACGCTCGCACCGACCCCGCAGCCGGTGCCCGTGTCGAGGGCGGCGCCGGGGGAGTTTGGGGAGCCCAGCAGGGCTGTGGTGGGACCTGCACAGAGGTGGTCATGGTGGTGGGGGCTTCAGGAGGTCGTGGTGGTCTTTGGGAAGTGGTGGTGGGTTCCGGAGGAGGTTCTGGTGGGTTCTGTTGGAGGTTGTGGTGGCCTTTAGGGGCAGTGATGCCTTCAGAGTGGAGCAGCCAAGCCCTGCTGTGGGCAGGGCAGAGTGAGGATGTTCCCACCCCAACTCAGCCTCTGCTTTTGCCAGCCCTGAGATGGAGCTTTTGGTGCTTTAAGCTGTTTTGGCCCAGCCTGGGGATTCCTGCTCCTGCAGCAGCTCAGGGTGGGTCCTCCTGGGAGCAGCAGCGGCGGTGCCAGCGGTGCCAGGCTGGGTGCAGCGATGCTCCCTCTGGCTTCTCCCACCTCTCCCAGGGTGAAGCCCAGCTCAGCCCCACTCCCTGTGCCGTGATCCAGAGCTGAGAGTGGCATCAGGGCTGCCAAAACTGGGAGAAGCGGCTGGCAGAGCCTGTGCCATGCTTTGCTGAGCAGTTGATCGCGGGCTGATCTCAGGGTGAGGGTCAGGATTTAGGGTGAGGGTCCTTTCGTGGCGGCCACACAGCGGAATGACTTTTCCCCCAAAACACACAGCAACACCAAACATCTCCAGGATCAGCATCACCGCTAAATCTCCCGGCCGTGTCCGTCTGGGAGCAAATCCTTCACGAATCCTCACCTGGAGGAGGAGGTGCTGATGCCTCCATTGTGTCGGCCGAGCCCCGGCAGCGCCGGGCTGGATGCTCCGGGACCGCTCCTGGTGTGCTCTTGTCTGGGTATCCGTGCCGGGAGATAACCTAATCCCATTTAGCCTTGGAGAGAGCCGGCAGATCCCTCCCCTGGGAGCCGGCGCGCGGCGGGGGGTGGTCTGTAATGAATTCCCATCATTCCAGCACAAAGGGAGCTTACAGGAGCTCTCGCCGCAGAAAATATGAGGGTCGCTGCCCTATCATCCCTCCGAGACATCCGTCGTAGTTCAGTGATTCCCGGCTGCTGACAGGCAGCGGCCCTGGGAGGCAGAGCCGGGCCTCGCCTTCCCGGCCCTTTCCCGCCTGGAAAACGTCTTTTTTTTTCCGTCAAAGGAAGGGATTTAACACCCTGCCCGGGGCTGTGCTCGCCCGTCACCCAGCCAGGTGTGCGGCCCTGCGGGACATCACCCCGCGGTGCCCGTTCTCCTTCACCCCGGTTTGTTATTCCAGCGCTTGTTATTCTCTATTCCAGCGGCTCCTCGGGGATCCCGGTGGGAAAACCCTGCCCCGAGTCCTGCGGGAGCTGAGAGGCACCTCAGCCGCTGGATGGAAGCTGGGGACGATGCCGTGGTGGCCGCCGGGGGGTTTTGTGCCTGCAGACCCCAGGGTCAGGTTTGGGGGTGCTTGAGGAGCCACCCGGGGGTCCCTGTGACAGGGAGGCTCCAGGGAACCATTTTTCCCTGCCAGGACCTGTTCCAGCTCCCTGCTCTCCCTTTCCTTCTCAACTTTATTTATTTAATTTATATATATATATATATATATATATATTTTTTTTTTTTTCCCCCTCCACGGAAAACCACACGCTGGAACCTGCCCCCTCCGAGCCGGGTTTTCCTGCGGCTCCGTGGCTCGGCCGGGATGTCTCACCTCGGGAGCTGCCAATCCGTCTCTGTCAAGCTGTCAGCCCGGAGCGCGGGCCGGAGCCGCTGCAATTCAAAGTGGATTAACTCCTCGGGCTGCCCTCCCTCCCCCCGCCCCTCCCCATTCCACTTGGGTGGGTTTTGGCCGAACAGAAAACGCTTTTCCCCCGGCGCTTTCCATATTCAAAAGCTCCCGGAGCGCAGCCGGATGGCAGCGGGGGCCGGGGGCTTCAGGCCGGCGTGCGGGGCCCGTGGCCGTGGGAGAGGGACACGGTGGCCGCGGGAGAGGGACACGGTGGCCGTGGCACCGCCCTGTGTCCCTTCAGCGCCGTTCCTGGGGTTCTGGGAACGGTCTGGGGGCTCCCCAGAGGGGTGAAGGGCTGCAGACCCTCCCCAAAACTCCCGGCTGCTTGTCCCCAGAGAGCCGTGGGGCGGAGGGGCTGCAGGGCTGGGGGGGGGGGCTGTGGGGTACCGGCCTGGGGGTCTGCAGAACTGGGGGGATGCCGGATTGGGAGGGCTGCGGGGTTACTGGGGACTAGGGGGATGCAAGACCGGGGGGGCTGTGGAGCCGTGATTTGTGGGGATCTTCATTCCCCGGGGTGTTCAATGCCCCCAGTCCCGGCAGGGGCCGGGGCTGTGTCGCATTAGCGGCCACCCGAGCGCACGGTGACAGCCCCGGGGGGCCGCGAGGGGCACCGGCACTAGAGGGGGGTATTGCCTAAGCAATGCGGTGCTGCCGCTCCGCCGCCTCGGCTTTGGGGCGAAACCGCAGGATTTTGGCCCTCGGCGCTTTCCCGGCTGGATCTCCAGGTGTCGGCCGCGCTGGGATCCAGGTGCCGTCCCGCAGCGATCCCGCCCCCTTGGCGAGGGGGCTGTGGGTTTAATTCAGGGTTGGAAATGGCACTGAGGACGCTGCTGCCAGCGGGGGCTCCGCTGCCACCGCCCCCGATGGCCGAGGGACAGCGGTCACCAAATGGCACCGGGCCCAGGGGAGCGGCGCTCTCTCTCGGCTGCTCTGGCGTGGGAAGGATTTATCCGCAGCTGGATTTCGGGGCTGGGTGTTTGAACGAGCATCGCTCGAGGCGGCAGAAGGCGCCCGGTGCGAACGGCCCCGGGCGAGGCGTGTGCGCGCCCAGGCTGCGGGAGGGGTCTGGGGGCTCTCGGGGTCCCACCCTGAAGCGCAGGCCGTGGCTCTCTCCCACCCCGCTGCAGGGGAGACACTGCCCGCGACCCCAGGAGCTCGGGGTGCGCCCACATTTGGGGTACGATTGAGGGGTTTTGCTGTTCTGAGTATCTCTGGCAGTTTACTTGGTGTCCTGGACAAACTGGGAGCTCAGGGAACCTGGGAGGCTCCAGGGAGCAAAACCTGGGGTCTGGCCACATCGATGGGGGTCTCCAGCGCTGTCCCCCAGCCCCATGAGCCTGGGAATCCTGAGGGACAGACCCCTCCCTGACCTTTGGATGGGATCGGAGTGCGTGGATGGGGTCAGAGCCCGTGGATGGGGACAGAGCCCGTGGATGGGGACAGAGCCTGTGGATGGGGGATGGTGCCCGTGGATTCCGCCCAGTGCCAAGGATCCCTCGGCTGCGGGCATCAGCACCGCCCTCCTGCCTCCGTGCCGGGCATCTGGATCCTGCTGCCAGCTGGGATTTCCCGTCACACTGATCCCTTCCAGTTTGGGAAGCTCCAAGGAACGTGCCCAGGCCTCTTTTTTTTTTTCCTGTTGCAGCTCCATTCCCACAGCCTGGCTCTGCTCTGGCGCTTCCCGGCCCTTTCCCTGCGACTCCTCACCTTTTTAGTGGGAAGGGTTTTTTTGGCGGTAGCAAATATTTTCCATAATTTCCTGCCCGATCCAATTAATGCAGAGGAAGGCGGGTGTGAATTATCCCTCCCTGCATCCAGCCTTGCCCCCTGCATGGAGCTGGGGGCTGGAAATTGCAGGATTTGCAGTAATTAAGGCAAATAGTTGGTTTTGTTTGGTTAGAAGAACAACCCGGCGCTGTTTGGAGAAGCCAGAAAAATCCTGGAATAGGTTTTCCTTCCCGTTACCAGGAGCGGGGAAGGAGAAGCCGCTCCATGCAAAGCAGGGCTGGGCTCCCCCTCGCCTGGGGCAGGGACGTGTTGGGGCTGATCCTGGCTGCAAGGGAATGCACTGGAGCGGGTGTGGGGCTGCTCCTGCCTGATCCCAACGGATCAGCCCATTTCCCAGGGAATTTCATCTGGGATCCCCCACAGCTCCAGCAAAACTGAGCTGGGACGCCCTGGGTTGAACTGGGATGTATTGGGAGAAGCTGGGTGGCACTGGGATGCACTGGGATAAGTGGGTTGAACTGGGATGCACTGGGCCGAGCTGGGATACCCAGGGTTGAACTCTATTAAACTGGGGTGCACTGGGCCAAGCTGGGATATACTGGGTTGAACTGGGATGCCCTGGGATGTATTGGGAGAAGCTGGGATGCACTGGGCCGAGCTGGGATGCACAGGGTTGAGCTGGGATACCCAGGGTTGAACTCTGTTAAACTGGGGATGCACTGGGCCGAGCTGGGATATACTGGGTTGAACTGGGATGCCCTGGGATGTATTGGGAGAAGCTGGGATGCACTGGGCCGAGCTGGGATGCACAGGGTTGAGCTGGGATGCCCAGGGTTGAACTCTGTTAAACTGGGGATGCACTGGGCCGAGCTGGGATATACTGGGTTGAACTGGGATGCCCTGGGATGTATTGGGATGAACTGGGAATCTCCAGCCAGCGAGTGCCCATTGGCGCCCTGGCACCACGACCCACGGCCGAGCCCTTGGCCAGTGCAGTGCCCTTTGGATCGTCCCCATTCCCCAATCCACAAACACTGACGGGATCGCTCTCTGATCAGCTCTGGGTTTTGCCCTGCCCCTGGAGCTGGCCCTGGAGCTGCCCCTGGAATGTGGCTCTGCCAGGGCTCCCACTGCTGCCCCCGAGCCGGGAGGAACCACGGCCGGGCCTCCCGGAGAGCCCAGAAAAGCTTTTAGTGGCTGGGCTGGAGAAATGGGAGCAAACGAAGTTGACAGACAAGTGTCCGAGTTTACGGCAGCGGCCGCTGACAGGAGGGAGATTGGCTGTCGAGGGCTTGATGGAGACGGATCCTGATGGGAGCGGGATGAGGAGATGGATAACCTTGATGGAGCTGCGGAGCGGGAGGATGCTCCGGCGGCATCATTCCAAAATAATTTGGTTTCTATTTGTTTTCCTTTGGGGAGGGGAGAGGCATGCGGAGCCCCACAGTTCCGTGGAGTTTTTCCCTAAACAGATTTGCTAAATAAATAATGAGAAGGATCCATATTTTATTTATATCCCACCTCTCTGTGTGGCGCTGGAGGTGTTTTACACCGGGCCGCTCCCTCCCTTTCAGCACGGACAAACTCCAAAGAGCTCGTGAGATGGAGATGGATTTACAGGGATATTTGGATGCTGAGCAGAAGGACAGGCAGCGGGATGTGCTGGAACGGCTCCTCCTGATGGACTTAATGGGCACCTTGGTGCTTTGTGAATCCAACTGGAAGCGCCTTTGCATCTGGAGGCACCTGAGGAATTCTGGTGGGAGCCAGCTCTGGCTCCGAGGGGCTCAGGGAGGCCCTAAACACCTGGGAGGACACTCCAGGACACGCAGGGGACATTCCATGGTCCTCAGGGAGGAGGGTCTGGAATCCACCTGTGTTCACTCATCCTTCTGAAGCAGTTTTTGTAACCTGGGGGGATCGAGGCGGGTCTGGGAGCAGAGCAGGTCCTGTCCAGCGAGGACCAAACCCCCCGGACAGCCCAAGAGGAGCGTCCTTGCTCAGGGGCGTGACCCCAGGGCTGTGGGGTGTTCTGGCTTGGGGATGTGGCTCTGGCACTGGGGGTGCTGTGGGGTGCCCTTGCTCAGGGACGTGGCAGGGTGGCGCACCTGTGACCAAAAATTCCGCTGGATTTTCCCCGTTCTGCCCAAGGTCTGTCCTCCCCAGAGCCGGACATGGCCCCACAGCAGCTCCAGGGCTCTCTGTTATTCCCATCACTGTTTTCCAAAGATTTCGACAAAGCAGAGCGATCCCTTAACACGGGTTGTTGTTTAATTTGTCCTTATATCAGAGGTGAAAAAATGTCCCTGCGGGAGCGGTGTGTGTGTGTGTGTGTGTGTGTGTGTGTGTGTGTGTGTCTCCCTGTCACCATCTGTCTGTCTGTCTTTCCTTGGCACCTGTGGGTCCATGTCCCTGTCCCTGTCCCCTGACTGCCCCTTCCTAACGCTTCCCACCCATCGCCCCCCGGGCACCCCAAAACCCCCCATCAACCCCTCCCTTCCTCAAGGCAAGGGACCCCCAAACTAAACCTCCCTCCCGCTTCCAAAGCCCCCCCCCCGACCCATCTGACCCCTCCCTTCCAAAATCCCAATCCCCGCCAGCGAACCGCTCCCCTTTTTCAAAGCCCCCCCGGCTCTGCCAGCGTGACCCCTCCCCTTCCAAAGACCCCCCCCCGCCGGTGCGACCCCCCCCCCCTTTCCAAAGCCCTCCAAGCGCCCCCCCCCTCTCTTTCCAAAACCCCTCACCCCACCTGCTGCTACCCTCGCCCCTTCCAAAGACCACCCCCACGGGCGTTGTGACCCCCACCCCCCACACAGACCCCCCCCGGGGTACCTCTGCGACCCCCCCCCAACACAGACCCCCCCCGGGGTACCTCTGTGATCCCCCCCCCGGGGTACCGCTGTGATCCCCCACACACAGACCCCCCCCCCCCAGGGTACCTCTGTGACCCCCCCCCCCAGACCCCCCCTCCCCGGTTCGCTCCCCCCCCTCCGTTGCGCCCCCCCCTTTGCCCCCCCCCTATCCCGGCAGGGGCGTGGCCGCGGGGGCGCGCGGGGGCCCCGCCCTTGGAGCGCGCCGGGGGCGCGCGCGGTGGCAGCGCTGTGTCAGAGGCGGGGGCGGGGCCGGCGCGCGGCGGGGGCGGGGCCGGGGGCGGGGTCTGCGCGGGGGCGGGGCGGCGGGCGGGGGGCGCGGGCGGTGGGCGCAGCATGGCGCGGCGGCACTGAGCGAGCGGCGGCCTCCCGGCCCGGCCTTTGTCTCTCCGCTGTCCCCGGGGCGGAGCGGCCCGCGGCGGGGCCCGGGGCTGAGCCCGCAGGTGCGGCGGCGGCACCGGGGGCTCGGCACCGGGCGGCGGCGGCGGCGCCGCGGGGCTCGGAGGAACTTGGCCGAAGTTGGGTGCGGGGGTGGGGGGGAGAGCGGTGGGAGCCGGACGCGGGAGGTGGTGGTGGTGGTGGAGGGGAAGGTTCCCGGTACCGGGGCGATCCCGGCGTGCCGCGGGGAACCGGGCCGGTCCCCGCCGCCCGAGCGCGGGATGCGGCTGCCCCGGCGCCGCCGCACCGCGGCCGCCCCCGAGTCCCCCCGCTGACGGCGCCCGGGGCCGCGGGCGATGGTGAGGGCTGGGCGCCCGCCCGCCGCCGCCGCCCGCCGCCCGCCCGCCGTCCCCGGCCGGCCCCAGGGCCCCGCCGCCCCGTGAAGCGGCCGGAGCCGCGCCCGCCGCCCGCCGGGACGATGGTGCGCTGCGGGGCGGCCGCGCTGCTCGCCGCGCTCCTCGGCGTCTGCGTCTGGACCGACGAGACCGGGAAAGTTATCTCGGACCGCTTCGCCGTCTACTGGAACCGGAGCAATCCCAGGTGAGGCGGGGGGGTCGGCGGGGAGGGGAGAGGGGGCGGCCGGCCTCGGAGCCCGACTTCCATTCGGTGTTTCCTCCCGCACGCACGCCCGCCGAGCGCCCGCTGCCGCCCGGTGACAGCGGCCGCCGCCGCCCGTGGCGGGTCGGGTTCCCCTCCAGCCCCCGGTGGGCTCCGGTGAACGGGCTGGGCGGCCCCGGGGAGGCGGGGGGGGTGTTCCCCGGGGCTCCCTCCCCCGAAAGTTCCCGCGGGGCCCCGGTCGCGCCGTCCCCGGGGGCTGCGGCAGCGCCGGGAGCATCGCCGGGCGCCGGGCGCGATCCCGGGGGCGGCGGCGGCTGCGCCTCGGCCCCCCCGGCCCCTCCGCGCCCAACTTCGGGGAAGTTCAAGTTCCTCCCCCCGCCACCCCGGTGCCTCTCCCGGGATGAAGGTTCTGCGGGAAAAAAAAAACCAAAAAACAAATCACCCCGAAATCCGCCCAAAGATGCGGGTGCGGCTGTGGGGGGGGCGTCGGAAAGATCGGTTTTGGGGGGAAAATGGCAAAACGGGCCTGAGGGGGGCATGGGGCGTGCGGAGCTGGGGATGGCCGGCCCTGCTGCTCCCGGGTCATTCCCATCCTGGAAGCGCAGTCCCCACAGTTGGCTTCGTTTCCTGACTCCAGTTAGAATTTCGATTTTTCTGTTATGGTGTTTTTTTTTTCCCCACCAAGTGTTTTTCTCTTTGGGGGCAAGAGTTTCGTTTCTGTCGTAGTATTTCTTTGTTCGCGATTTTGAGGAACCGAAAACTGTTGGTGAGTTGGGAGCCGGAGGAATTCTGCTCTGGGAATGCTCAGGTGGTCGAGACCCTTCGGAACCCCCCACCCTCCCTGCTGGGGGCACCCTTTGGGGTCTGAACGCGCCCGTTCGTGAGAATCCTGTAAAAAAAAACAAACCAAAAACCGGTCAATCCAACCCCCGTTTCCCCCAAAATTCCTCAAAGTTCTCCCGAACCTGGCAGCGTTGTGAGCGGTGAGGGATGAGCTTGGTGGGTGCAGCCCCTGTGGCCCCCAGCTCTGGGCTGTCCCTTTTTCCGGCTCAGACTGGGGGTTCTTTGTCCCCCTCGCTCCCTGCGTGACGAGTGACCTCGTGGGGCACGGCGTGGCCTGGTCCTCGTCCCCAGGGCTGCGGTGCCTCCTCCAGCTCCGGCTCGCTCATCCCCTGCTGCCATCCATCAGGGGACCCTCGGTGCCACCGTCTCTCCCTGGATGTCACCGGCGCAGTTGGGTAAAGTTCCCGGCGGTGTTTCGGCGCCGGGACGCGCGCGGGGCCGAGGAGCCTCAGCGGCGCCCGGTGTCCGTCCAACCTCCGCGCGTCCCTTTTTGGGGGGACCCACCCAAGCCCCTCTGGCCGCCCCAAAACCGGGGCGAGCCCGTCCCTTTGTGCCTCGGTGGCGGTGCCTCGGCGGCGGTGCCTGCGCCACGGGCCGCCCGCGGTGCATATGGATTTTATTATCTCCCTCACATTTTTGTGGGGGATTGTAAGAGCCAGAGAATTATATATATATATATATATATATATATTTTTTTTTTTTTTTTTTTTTTTCCCCCCCCCCCCCAATTTTTTTCTTTATTTTTTTGCCCGTTGCAAAGTTTTTGGTTTCGGCTCCTGGTGCTCGGCCTCCCCCCCCACAAGCTCCCACACTTTGGGCCCTTTTCTTTTGTTCTCCCAAATACCGAACATTTGTGAGGGGCACCCCCGCCCCGGTCCAACTCCGGCATCCTGCAGATGAGGGCGGCTGGGGCGGTGGCTGGGGTTTGGCACCCAAGGGTTCCGATGGCTGGGATTTGGCGCCCAAAGGCTCTGACGTTTGGGATTTGGCACCCGAGGGTTCCTGGGGATGGGATTTGGCATCCAGGGGCTCTGACGGTGGTGCCAAGAGCCAAAAGCAGCCCCTTGGGGACGGGCGTCCCGGGACCCAGCACCGCTGATGGCGTCGGCTCCATCCCCTTCGCCCCCTCGTAGAAGCCGCCGATGATCCCTCCTCGGGAGAAAAAAAAAAAAAAATCCACGTCGGATCGTTATTCCGTATATATTTATATATTTTATACGTTTCTAAACCTGCCGTTGGCAGGGAAGGTATTTTCGAGGAGGGGGGAGAGGAAAATAAAATGGAGCGGAGGGAAGAGCGAGGGGCTGGGAGGGAAGAGCAGACAATGGCTGGTGGGTTCAGCAGGCACGTCCGCAGCGCCTGGCTCCGGGATGTGACCCAAATTTCCCCAATGTGGGAGCGCCCCGTGTCGCCAGCGCTCCCCGCCTGCGCCTTCGGCTCTCGGAATTCGAGGCAATTTATTAGGGGTTGCAAAGATTGAAATTGCCATTGAGTTTCCTGCTTATTCCCTTTTTGAACCCAGCGGTGGGTTTATTTTTTTTTTCCTCTGGAGTTACTACAAGACCGTCTCATTCTTAAAAATGAAGGGAAAAAAACGTATTTATGTGTTTTCTGATCCCTCGCTTTCGTTCTTTCCTCCCACCCCCCCTCCACCAACACCTCATTTAGTAAGGTGGAAATAGGAAGGGGTTTAAAAGAAAAAAAAAGAGGAAAAGACCCAAGGTTAAAATGTTTGAACCCACAGACCTTCTCTGCCGCTAAACATTTTTTCCTCAGGTTTATACAGCAATCTATATTTTATAAAAGACAGGAATAAATCTCATGGTCGATATGATTTGCCCAGATTAGAATAATTCCATATTTCATAATTGGGGCTAAATTAAAAATAAGTGGTACCTCGGGATGCTGCAATTTTCCTGTTCTGGGGAGAGATTTAACCACTCGCTGTGGATTTACAAGGTTTATTTTTATTTTTAAACGCTTCTGCGAGGATGCGCTGGGAAAACGTTCAGCTGGATGGAACTCCTGAGTTATCCAGGAGGAAAAAAAAAAAAAACCAAATGAAGGATGAGGAAGGTAGAATTATATAATAACGGGCAGTTTTGGTGCCGTGTGGAAGCGTGGATTTTCGCTCCGACGGTCGCTCTCCGGGTGCGGATCCGTGGCCGGGCCGGTCGCGGGTGGATCCATTGGTGGTGTCCTGGGTGATGGGATCTTGGGGCTCCTCCCTGGGCCCTGGCACCGCGGGCAGGGGTCTGGCACCACGGGCAGGGGTCCGGCACCGCGGGCAGGGGTCCGGCACCACGCCCGGGGCTCTTCCTGCCGTCGCTCCGCGTTTTCCGGCCGGTGGCGCGGGAGCCGCTCGCCCGCAGGATTCCAGAGGGGATTCGCCTCGGGAGCCAGCCAGGTCGATCCAGGTGTGCTGGAGTATCCAGCGTCACCAGCGGGTTGGGGTGTCCAGTTTTGGCCCCCATCGCCCCCCGCGCCACGGCGGGTTTGGGGTGGATGTCTCGGCGCGCGGCAAAAAAATCGGGGATTTGGGAGAACCTCCACGCTAAGGGGGAAAGTCTGTGGGAAGGAGTGACCTGTCCTCAGAAGGTCCCCAGTGCTGTGATCCCGAGCCGTGCTGGAAACCCCAGGGAGGCCAAGGAAGGACGGAGGGTTTGGGATTTGTCCCCGCTCTGCCGGGCGGGGAATCGTCGTTCCCGAATGCCGGTCGGCGTTCCTGCGGCAATCCCACGGTCACTGCCGCGTGCCTGGATCCACGGTGGGAATGTGCAAAGTGCTGGGGATTCTCCTCCCTCCGCTCACGGCACAGATCCCTGGCGCCGGGCGGGATCGTGCCCGTGGCCTGGTTTAACGCCGAGGTCACGGCGCTGCCTCCGAACGCTTCTTCTGCTGATTTCTGTATTATTTTTTCGGTGTGGTTTGTGAGCACAGCTGGGATTTCTGTTCTGCTCCTCTGCACTCCCCAATCCTGGGATCGGGAACCGGAGAAATGGTTTCTGGCAGGGGGATTTACGGAGGCAGGTGACGCTCGGGGCCGGCGGTGATGGCAGAGCAGGATGTTTGGGGGTCCTTTGGGGGGAAAGGTGCCTCCACCACGGGGGTGGTGATGTTGGGGTGAATGGGCCACGTCTTGGAGGGGATTTAGATCATGTTCGCAATTCCCCTTGGATTTTGTGCCCCTTTTTCCTGCATTTCCCATCTCCTGGAGCCGCAGCCCCGGCGCCTGCCGGTCGCTGGTGCTTTGTCCGGGAGCCTGGAGCGCGGTGGCCGTGGCCAGGAGGGCTGTGACCCACTGACCACCCGAGCCAGGGCCAGCTTGCCCTCCTGCGTCACGAGGGGCTGTGGCCAGGCCGCTGCTGGCTGCGTGTGCCACCTCTCCGTCACGGGTGCGAAGACGACGCCGCATCTGTTTTCTCCAGGGGAATTTGGTGCTGCAGAGGGGTGGCCGAGCGAGAGGGCTCAGCTGGGAGGATCCCACCCATGTGTCCGTGTTGGAGTGGGGCTGGATCCCAAAACCTCTGTGTGCTGGCTCTGGCTGGGACTTTTGGGGTCGCCCCCATTGCTGCGTGTCCCCAGTTCTCTCTGTGCCCCCTCTCTGCTCCCGTGGGCATCAGGCTGGGCCCCACATCAGCCTCTGAAAGAAACCTGCCCCGTTCCTCCCTTGGAGTGATTCTGCTGTGGATTTTAACCCTGGCACTCGGGTGTCACCCTCAGGCCCGGTCCCCTCTCGGGGTGCCAGAGCAGTGCTGGGCGTTCGGGGTGCGCCAGCGCTCCGCCTCGTCCTGTGCTGTTCCTGCTCTTTTAGTTTTCCTCCTTCTGCTCTCCCTTTGTGCCGAGATCACTCCCAGCCCTTCCCACCCCTCTTTTCCAGCCCGTTAAGCCGTGTTAGCAATTCCTCACCAGCCCAGGGCTGCGGCGAGCGGTTAATGGAGAGCAGACACCACCGGGCCGGCGTCGCTGACAGGATTCTCTCTCCGTGCCCGTCTCCGTCTCCGCCTGTCCCTTTCCAGGGACCGCAATTACATTCCCTGCTGGTCGCACATTTGGTACCCAAATGCCGGCCATGCGCCGCATCCTAATGCGGGGATGGGCTGGGGGCACGCGGAGCTGCCGGGGGGTCAGGCGGTCCCCAGGACCCCCCCTGGACCCCGGGATGTCCTGGTGTGGGGGGGGACACGCCGAGGGTGGGCAGTGGGAGCGGTGCAGGGGGTGAGAGGTGCCCTCGGGTACCTTGGGAAGCTTTGAAAGCGCTGCCGCGTGAAGAAAGGCGCGCGTGTTTATGCCCGTCTAAATGTATATATTTACAGACAAACATGTTTATGGCTATTATATAAATTGTATGTTTATTTACGCGTGTGGGTGTTTATTCACCCCCTCCACACACACACACACACAAATACACTTCACACACACAAATAATCCAATGCCAAACCGCACCCCCCCCCCCCGCCCTGTCCGGCAGTGCTGTGCCACCCCTGTGTGACATTCCCGTGGAATTCCTACCTGGATGTGCCTGGCTGTGGGTTTACCTGGCTGCAGGCACAGGGCTGTCCGGCTGTGTCCGTCCCGGTGCCGCATCAGGAGCCGGCTGGAGCCGTACCTGCCTGTGCCTGACAAGGTTCAGCTGCTGGGTTGGCTGGAAAATTGCAGCAATTGTTCCTTAAATAGCTCCTCGTTCCTGATGGTGACAATTTCGGTTCTTTTGTGTTAGATATTAATCATGATTTCTGAGGCCCCGTTTTGATCCGAGCTGGTTTTCCCCACTTGGGGCAGAGATCCTGCCCCGCTTCCTTGGATTTAATGGGATTTATGGAAGGAAGCAGCTCGGAGTGCTGTTACCTGCAGCCCCTAAGAGGTGTTTAAATTCCTTTTCCCCCTTTGCCGTGACCCGATGCTCATCCCGATGTCCGGCCGCTTCCCTCTGCTTGGAGATCCATCCCAAAACCAGGACCAGGCCCTGTTTGGCCTCTGCAGGTGCAGAGGGAAGCACCGTGCTCCACGGATCCAGGCTGGATCACGTCTTGGAATCAATGATCTTGGAGCTCTTTCCCAACCCCAGCGATTCCATGATTCTCCAGAGCTGGAGCAGTGTCGGGATGAGCCGGTGGCCACTTTGGCCTTTGCCAGATGAATTCCAGAGGCATTTTTGAAGCTCCCTCCCCAAACATTTAGGGGTGTCTGTGGGTCTGGACTCTGCCACCAGCCCCACCCTTCTGGATTTGGGCTGTTCCCAGCGGCTGGCCGGGAGCCGTGTCGGGGAAAGCGGCGCCCATGGGGCTCCTTGGGTGTGGGATGCACCAGGGCTGGTTTGATCCCGGCAGGAAAAGCGGGAAGGGACGATGCTGGGAGCAGGGCGGTGGGATGGAGCAGCGCTGGGCCGTGTCCCCTGGCTCGTTCCCGGGTGGTCACAGTGTTGTTATTTATTTATTTCTCCTCCCGCCATCCCCCTTGGCTTGTTGCTGCCGCTGTGCCTGGGCTGCTAAAGAGCTTCCCATTGTTCCGGAGCTAATTACCTCCTAATGAGGCTCCCGGCTCAAAAGCCGAGCTGAGGGGGGCTGTGGGGGGCTGTGAGGGGCTGTGCCGGGAGGGGGTGAGGGCAGGGCTGGGGTCACCGCCGGGGTCACCGCCGGGGTCACCGCCGGGGTCACCCGATGGCTTCGGCTGTGCTGCCCGACCGTGTGAACTGGGGTTGCTGGTGGGGAGCTGCCAGCCCGGAGCTTCGTCCTAACGGGCGGCTGGGAAGCGGATTTTGCCTAAATTGTCTTGTTGAGCCCCAAAGCCGTGGAGGAATCGAAGCCCTGTGGGTTTTGGCGAGGCGGGGCTGTGCCAGGAGCGTTCCCGGCGTTTCCCTTGGTGTGGCACCTCCCTGCCTGGGACAGGTGTCACCTTTAGGGCACAGCCTTCATTTTGGAAGGGACGTTCAAACCAGGGCTCCTCAGAGCTTATCCCATCCATGTGCTGGACAAATCCTGCTTCCCTCTTGACCTCATCCCGTCCTGACCTTATCCCATCCCTCGGCAAGAGACTGGGATGAGCCCTGATCCCGATGGGATTCTCCACTTTGGCTGGAGGGAGCCAGGCAGTGTCCAGGACTCCCTGCTGGGAACTTTGGGCTCATCCTTGATCCTGCTCTGCTCCTGAAATATCCCGCGTGTCCCTCGGGGCTGCGGCGGCTCCCCCACGTGCCGCAGATGTGATGGGGGAGAAGAGGATCCTTCTCCGGAGGGGTTGGGAAAGCCCCCACCTCTGCCCCGCTCCGATTGCAGCTGGGCTTTGTGCCCCTGCACAGGGTGGGGGGTCCTGAACTTTAGAGGAGGATGAGGCACTCAAAGCCACAACACTGGGGGAAAATATTCCAAGGGAGGAAAATTTACTCCCTGGGATAATAATGAAGGCAAGGGAACGAGTTCCCCTTCCATGTGCCCTCGATGAGGGGTGCCCAAGGCAGTGAGGAGCCCTTCCAAGGGGATGGAGGTGCTGGCAGCTTTGGGATCACCCCATCTGGCCCAGCTTGCCCGTGGATCCATCTCCATCTGCGGCACAAAGCCCGGGATCGATGGCGCTCGGCTCTGGCGAAGCCAATCAGCGCCCGAGATCCGCGCTCCCATTCCGAGCCCCGCTCGGATCTGTTCGACATTTTCCTTTGGGTCATTAATGAAGGGAGAAGGATGCGGAAACAGGGATTTAGACTATTTTTTTTTTTTAATTCCTCCCCTTTTAAATTTTTCTCCTCTTCCCGTGTTTGCTTCCCAAGGCCCAACGGAACAGCGAGCGATGCTGGGAGAGGAGCGGCCACGGGGCCGAGCCTTGTCCTGGTGGGGCTGTGCCGTGGTGGGATCCTTTGGGATACATCCCCGCGCTCCCTCAGCACAATTTTGGCAAAATCCCTCTCCCTGACCCCCCAGTTTTCTCCTTTCCTTGGTGTTTCCAGCTGCTTCGGCCTTGTTTTGTGGGATTTTCCCGTTTTCCCGACAGCAGTGACCTCCAGGCACACGCGTGTGTCCGTGCAAACGCCGGAGCTGCCCGTGCCGGGTCGGTTCCACTGGGCACCGTCCCGGTGCTGGACCCGGAGCTGCTGCTCCCTGTGGATGCCGGTACCGGTATTCCCAGTGCCAGTATTCCCAGTGCCAGTATTCCCAGTGCCAGTATTCCCAGCACCTCTATTCCCACCGCGCTGCCGAAGCATTCCCAGGATCCACAGTTTTACACCATCGCTCAATACCCTTTTTTTATTCGACTCCAGGAGTGGACTTTTTGTTTCAGCTCCTTCCCCACCAACCCCAAAATCCCACAGGAATCCAACTCTGGATTTCGGATCCTTTGTGCCAAACCCAAACCTCTCCCGGCTTTGATTCCCAGCGCCGCCGACTTGGGGAAAAAAAAGGGAATAAATGGCAATGGGGATTTTTAATCGCTGGGAATGGGGAAGCCCCATTTCATCCCCAGCTTCCCCCTCCTGCCACATCCCAATCGCCTCCTCCATTTATTTCCTTGGCGTTCGGCCGAATTTCCCTGGAAATATTTTGCTGTTTCCCCCGATGCAACCAAGTTTTGTCAGATTTTTCTTTTTCCCCCCCTGCAGAAGAGGAGGAATTATCCGTCTCGGTTTATTTTTCCTTGAACATTACACGGGAGCAAAACTCACCCATGTGCTGGGAAAGAGATAAAGTGTTTAGACAGCAAATACAAATATTCCAGAGCACTCAGCCCGGTTATAGCTATTCCTGCCAGGATTCTGGGTTCCGTGCCGTGTCTTCCAGGGGGGGCTTTATTTAGGCTGTCCTTTTTTTTATTATTATTTTATTTACCAAAACCCCTATTTATATTCGCAGTAAAATAAAATCAGCCTGACCCTGTAGAGAACTCGAAAAATCCCGATTCTTTCCTTTTCCAATCCTGTTTCCGCTGAGGAAAATAAAAAGCCCCTGAACCTCGTGCCCTGCACAAAATCCAACCGCGACGGGATTATTTCGGCGGCTGAGCTTCTCCGCGGGCGCTGGGACGGCGCCGGCTCCGTGTGTCCCCCCCCCGCTTAAAATCGGGATGCAGGGAAGCTCCTGCAGAAGTGGGGATGGAGCTGGGGCTCCCGGGGTCTTCCCGTGGGATTTTGGGGGCGTGGGCTCCCTTGTGCCGCGGGTTCCGACGGCGCGCGGAGCGCTCGGGAAGGGGTTCGTTATTTTGATTTTACTTTACTGTTCGATGATGGATGGGCTTCCGCTGCTCCTCGGGAGCATCCCAGTCTCCCGTCAATGTCCCAGCCCCGCTGGGGACCCCGCGGGTGTCGTTGTCACCCCGGTGCCGGGCGCTGGTGCCATCAGGAGCTGAGGAAGCTCTTTTCCCAGCCAGCTCGATAATCCCAATTATTATCTGGATTCTCGATCAGGGTTGCTTATTAAACTTGGCACCGCTGGCTTTGCCGTTCCGGCCGCCTGCCTCGGCAGAGGGATTTATCTCCTGCCGACGCGGGGAGGAAATTGAGTGGAAAAACGCGGGGCAGAGCCCCCCGGGACGGCGGGGAGGGGGCCGGGGGTACCCACGGCTTCCGAAGGGTCGGGAGATGCCGGCGGTGCCGGATCGCGGAGCGCTGCCGGGTTGGGCTGGTGGAGCTGCCTGGGCCGTGTCCGTGCGTCCGTTTCCGTCCCTCCATCCCCAGCCTGTGCTGGCGGAGCCGCCCTGTTCTGGGATGGGCGTTTTTGTTCCAAGGTTATTTCGGAATGATCGGCGCTTTTATACGTTACAACAGCCGTTATTTTCCCTTTTCCCCGAGATCTAAAGGACCTTTTGTCAGCCCCGCTCCCCCTTCACCTCAGGAATATCAGTTTTTTCCAAATCCGGGCCTTTCCGCTGGAATTCCCAGCTTCTCATCCCACAAACCTTCCTGGTTTGCTCACCGACCCCTTCTTCTCACATTGTTCCCACAAACTGTGTTTTATTTTTACCTGACGCTGCGCTGGAGCTGCCCGAGCCAGGGCCGATGTGCCGACCCTTCCAAAGGGGCTTTTCCCAAATTTCTTCCAATTCTCAGCACCGACCGAGCAGGGCATCCGGAGGAGCGGGGCGGGAGGTGGGAGAGATGCTACCGGGAAAAGGTGCTCCCCCCGAGCGTTCCCCTCCCTCCTGGTGTTTGGATGTTTCAATTTTCCCCTTGCTCTGCTCCGCTTTTTCCTGCCTTTCCACCATCTTTCTGCATTTTAAAAAAACCTGCACAAACCCTGTAACTGGAATTCCCTCTCTTTGTGTGTCCGGCTGCTCCCTCGCCCCTGGGTGAGCTCCTGCCATCCCCATTTCAGGGTGGGGGCTCTCTCCCGTCCCCCTCCCCACGCTGCTGCTGGGGGATTTGGGTGAGGACTGAGCCAGCTCCAAAATCCTTTATTTGGGAAATCACTGTCATCCTGAGCCCTGCAGGGTTCTCTCCTGCTCCAGGGCTTGGTGTCCATCTTGGGAGCGCTCCAGGCTCTCTCCTTGGCTTTTTCCAGATCCTTCATGCCGGGTGGCTGGGAGAACCCGCTGCCCTCTGGCTCTGGCTGAGGGGCTGGGGACGGAGCCGTGGCCCTGCCGGGCTGTGCCGCGCCTGTGAGCGTCCCGGTGATTGTCCCATTGTTGTGGAGCCGCGCTCGGATCCGGCGCTGGCACACGGGAATTCTGGCACCCGCCCCGGCTGTAAATGCTGGTCAAAATGGTGCTCCTGTGTGGTTTCCAGCAGAGAATCCAAGCCTGTCTGGAATAGAAATGGCTTCTGGCTCCAGGCTCCGTCCACATCTCCCTTGGATCGCCGTGGGGTCGCGGGGACTGGTTTGGCCGGAGCCGCGCGGGTGCCGAGTCCTGCGGAACACCGGGATCCGGCACCTGGCATCGCTCCGGACCCTTTGAGGTGGGATTTAAGGCTAAATTGGCAGAGTTGGAAGCAGGTTTGGGAACAGGGATCGCCTTTGCAGGGCGTGTGCTCTGCAGGCAGCATCCAGCAGCTCCGGCCTTCCTAACGCTCATTGCCGCCAGTGACCTCCAGCTCGGAGCAGCTCCCGGCTTTCCCTGCCCGCTCTCCCTGGCATTCCCAGCTTTCCCCTCTCCGTGATGGTTCTTGGGGTCGGTGGACCTCAGTTCCAGCCACCCAACAGCTGCCTCTCCCGGCTCATCCCACTGCTCTCTGCAGTTTTCCGTTGTTCCTTGGCTCTTCCCGACGGCGGGATGCGGCGCGCCGGCGGTGGGGGAATGTCCAGAGCTCAGTGTCGCAGCCGGGATCTGGACTCCAGGAAAATCTGGACTCCATTTCAAAGCTGATTCATGATAATCATAAATCACAATGTTGTCTTTAATGGTAGAAAGCTTTGGATCGGGAGCAGGGACTCTCATCCCGCAGGCTGGGGGTGATCCTGGATCCGGCTCCCAGCTCATTACACGGAGACAAATGACTTCTCCCTCCCCCAGCCTCAGTTTCTCCGTGGGTAAGGTGAGGATCGCTGCCAGGGCCTAAATTAGGGAATTAATGTTGGTGGAATGATTGAGGGATGGAGAAGGACATGGCTCTCACAGCGCCATGTCCTGCTGCACAGCGCGTCCGCCCTCTCCGGGGCTTGGATGCGGGAATTTCAGCCGGGAGCAGGGATTGGGGTGTCCGCAGTGAAGTCCCTTGTTCTGTCCGCAGAGCCCAGGGCTCCATGAGAAGGGACTGGAGCCCCCCAGCTCCTTCCACGCTGGTTTGGGATCTGTGTGGGGACACGGTGGCTCGGATCCGTGGCTGATTCCGGCGTGCATCCCGCATCCAGGTGGTTTGGCAGCGCTAGAGCCCAATTCATTCCGGCCTCTTCCCGGCGTGTCCCTCGCTGCCCCAAAATCCTGATGTCACCGAGACCCCATTCCTATGGGAGGGGAATCCAGCTGGGCGGATTTTTTTTGTGACTTCTTTATATTTTTCCTTAAACCTTGTAATTTTTATTCCGCCTTATAAATCACTTCCTTGCTCCGGGTGGAGGGAGGATTTATGGGCGCAGGTGGGAGGAACGCGGCTCCCGGGACTGACCCGCTGGAATGGTTTTGTGGTGATGGTCACAGCAGCAATTCCAGCCAGGGGAGAGGGCTCCAGCTGGGAATTCTGCCTGGGGATGAGATGGGAGAAGGGATGGACCCATCTATGGTGGCCTGAGGTTGGCAGATCTCTGGTGCCGCTCGGTGCTGGAAAGTGGCACCAACAGGTTGGGCCCCAAACCATTATCTGCTGGGGGACAACCGAAAACAAAGGAGTTCCAAAGCCTTTTCCAAGTCCCCCAAAGGCTTGTTTAAATCCTGGGAAGGGCTTGCTTTCCCACTGCAGCCGTCAGCGTCACGCTGGGGCCATGGGAATGTCGGTATGACGGTGACCCCGGGGTGAGGGATGTCGGGGTGCGTGGTGAGGGTGGGGGATGCTCAGCCCTGGGGACACCCAGCCGGGGCTCTCCCCGCTCCCTGGGGGCCAGGCTGCCTCCGGGGGGGGATTTTCCCTGCGCCAGCGCTGCCCGCAGCAGCACAAACGAACCAAGTAATTGGCAACATGGAAATATTTTGTGCTCATTAAGCAGAGGGAAGCGGAGGGTGAGGAAGAGGCGGGTGAGGGGTGCGGGTTCTCCGGCGCTGTCCTTCGGGGCCGTGTTCTCCGGCGGCATTTCCGTGACCCGGGGCAGGGAGCGGGGAGTGGGAGCACTCTGGGATGGGGGGAAGGAGGTGAAGGAGCCACAGATCCCGACACGGCCCAGCCCGGAGCTCCTTGTGCTGGGGACAAGGACAAACCGGGGGAGCAGGGCGATCCTGCCTGCTGTACGGGGACATTTTTGGGGGGACACCCCCGTTTCTCCCAAATCCCCTCAATCCCACGGATTAAAACTTGAAACATCCCATCTCGGCAGCTGCCTTGGAGCTCCCCAGCCCCGATTCCCAGCAGCCACACCAAGGGCAGCCCCGGGGGGCTCCACATTCCCTCCACTCCCGGCAGTGGGAGCAGGGGGTGATCCCTGAGGGTCCTGTCCCTGTTCAGGGGGTCCTGGAGGGGTCCCCCCGCCACCCTCAGCCCCGGAGCCCCGGCGCTGTCCCCAGCACGACGTGGGGAGCCCAGCGGTGCCGCAGGCGGGGGAAGCTTTATGGCTGTAGTTAAAGTGACTTTATGATATTGTATCTGAACAATTGCCGGCTATTATCCGGATCGATGCCGCGGGATTGAGACGCCGGCTGATAACCCAGGCAGGGCTCTAATCGCTTTTAAACCACGCGGGGTTGGTGGGGCTTTCCATAAAACCCTTCGGTGGTTTCTGTTTTAGCTCCCTGCCCCTGGGTCCGGTGGGTTTTTTCCCCCGGGACGTCCCTTTGTGGATGCGGGTCCTGGTTTGTCGCTCTCCACCCTGCCCCGGGTGGGGATCGGGGTGCTGGGACCTGGCTCGGGATGCTGGAATCCAGCGTTCCCGGGCTCCAGGGTGCCCAGCACTGCTGGGTCCTGCCCTGCTGAGGAGCCAGGGGCAGATTTTGGGATCCTGTTCCCACCTTTTCCTGGCTCGCAGCGACCTTGGGCGAGTCACGTCACCTCCTTCCTCGCGCTTCGCTTCCCGCAGCTGTGAAACGAGGACAGCGATACCTTTCCCACCTCGCAGAGGGGTTGGGAGGCTTAATTAGTTAATGTTCGTGAAGTGCTTTGAGGATTAATTAATATTGTGACTCTAATTTTTTCCGATGGTTGAAACGCCACTTAAATATCTCCGCGCCGGTTCCTTCCTCCCTGACCCTATAAAGCAAATCCACCCAGGAACGTCACTGGTCTCTGCAGGAGCCCTGTGGCCCTGTCCCTGCCAGGTGTCACCGCCCCAGTGCTGAACTGGGAGGTGCTGGTGCAGGGCCACTGGTGCAGGGGTGTCCCAGAGCGTGGGGTGCAGCTCTGCAGCCTGGGCCTGATCCTCCTTGGCCGGGCTTTTCCTGCTGGGAGCCGTTCCTCTGATGGGATTAAGCCATTGTCACCTCCCTGTGACGCTGCCCAGCCCTTCCCATCCCTGCCCAGCCCTTCCCATCCCTTCCCATCCCTCCCCATCCCTGCCCAGCCCTTCCCATCCCTTCCCATCCCTGCCCATCCCTGCCCATCCCTGCCCATCCCTCCCCATCCCTGCTCATCCCTGCTCGGGCACGTCTGGCTACCCTGACCTGCTCCGAGGCTTCCGTGGGAACCCACCCCAAGCAAATCCCACATCCTGTGTCCGATCCCATCTGGCATTTTGGGGCTGCTGGGCTGGGAGGGGCCTGGCTGGGGGTGGCCATTCCCTGGTGGGCTGGGGACACTGCTGGGCATGATCCAAAGCTCTGGGCAGCCCTTGGTGGCACAGTCCCGTCTTTCCCAGTGGAAAGGAGCCGTTGGGGTCACACCTGGCTGGGACACGGCTGGCAGGCGCGGGAGGATGGTTCCAGTGTCCCCGTTCCCGTGTGGGGACATCACCGGGGTCACTGATGGGCAGCTTTGGTTTCCTCCGAGGCAATTTCTCAGCAGTGGCTGCGTGTGAGCACAGAGGGGACAGGGACAGCGGAGGGTCCCCGCGGTGGCAGTGCCATCCCCCAGCCCCTCGGGATGTGAATCCTGGGATTGGCTCCGCTCCAGGGCTGGGACGGTCTGGGTCAGCACCGGTGGGAGGTTTCCTGCTGGGAGCAGCCCAGGGAGGAGCTGAGTGTGTGTCCCAGCTCTGGGTGACCCGAGAGATCCCAGCCTCTGGCTCTGGCACAAACCAGGGGTGTTGGAGATGTGGGAATTCCAAGAGGGGCTGGTGAAGGGAGCAGGCACGAGGATGATCCCAGGTGGGACATGATGGAGCCCCGGGGCTGGAGAATCAGGGACTGCAGGAGAATTCCCAGTTGTGGAGCGCTGGAGGGAACTGAGACCCACCATGGAGGGAGGAAGAGGAGGAGGGAGGTCCGGAGGGAGCCACAATCCTCTTCCCTGGAGCTGCTGGGTGGAGCTGGAGGAGAAGGAGCGTCTGGGCTGGGAGGGGATGAGCCGGGAGGGTCCAGCCCTGGTTGGTGGCTCCTGGCCCTGTCCCTGGTCAATGGTTCCTGTCCCTGGCTGTCACCAAGCTCTGCTGGTGGGAGGAGAGGCACACGCAGGGCTTTGGGACAGGACGCACCCACATCAGCGTCCCCATGCCCGGACCCTGCTCCGTGCCGTTAATGACATCCCGGCAATTAAACTGGAACTAATGCAACGGTAAAAATAACGCGCTGTCCTTCTGCAGCACTGCATCCCACAAGCTCAGAGGTGTTTAAAAACCCATTTAACGCCGGATCCTGGGCGTGGGGTGCCCGGGGTAGCACCGGGATCGGCATGGCCACCACTGGCTTTTCCAGCCTTGATCCATTCCTGGCTTTCTGCAAGGTGTGAACACCCCCAGCTCCCTCCAGTGCAGAGACTGGTTTACCAACTGCCACGTTTTAAATAATCTAAATTACATGAATATTTTATTTTTCTTCTTTCTAGAGTTGTGGAATTCCCAAGGGTTGGTTTTTCAGGCTTTTCTCAGTAATGGAGGAGCAGGAACGCATTCTTTTAATGGTAATTGAGATTCTTGCATCATTGCAGGACTTGAGAGCTGGATGGGCTTTAAATAACGGGAGAGGGGGGGAATTGGGGTTTTTTGGAGGTTTTTAGGTGCTTTTCCTCACTCTTGTGACAGGGCCAGAGAGCTGCGTCCCCGTCCCACTGCCCTGGGAACCCTCCCCAAAGCAGGAGATGACTTGTGGCGGTGACAGGGACCTGTGGGTGTGGTGTCCTTCGGGAGACCTCTCGGGGTGACCTGCGTCACACACCCCGTTGTTGGAGCCGCCTCTCAGCCTTTCCCCAACCCGTGTGCACCCAGGTATCGGAGCTGGCTCCTCCCATGCTGAGATTTGGGGTTTTTTTTACGGCTTTGTTGCCTTCTGACCGCCGTGGCGAGTGCCCAGTCCGGAGCACAGCCATCCTGGTGAGCACCCATCGCTGTTCTGCTGCAGGGGTGCTCGTGGAGCCTGGGAGGGGTGGCTGTCCCCCCTCCTTACCTGTGCACGAGAGCAGGGTGGTTTTGGAAGGCCGTGAGCAGGATGAGGACGAGCGGGGCTCATCCTGTCACCGTGCCACACGCCAGGAGCACCGTGGCAGAGCTGGCATTGCCACCCCTGTCCCCTCCCGAGCTCCGCTGCCCGTGCCACGCCGGGGTGGATCCCGGCCACGTCGGCACCGCTCCGCGCTGCCCGGGGCTGCTCCCCGCCGAGGCCCTGTGGGGCGGCGCGAGGGGCTGCCGAGAGCCTTCGGGATGGGGGGAAGCGGTTTCCGGCTGCCGGGGGAAACATCTGGATCCAATTCCCGCTCCACGTGCGGCCGGCCGGGCTGGACCCACTCCCGCTGCACGGCGTGACAGGAGTGGCTTCGCTGCAGAGGGACACGGAGGGTCCCTGCCCGGGGCTTGGGGTGCCAAGTCCCCTTCCCCAGTGGGAGCCCCAGCACGGTGTCCAAATCCCAGTGGGAGCTCCACCACTGCATCCCCATCCCTCTGGGAGTTCTGCTACATCCCCATCCCAGCAGGAACCCCAGCACTGCGCCCTGATCCTACTGGGAGCTTGGCCACTGCATCCCTATCCCACTGGGAGCCCCCAGCACAGCATCCTCATCCCACTGGGAGCCCAACCACTGCACCCTGATCCCACTGGGAGCCCCCAGCACTGCACCCTGATCCTACTGAGAGCCCCCAGCACAGCATCCTCATCCCACTGGGAGCCCAACCACTGCACCCTGATCCCACTGGGAGCCCCAGCACTGCACCCTGATCCCACTGGGAGCCCCAGCACTGCACCCTGATCCTACTGGGAGCCCCAGCATTGCCCCCTGATCCTACTGGGAGCCCCAGCATTGCCCCCTGATTCTACTGGGAGCCCCCAGCACAGCATCTTCATCCCACTGGGAGCCCCAGCGCCACATCCTAATCCTACTGGGAGCCCCAACATTGCCTCCTGATCTTACTGGGAGCCCCGGCCACTGCACCCTGATCCCACTGGGAGCCCTGCCATTGCATCCCCCCATCCCATCAGGTGCCCCAGCCCCTGCGTCCCCCTCCCCGTGGCACCCCTGCCATCCTGCCCTGGAGCTCCCCTCGTCCCGGTGCCATCCCTCGGGGCTGCCGGTGCCCGTCCCCAGCGCGCTGCCGCCCCGGGCGGGGGGAGCCGCTGCCCGCCCGTGCCTTTTGTCAGCCTGGGAGAAGTTGACCTTGAAGCGCGCTGGCAGAGCCCTGCAGCTTAATCGTGTTAGAGGTGTCTGACTGCGGCTCGCGCGGCTCTACCTGAGCGGCATCAGCAAGGGGGACGCGGCGGGCTCGCCGCCCCGGCTCAATAATTGATGCGTTTTTCTCAGCTCCCCCTTCCGTGAAAGGAAACCCAAGTGCTGGGTGGATGGCAGGGATGGGAGGATGGCAGGGATGGGAGGATGGCAGGGATGGGAGGATGGCAGGGATGGGAGGGTGGCAGGGATGGGAGGGTGGCAGGGATGGGAAGGTGGCAGGGATGGGAGGGTGGTAGGGCTGGGAGGATGGCAGGGATGGGAAGGTGGCAGGGATGGGAGGGTGGCAGGGATGGGAGGATGGCAGGGATGGGAGGATGGCAGGACCAAGAGGATGGCAGTATTGGGATGGAGGATGGAGGATTGGAGTATGACAGGAACAGGGGGATGGCAGTGCTGGGAGGATGGCAGGAATGGGAGAGTGGCGGGATTGGGAGGATGGCAGGAATAGCAGGATGGCAGGCCTGGGAGGATGGCAGGACTGGGAGGATGGCAATGCTGGAAGCACGGCGGGGATAGGGGAGGGTGGCAGGGCCAGGGTGATGGCAGTGGCAGTGACATGGGGTGGCAGTGGCAGTGACATGGGGTGGCAGTGGCAGTGAGGGGCTGGGCTCCCTGTGGATGCTCCGGGATGCCATCCCGGGATCACCCCCGCTGTGGATGGGGATGTGCCGGGGGTGCTCTGTGGTCGTGGAGGTGGGAGCAGCCCCTTGGGTTCCTGCTCTGCCCATGGAATACCCTACACACCACATTTGCACCCACTTTTTCGGGAATCTGCAGAACCCCTCAAACCCTGCACTCCCGTGGAAGCACCGAGCAGCCTCACACCGGGCATCTCCCTTTTCCGGGGAGCACCTCCCACCCCAGATCCCCTTTAGTGCCCCCACCAGAGCCCCCTGGGCCTCCCCTGCTCCCACCTGGATCCCCGTCACCCTCAGTGACCCTGGACCCCGTGCTGGGGACGCCGGGCCCGGGTGTCCCCTGGCTCAGCCCCGTCACGCCGGGCAGGGTTGTTTTGCCTCCACACAACCCTTCCTCCCCTGCCTCCCCCCTTTTTCCCCCTTCTCCCCTCTTAGCCAAGCGCGCAGGGAAGGGGAGAGATTTTAACCTTCTGCCTGGAACCAATTAAAAAGGTCTTTCCACAGAGACGAAAGTGCTCGTGCACCTTTGTGTGCTGCGAGCGGGGGGAAGAAAGCAGAGGCGGCCTTTGAAGGGGGGATGAGGTCCCTCCGCTGGGACCCCTCCGGGCTTTCAAAGCCTGCGTTATTTCTTTATTTTTAAATAGCCAAATTAAAGTGCCTCCCGCTTCCTTCCCCTCCCCGTTTGCGCGGCAGCACGTGGCCCCCGCCGGCTGCCAGGGGGATGGATGTGGGCACGGCTGGTCCCGTTCTGGGCAGCAGGAGGGGTCAGGGCATAGCCCCGAACCCGGCTGGGACCCCCCTGCGCTGGGGCAGAGCATCCCTCCTTCGTGCTGGCGTGGCAGAGGCGCTGGCAGGGTGGTGGTGAGGGGGCTCCGGCTGAGCCGGGGGGGCACAGTGGACCCCCGGCCTGGGCAGGCCCCCTGCTCTCCTCAGGGCAGACCCTCACTCACCCAGGGCAGCCCCCCACACACCCAGGGCAGCCCCTCACTCACCCAGTGCAGACCCCACTCACCCAGGGCAGCCCCTCACTGACCCAGGGCAGCCCCCCACACACCCAGGGCAGCCCCTCACTCACCCAGTGCAGACCCTCACTCACCCAGGGCAGCCCCCCACTCACCCAGGGCAGCCCCCTCTCACCCAGGGCAGCCCCCCACTCACCCAGCACAGCCCCTCACTCACCCAGTGCAGACCCTCACTCACCCAGGGCAGCCCCCCACTCACCCAGGGCAGCCCCCCACTCACCCAGGGCAGCCCCTCACTCACCCAGGGCAGCCCCTCACTCACCCAGGGCAGCCCCCCCACACACCCAGGGCAGCCCCTCACTCACCCAGGGCACACCCTCACTCACCCAGTGCAGCCCCACACTCACCCAGGGCAGCCCCCCACACACCCAGTGCAGACCCCCACTCACCCAGGGCAGCCCCTCACACACCCATGGCAGCCCCCCACACACCCAGTGCAGACCCCCACTCACCCAGGGCAGCCCCTCACTCACCCAGGGCAGCCCCTCACTCACCTAGCACAGCCCCTCACTGACCCCGGGCAGCCCCCTCTCACCCAGCAGAGCCCCTCACTCACCCAGGGCAGCCCCCTCTCACCCAGCAGAGCCCCCCTCACCCATCCCGCCGCCCCTTGAACTCAACCAGCCGAACGCATGAGTGGGTTTCTTCAAAGGGCCCCCCCAAGCCCTGTGCCCCCCCTCCCCGCCGCCCCCTGCCCAGCCCCGTAAGCCCCCGCTGAAAGGGCCGCAGAACAAAGCACAGGAAGGGATTCCGGTGGTTTCCGCACGGACCTGAATGTGGAATCGCTCAATGGAAGAGGAGCCACGACGCGCCGGCGCTTTTCATCCCCGCGAACCCAGCGCGGCCCCCCGTGCCCCTGGCTCCTTTCTCCTTTTATTTTATTTTACTTTATTTTATTTTACTTTATTTTATATATTTATTTTTTATTTTATTTTATTTTATTTTATTTTTACTTTATTTTATTTTACTTTATTTTATTTATTTATTTTTAAATTTTATTTTATTTTATTTTTTTATTATTTATTATTTTTTCGTTTAGTTTATTAAAATTTTATGTTATTTTTATCTTTTATTATTTCATATTTTGTTTTCTATTTTATGTTTTATTTTCTATTTTTTATTTTATATTTTATGATTTTATGGTTTTATTTTATTTTATTTTTATTAACTTTTTTAAAAAATTATTTTTATATATATAGCAGTCTCAGATTTTTATTTATTTTTTTTTTTTCCCCACAGTGTAATTCTGAAAGACAGCGGGGATGAATTATTCATTCCCCCTCTCCGCCTTTGCATACAATCCCTGCCGGGGAGGGGGCCGTGGCGAATGCGTTTGTGTGCAGAGCTGGGCCAGGGGGAACGGAAATCGATGGTTAAGGCCTAGGTGCGGTGACTTTTTGGGGCTGGAGCACGTGGGATGAGGCCAGGAAGTTTCTAGTCGGGAATTGGTTTTGGTTTTTTTTCCCCCAAAGTGGGAATGGAGGGTCCCAGGGTGTGGGGGCTGCTGGGTGACCCCAAGGCTCTGAGTGTTGGGTCTGGGTCTTGTGTGTGTCTGGGGGGCTCCAGGGTGGGTCCTGGCTTCACTCCTCACCCACTGACGATTCTGGGTGAAAAGAGGGGGGAAAAGTAAAAAAAAAAAAAAAAAAAACCCATTTTTTCCTAAATTTCTCCTAAATTAAATGCTCCTTCAGCTCCACCTGGGATGCGAAGCCAGGCTGAGGAGGAGGAGGGATTCTCCAAAGAGCAGCGTGGCTTTGGAGACCTGTGGCTGGTGCTGCCTTCATCCCTGTCCTGCCACCCTCTTCATCCCTGTCGTGACCCCCCTCATTCCAGAAGAACGTTCCCCCTAAAACCCCCCAGACCCCCACTCTGCCCGTCCCTGGGGACACCGGGACAGCCGATGCCACCGCTGACCCCTGGCACGGCCAGGCCCGGCCCTTGGAGCTGGCTGCCAAAACCTGGCAGCGGGGAAAAAAGGGGGTGAAGCGAGGGGAGGGCGGCTGGGGGGGGTGAATCTGTGCCAGGGCAGGCAGCACCCCGGGCAGGGCTCTAATCTGATTATTCTTGGCCTGAATGGATGAAGTGAAAAAGCTTAAACGCCGCTGAAAGGACAGGGGAGGAGAGGAGGGGGCTCTGAGAAGTGAAGACCCCGGCCGGTTGCGCCAAATTAGGTCAAAATTTGGCCGGTGGGACACGAGGGGAAGGAAGGAATAAAGGGAGGGGAAGAGTCAGGCGAGGAGATGACCTCTCCGGGAGCGCTGGGCTCGGTTTGTCCCCTCCCTTCCCGGGGCACCGGGACCCCCCAGGCGGGGGTGACAGCGAGGAGCCCCGCCGTGTCACCTGCGACGGCGACAAGGAACCTCCCGGTGTCCCCGCCCGGAGCCGCCGGGTGCCGGGGCAGCTCCTGGAGCCTGCGGAGCCCCGGGGATGAAGCCAAGCGCTGCCACCGCCGCCCTCCCCTCCATCCCCTCTCCACCCCATCGATCCCTGCCCCGATCGATGGGCGCTTCCCTGCGGGCGAGGGGCGGTGCTGCCCGGCCGGGCAGGAGAAATGGCTTTTTCTCAGAGCCTGGAGAGGGATCCGGCATCGATCTCCGGTGCCTCGTCAGAGATCAATTAGGCCGGTCATTAGCCGTGCCCGGAGCGCAGCGGGAGCCCGGGCTGGCAGAGGGTGCCCACGGGCACGGGATGCTCGGGAGCTGCCAGCTCAGCATCCCACCCTGCGCGTCCACAGACCGTTCCCTGCCTCAGTTTCCCAGAGCGGAGCTGGGGTTGGGGCTGTTCCAGCAGGACCGAGAGTCTGCTGGTTGTCCCGGAGCCTCGTGGCCGGGCTGTTCCTGGCTCATCCTCCTGATGGGAATATTTGTTTATCGATCCCTCCGGCACTGTCCAAGCAGCAGGAGAGGGCCGGGCAGGAGCGTGGCTGTCCCGGGGGTGACGAGTGACAGTGTGTCTGTCCCACCAGGGCGTGTGTCTGTCCCACCGGGGCGTGTGTCCATCCCACCGGGGCGTGTGTCCGTCCCACCAGGGCGTGTGTCCGTCCCACCAGGACGTGTGTCTGTCCCACCAGGGCGTGTGTCTGTCCCACCAGGGCGTGTGTCCATCCCACCAGGACGTGTGTCCATCCCACCAGGGCGTGTGTCCATCCCACCGGGGTGTGTGTCCGTCCTGAGCTTAGGGAAAGCAGCGCGTGGGAGGCGCCGTGGGACGGGAGCGCCGAGGACAGTGACCAGGTCATGGTCCTGCTGGGAGGCCACGTGGAGTGGCTGAGACCACCCAGGCACTGATGAGGGGACTGGACAGGGGCGCACGGGCAGGGATCCATGGTGGGAAAGCTGGAATGCTGCCTGGGGGAGTGTGGAGAGGAGCAGGACCGACGTCCCCTCTTGGCTGTGAGTTTTTAAGGCTGTGAAGGTCTTTGGCATCGTTGCGAGCAACCTCTGCATCTTCCTGACCTGGCATCCCCCTGACCCAGCGTTCCCCATCCCAGGCATCCCCCAGCCTCATCCCGTGCCCATTTCCCCCCTGGCTCAGCCTTAGTGCCCATCCAGGTGCTCTCCTGGCAGCAGAGGATGGCAGGAACATCATGGCGCGGCCTTTGGCCTCCACCCTCTGTGGTGCTGCCCTGCCATCGTCCCCTCAGCCAAAAAACCCAGCTGCAGAGCAGAGCAAACCCTTGGGTTCGGGGAGGGTGACCTGGTGCAGGTACTGCCTGCAGCAGCCGCCTCTGCCCGCGAGCTGCAGCTTCTAAGAAACAGAAAATAAGGAGAGTTTCAAAAAGGGAACAAAAAAAAAAAAAAAAGGAAAAAAAAAAGAAAAAGAAAGAAAGAAAAAAAAAAGGAAAAGTTCCCCGATTACATCTGGTGAAGTGACAAATCTGCTAGGCAGGTGATTATTCCGGGTACGGACGTGCCGAACACAGATGCCGATAGGATTAAAGGGGAAGGGGGAGAGCTCACCCTGTTAAACCAACACCTGATAAAAGAATAAACCAGCCCAAGGAATAAATTCCCAGCGCTGCCAAGGTCGTGCGGCGCCGGCCCCGCTGCTGCTGCCGTGGGGAAGGGACGGCGTCCGAGCTCCGGGGTGACCCCTCGGACGCTGGATCCCCCCGTGCCCGGGCACCCCGGCACTGCCGCAGCCCCCGCTCCCGGGAGCGCCCGTACCCGGCATGCCCTCGGCTGCCTGGTTGCTTTCCAGGCACGTCCCGGGCATCCCCTTGGGATGGCGCAGAAAATTAACAGCAGTTCAGATCTGAGGAACTTTATGACACGTGTATGATAGGACTGAACCAGGGCGTAATTGAATGACGGATGAGCTTCCAAGAGCCACATTTCCAGGGAGTAATGAAAAATAGAAGTGCTATTGACTAAAGGAGCTTTCGGCGGCCGGGCGGCACGGCGCGGGATGAGCCGCTGCCGGCGGGGGGAATGCATCAATACGGCGAGTAATAGCTCAGTTATTATAACTCTGGAAATGTCATTCAGGCCTAACCAGAGAACACTGGCTATTAACTAGCCTTAAACAGAACGCGCCGGGCGGGAGCCCGAGCCGCCAGCGCCCGATAATTATTTTACTCCTTTTCATGGCTCTGTCGCCTTTTCCGCCGCGGGGAGCTCGGCCTGAGTGCCCGCAGCCCCGGGGGTCCCTGTCCCCGCCTGTGGCACCGAGCCAGGCCGGGCTCCTTGGGAGCTGCTCCAGGGCAAGGCCCCGCCGCGCCCCGGTTTGTCCCTGTCCCTCACAGGGATTGCTGGCGTTGCTCTTGTCACCTGCAGCTACAAGCTCGGGGCTGCAGCCTTTGTGCACGAGCCTCCCTGCGTCCCTTCCTGCATCACTCCCCGTGCACATCCCTCCCTGCATCCCTTCCTGCATCACTCCCTGTGCACATCCCTTCCTGCATCACTCCCTGTGCACATCCCTTCCTGCATCACTCCCCATGCACATCCCTCCCTGCATCACTCCCCATGCACATCCCTTCCTGCATCCCTTCCTGCATCACTCCCCATGCACATCCCTCCCTGCATCCCTCCCCATGCACATCCCTCCCTGCATCCCTCCCCATGCACATCCCTCCCTGCATCACTCCCCATGCACATCCCTCCCTGCATCCCTCCCCATGCAGATCCCTCCCTGGATCTCTTCCCTCGTCCCTCCCCACCGTTCCTCCCCCATCCCTGCCTCTCCCCTCCGAGACATCCAGCCGGCAGCGATGGGATCAGGGCTGGCAGAGGCCGGCTCAGGGCCCGGTGCCCTGCGGAGCCCCGAGGTGTAATGAAAGCCCAGGGGAGAGTATCGAGTGATCCTAAATGGATTTTCTCCATTAGCTCAGCCCCCATCAGACGGTTATCCGCTCCTGGAGCGCTCCGGGGCTGCCGCCGCTGGCACTTAGAGCTCTGCCAGCACCTGCTGCCGCAGCACAGCGCGGCACCCACCTGCCGGCACCGCCCGAGGGGGACCCGTCCTGCCAGCCCAGCACCATCCTCCTGCTTTTGGGGCGCCCTTTTTGGGGGGCCAGCGTGCCTCTGAGAAGGATGGCGAGACTCAGGGGGGTCCCACGGCCCAGCTTTATCCCTGGGTACCCCAACATCCCACCCTGCCCACCACGGTGGGGTGAGGGAGGGCCAGCACGCAGCCACTCCCTGCTTGGCAAGTCGGAGTTCATCATTAGCCAGGAAATAATTAATTGTTGGGCAGACAAAAGGCATCTCTCGGCCCCCCCGGAGACCCCGTCAGAGGGAGCTGTCGGGGGCGGGCGTGATGAATTACAGCTCCGCGCTGCCGGGACGGGACGGGGGGACGGTGGCGTCCTTTGGCTGGGGGTCACCGCGGGTCTGGAGCCCGCCCGGTGTCCCCTGGGAGCGCCGTGGTGGCACCGAGCACAGGCAGGTGGCTGTGCCCACTGTGTCCGTCCTTCCAAGCCGTGTGACGTCCCGCTGGGCAGCGGCGGCCGATTTCCACCGCGTCGGCGTTTTCCCGGTGATTGCGGGGGCCAGCTCCCGCCGATCGAATTACCGCCGCTGCTCGCCCCAAATTCCCTGCCAGGCCGAGTGTTCCAAGGTTGAAGAGTCACCGGTGCTCCCGCCCTGCCGCCCTCCCATCCCGCCGCTGCCCGAAAATGGAGCGGCCAACGGGTGAAATAACGCCGCGATCCGTGTTTGTCCGTGTTAATTTGTGCGTCTTCAGCCACTCGGGATGGGGAATGTGCCCCTTGTTTGTCGCTCCTGCTGCTGGACCCGCGCCGTGCAGGAAGATCCAGCCCTGGGGTGGGGAAACTGAGGCACGGAAGCAGTGGATACCGAGCTGGTGTCACAGCAGGACCCGGTTGTGGCTCTGGGACGAGACCAACGGGACAGCTCTGGGGAGCGCCAGGACAGCGGCTGGTTTGGCTCAGAGACCGGAGTGTGACACTGATCTATGTCCTCGGTGCCCTTTCCTGACCCCTCACAGCACCAGGAACACCCAAAATCTCCCTCCAGCCTGGTGGCGGTGTGACTGGCAGGGCGGGTGCCCCAGGCGAGGCTGTCCCTCAGCCCCAGGACAGCGGGGAGGTGACAGCAGCTGGGACGCGCGGCCGGCACCGACACCGTGCCGCTGGCGACCCGGCATCCCGATGCTCTGCCTTCAGCGCGCCAGACCCAGCCACAACGATACTGGGGCTCGGCCGTGCTAATGAGGTCACCCCTGGGGGGGCTGCTTACCCCATCCCCCGCTGGAGACCCCCAAAGGGCGCCTTGATCCGGCTGTCCCCGCGGGCTGCGGCGCGGGCGGCGGGGGGCCCGGCTGTCACCGGCTGATAACCCCCAGCGGCTGCGTCCCGCGCCCCTTATCAGCGCCCGCCCGCCTGGCCAGACGCGGTAATTAGGGCGCTCAGCGTGAGCACGGATGAGCACGCGTGGTCCCGTGCACGGCTGGCACGTGCCCGGCGCCCGGCTGCCAGAGACGTGCGGCGGGGACGTGAGCGGGGCTGAGTGTGCACGGGGACGCGAGTGCCAGGCTGGGGTCCGTGGGGACACGAGTGCCAGGCTGGGGTCCGTGGGGTCACGTGTGCCAGCCTGGGGTCCGTGGGGTCACACGTGCCAGGCTGGGGTCCGTGGGGTCACACGTGCCAGGCTGGGGTCCGTGGGGTCACATGTGCCAGGCTGATGTCCATGGGGTCACATCTGCCAGGCTGGTGTCCGTGGGGTCACGTCTGCCAGGCTGATGTCCATGGGGTCACATCTGCCAGGCTGATGTCCATGGGGTCACACATGCCAGCCTGGTGACCGTGGGGTCACATCTGCCAGCCTGGTGTCCGTGGGGTCACACGTGCCAGGCTGGGGTCCGTGGGGCCACGTCTGCCAGGCTGGTGTCCGTGGGGTCACACGTGCCAGGCTGATGTCCATGAGGTCACATCTGCCAGGCTGGTGGCCGTGGGGTCACACGTGCCAGGCTGGTGGCCGTGGGGTCACATGTGCCAGGCTGGTGTGCATGGGGTCACATCTGCCAGGCTGGTGTCTGTGGGGTCACATCTGCCAGCCTGGTGTCTGTGGGGTCACACGTGCCAGGCTGGTGTCTGTGGGGTCACACATGCCAGCCTGATGTCCGTGGGGTCACACGTGCCAGGCTGGTGTCTGTGGGGTCACACATGCCAGCCTGATGTCCGTGGGGTCACGTCTGCCAGGCTGGTGGCCATGGGGACACGTGTGCTGGATGGTGACACGCAGTGATTTGGGAATGAATCACCTCCCTCCGCAGCCCCGTGCCCCTGTCACCGTCGCTGTCAGCCGCCACCGTGACCCCTCCTGCCACCTGGCTCTGCCCCTTCTACATCTCTCTGGATCTGCCGGCCCTCGCCCTGATCCCTCTTGGACCCTCGCTCCTCCCTCCGGCCCTGACGGATCTGGATGTCCCCGTGCTGGCATTGCCATGCCCGTCCCATCGCGGCCGTCCCGTTGAGGCCATTCCCCTTGCCCTGTGCCCATCCCTCCGTGCCCACCTCGCCGTGCCCGCGGCTCCCGGAGCGGCCGCGGCGCCGCTGGCGCTAACACGATTACCGTGACGCTTCCCAGCCCTCGGTCGAGTTTCTGCTCTGATTCGATTTGCGCGGATCCGGCCGCGGGCCCGGCTGGCTGCCGCCATCCCCGGGAGCTGCCCGGCCGCTGGCGCTCCCCGGGAGGGGCGGCCGTGACCGGAGACCCCCCAGTGCCATCCCGCCACCATGGGCACCGCGTCACCGAGGGCTGGCAGCAAGGGGTGTCACATCCACGGTGTCACATCTGAGCTGTGCTGGGGCGTGAGGGCGGTGCCAACTCCCAAAAATGCCTGGGGAGGGACGTGGGGGCGGCAGGTCCCGCTCTGGACGGGGTGCCACCCATGGAGCCGGGGGTGCCACGAGCACCCCGGGGACACAGGGCGGGCTCTCAGGGTGGCCTGGCACGGTGCAGTGAGGGGCCTGGGGGTCACTCGCCCACAGCCCAGCCCGGTGCCTCCTCAGTGCCATCCCGGGGGCTCGTGGCTGGCGCTGCCCGGTGGCCGCAGGTCCGGCCGGAGCAGCCGGGGCTGGGCAGCAGGAGAAGGAGCTGGAGCGGGACCTCTGCGCCGCCCCACTTTATTATTGAATTTAACCTACAGTCTTCCTTACATGCCACAGTGCCCGTAACTAGTGCAGAGGCTGCTTTTATGTGCAAATGAGGCTTTTTTTTTTTTAATCTTTGACAGAGAATGTGCTGTGTTTACATAACAGAGGGCCCTGGTACTCTGGAGAGGGCCACTGACAGTGCTGGCAGGAGATGTTAAGAAAGATCTAACATTTCTGATCTCTGTTTAGCCAGAGGCGCTGCGAGGCGGCGGGGAGCAGCAGGGGAGGGTGGCTCTGGGGTGCCCTGGAGAGCAGCTCGGCTGCGCCTGCCCGGGGCTCCGGGGCCGGGAACCTGGGGCAGAAGGGAGGGAGCAGCTGCAGGAATGGGGTGACACCAGAGGGTGACCATCTGGGTGTCCCCATGCTGCGATGGAGCCCTCTCCGCTGTCACCGACCCCATGGCTTTGGGACAGAGCTGCCCTTCCCTGAGGTTTGGGAGCATCCGACAGCCTTGGGGATGACCAAAAAGTGGTGGTGAACCCGAAGCCGGTGGTGAACCAGAACCGGGAGCTGCAGGCAGGAGCTGTCCCAGCTTCCCTCCGTCATCCACTGCCACCAGCGAAGGGGAAAAACTCCTCCTGCCAGGTTAAGTGAAAAAATGACCAATATCCTGCGGCCTGCCAGGTTCAAGCGCATTAATTCCGGGGAGTCGGTTAATGGCAGTATTGATTAGTCTCAGTGCTAGGCTAACGAGCATCCATGCTAATGAGGGGTGAGTGGTGGGAATTGCAGCAGCCGGAGCTGTTCCAGAGAGCTTCGGTTGCAGGGAGAGGGTAGAGCTCCCCGAAAAGAGGTTCCACCTGCCTGGAGTGTGGGGTTGGTCCCCCTGGATAAGCTGTGGCACGTGGAAAATGGAATATTTGTGCTCCAAAACCACGATTCCCGGCCGACACCTGTGTTTTTTCTGGATCTGAGGGTGATGTCATGAGTCTGAGGGAAAAACCTGTCTGATCCATGCCCGGCATGGTGGCAGGGTCCATCCCCCCGGCGTGCCCGTGTCGTGCTGGTCCCAGTGCATCCATGGGGTCGTGGCTGTGGTTGGGTTTATCCCAGGCGCTGTGAGCTCTGGGGTCCCTCTCAGGGAGGTGGTGTGTGGGAAGGAATCTCCCAATCCCGATCCAATCCCGTGCACGGTGCAGTGGGGCTGAGGGCGGAGCAGCCTTGGCTCTTCCTTGAAAAGCTGCTCAGTTTTTGAACTCTTGGCTTTTTTTCTCTTTCTTTTTTTCACTGCAAACACGTGAAAGGCCCCGTTCCTCCCCCGTGCTGTCCCCAGCAGCCCCCCTGGCCCTGTCCCCCCGCCGTCCCCGTGTGGGGATGGGGATGGGTGACACCCCAAGTTTGGCTTTGCGCTTCCTTTGTGCAGCTTGGCAAAAAGCGGGATGGGGAGGGAGAATGAACTCGGAGCTTGGAGAACCAAGAGCAGGTTTTGCTTTGGGGCGCCCAGGAGCAATCCTTGGCAGTGGGGTGCCAGCCCTGGAATGGGGTGCAGTGGGGTGCAGGAGATGTAACGGGGTGCCAGCCCCACAATGGGGAGCCAGCCCTGAAGTGGGATACCTGTCCAATATTGGGGTACCAGCCCCACAGAGGGGTACCAGGGGTGCAGTGGGGTGCCAGCCCCACGATGGGGTGCCAGCCCCACAGGGTGATCCCAGCCACAGCCCGGTGAGGATCAGTTCCCGTTATTCCGTGAGCGTCCCCGCAGCGTTTTCGGCACCGTTTGGTGGGAATCCTCTCCCAGGTACCACGTGCCCAGGCCCCGCCAGGCTGGCGCTTGCATTTAAACAAATTTTATTTTCTTCTGCGCTCCGAAGCCTCCCCGCAGCCTGCGGGATCGGGCTCGGCTCTGCTTCCGGATCCGCAATCAGGCTGAAATAACAGCTCCGGGGGTCCCCATTTATCTCCGCGCCTCTCCCCTCGTGCATCCCATCTCATCCCGCTCTGTCACCCCATCCTGTAATATCTCAGCATCTCCCTAAAGCAAAAGATGACAATAAAGTGTAAATGGGGAGTGTTGGCTCTGGAGCGTAATGATGGCAATTTAGATGCCAGCCGTCATTTCCCCGCCGTTGCCCCAGGTAACAGGAGCCGCCGAATCCTGTGGGAACGCGGCCGAGGCGGGACGAGGTTACCTCAGAGGCTGATGGCTGTCCTGGGATTTTCTGTCATTTACCTTAAAAGGAGGGAAAGGGGAATAATCCGTCAGTGGAGGTGCGAGCTCCGGCAGCGCCGGGCTGGGGGTGCTGCTCCCCTGCTCCAGCTGGGGCAGTGCTGCTCCCTGACCAGCTCCAGCGATTCCAGGGCCGGGGAATTGCCCCCTGGTTCTGTGTGGAATTTGTTTTCATTACCCACGGTGCCTCATCCCCATCCCTCTGCCCGTCTCCATCGCTATCGCTGTCTCTGTTTGTATTCTCCATTCCATCCCCACCCCATCTCCGTCTCTGTCACCATTCCCATGCCTGTCCCCATTCCCATCCCCAATCCCATCCCTATCCCAGTCCCTATATCAGTTTTTATCTCCATCCCTGTCCCTGTCTATCCCCCCTGCCACCCCCGTCTCTGTCCCCATTCCCATCCCTGTCTCCATCCCTGTCCCTGTGTTTATCTCCATCCCCATCCCTGTCCCAGTCCCTGTCCCTATTCCAATCCCTGTCCCCATTCCCACCCCTGTCTCTGTCCCCATCCCTGTCCCTGTCTGTATTCTTATCTCCATCCCTATCCTTGTCCCTGTTTCCATCCCTGTCCCTGTCCCTGTCCCTGTCCGGAGCAGCCCGGGGCTGGTGGCCGATGTTAACCCCAACCCCAGCTGCTGTCGGCGGGAGCCGTCACCCATCATTCCCGATCCCGGTGATTGAGTTGCTGAATATGGAGCCGGGCTCGGAGGTTTGGAGCTGAGATAAATATCGGCGTTAAAGCTGTCAGGGCCGGCGCCGCCGCGCTCCCACGGTGGCACCGACGGGGTCAGCGGAGGTGGCACCGCTGGAACCGGACACTGCCGCTGGCCAGTGACAGCCCGGGCGGTTCCATCGCATCCCGCTGCTCCCCAAAGAGGGAGTTGTTTCCCAGAGCACCAGCAGGACCAAAAACCCCAGCCCTGCCCGTGGTTTGGTTGGCACCAGCATTTCCCAGGGATGTGGTGGCGGCTGGGACCAGCTGGGACAGGGATTCCCCAGCTGGGAAGCTCCGTAAAAGGGAAAAGGAAAAAGGAAAGGGGAAGGGAGAGAGAAAAGGGAAGGGAAACTGACAGAGAAAGGGAAGAGAAAGGGAAGGGAAATAAACGTGACAGGCAGCCCTAAAGCCCCTCCACTGCCTGGCTGGGCCCTGGGGACCCCCCGTGCCCCCCGCCCTGTGCCCATCTCCCCGTGCCCCCCGCCCCGTGCCCATCTCCCCGTGCCCCCCGCCCCGTGCCCATCTCCCCGTGCCCCCCGCCCCGTGCCCGTCCCGCCCCCCACGCTCCCCCTCGCCCCCTCTTTATTTTTTTAATCAGCGGCGTCGCTTTCTGGCGCCCAAGCATTTCCCAGCCCCGCACTCAGGAAACCTCATTAACACAGATCAAAAGGAGCTTTTAATGATTTATAAAGGTGCAGCAGTTTGGAGAAATTAAATAATTTAGGTGCCGTGTGTACGGCGGGGTCCCTCCGGACCGCATTACCGGCGCTCCGTCAGCCACGACGCCGTCCTCGCTCCGTCCCACCGCGGCACCGGGGATGACGCCGGAGCCTCCGGGGACTGGGACTCGTCACCGCCACCGTCCCGGGGCTTGGGGTCGACGGGGATGGAGTGTCCCCTGGGTGTCATCTCATCCCTGCCAGCACCAGGCCTTGGGATGCTGGGATCCTCCGGCACGGCCTGGAGGGAGTTTGGGGACGCTCGCTCTCCGCCGTGGAAAATATTTGGGAAAACGCGATTAGAATCAACCTGGGCGCTGGTGGGATGGGGCGGTGCGATGGGGAGGCCAAAACCGAGTGGGCACAGGCGTCCGGGCGCATCCGGCTCCGGCTCCATCCCCTCCCAGCTCCGTGGATGGATTTTCCCTCTCGAGCAGGGAACGGGGATCAGCCTCCAGGACACCAGGACCGGCCCAAATTCCCCGTGGCGGCTGCCGGGATAACGCCGGGCTCGGCAGCGATTCCGGCTGCCCGAGGAGAAGGAGAAACAGATGGAAAACCGGCTTAAACGTTCCCGGCGTGAAGTCCATTGCCGGCCACGGACATGCCAGGCACCAGCCGAGCAGCGGGATTAATGCGGAAAGGAGCCGCTGGAAGGGGTCGGTGGGCGCCTGCACCCTGGGGTCCCTTCCCTGCCGCCCCCCGCCCCAGGACCAGCTTTGTCCCCGTTTCCTGAGCCGGGGGAACACCTTGCAGAGCTGGGGGAGATGAGGGGGGTTGACATTGGCTGCTCCACGGCTGAATTTCCATCGGGTTGTGTTTTAACAGCCCCAAAGAGGGCTGGGAGAGAGGGGGGGGGGATAATTTGGGGGGGCTGTGGGGCGCGGGGGGGAGCTGCTGTGTTTTATTTTGCTCTGTAATAGGCTTATTACTGCTGATCACGCTGTGACTATTTGAATGAAGGAGATTTCGGGAGATGAAAGCGGAAGGGGGATTTTTTAAGTCTCTCTCAGCGCCTGGCCCCGCAAGGACGGGTGCCCTTGGAGCTGGGGGGGGACCCCCATACCTGCCCCCCCTGCCCCAGTCCCCCCCTCGCCCCTCTGCCCCTGTGAGCCCAGACCGGGCCCCCAGTGGTTCCAAACCTCCTAATTTCCAGCCTCAATTTATTCATGGCTGGTTTATACCCATTTGTTTATGTGCCAACACCGTTCCTCGGCTTAAATAGCTCTTTTCCATCCATAATATCCCCCCCCCCTTCCCCGTATTCCAGCGGGCGCAATCATATCTCTTTTCAAGCTGTTCAGGAAAGAAAAATCTGAATTATTTAACCCTTGGGACACTGGCTGGTCTCGCAGGGTGTAGAGAGGCAAATCCGCTTTGTTCCCGTGCTGGGTCGCTGCCCGAATTTGGGAATTTTGGGAGGGTGCTGCTGCACCTCAGAGGGGAAACTGAGGCACTGGCTGTGGCTGGGGGACAAGGACCAGGGTTTTGGTGTGGGATTTGCTCTCCTGGCTGGCTCTGCAGGGGCTGGGGGTCTCCATCTGCAGGTGCCTCTCCCCTCAGAAGGGTTTTTCCCCTGAACAGTGAATATCCAAGAGGTAAAAACTTGGGAAGCCAAGGTTTTTCAAACATGGAGATGCCACCCTGCCTGGTGTGGTGCAGGCACACAGGGGTTGGGTACTGCCAAAGGAGCTTCACCAGCTCCGAGATTTTAATTTTGGACGATTTCCCTTGGATGGATTCTTGCTCTTGTCATGGAAGGGGCAGGGGTGTCACGGTGCCGGGATTAAACCCAAACCCGATGGAGCCAGGCTCCTCTCCGGGTGGGTGACGTGTCCTGTGTGGGGTGCAGGAGGGTGGGAACATGGAGCTCCGGAGCCGGGGTGTCCGTGGAGCGTGGGTTGTCCTGGGGTACATCCCTGGTGATGGCATCATCCCCATCCCATGGCACTGGCTCTGGTGGTGGGATCGTCCCCATCCCGTGGTGGCATCCCTGGTGGTGGAATTGTCCTCATCCCATCCTGGTGATGGGATCATCCCATAAAACCATCCCCATCCCATGGCATCATCCCCGTCCCATGGGAATTCCCATCGTTCCCAGCATTGCCTCTGGTGCTGGGATCATCCCCATCCCATGGCATCATCCCCAACCTGTGGCGTCATCCCAATGCCATGGCTCTGGTGCTGGCGTCAGTCCTCAATCCCATGGCATCAATCCCATGGGATGAATCCCATCCCATGGCATCAATCCTCAGTCCCATGGGATGAATCCCGTCTCATGGCATCAGTCCCATCCCATGGCATCAATCCCATCCCATGGCATCAATCCTCAGTCCCATGGGATGAATCCCATCTCATGGCATCATCCCAATCCCATGGCATCAATCCCATCCCATGGCATCAATCCTCAATCCCATGGGATGAATCCCGTCTCATGGCATCAGTCCCATCCCATGGCATCATCCCAATCCCATGGCATCATCCCAATCCCGTGCCTCTGGTTCTGGCGTCATCCCCATCCCAGACTGGGATGCACGGGGGGAGCCCAGGACCCCATTCAGGGTGGGGTTCACCGTGCCGGGGGTCCCCACAGCTCACCCAGAGGTTGGTGACCCCCTCCCTGCAGCCCCCCCTGCACCCATCTCTGTCTGGGCCATTGATCAGCTTTAATTCAGCAATTTATTAGGCAGGAGAAGTGAGCTTTCCCCCCCAGAATTAAATAATAATTAATATTATCATTCCCCTGATGCATGGAACCCCCCCCCCCCCCCCGTCTTTGCTTGGGCTTTAGTAACGATCATTAAAATAAATAATTTTTTTAAAATAAAAGGCAGCCAGAAGAAGGTTTTTTTGTTGGTTTTTCCCCCCCCTCCTTTAAATATTTTTTATTGTTCTCCGTGCGTTTGAAAACTGTTTCCCAGTAAATTCCGGCCCTTTGTGTTAATTTTACATTTTCCAATGTTACCTTGCCAGGGGCAGGGTTGGCACAACTGGCTCGGGAAAGGAGAGGGAAGGAGAGGGAGCAACCCTGCTCCTTAATTAGCGCGTTCCCTGTGTGATCAGAGAGCTTATGAGGCAGGTAACGAGCTGGAGGGGGGCTGCAGGACCCCCCCCCTCCCCACACCACCTCCCTCCTTCCCCCCCTTCCCTTTTTGGGGGTCACTTCCCCGCCGTGGGGATGGGGGATGAGCTTTTGGGGTGTTTCTGGATGAGCTGAAGCCGCCTCAGCCGCCGCCACGGCCTCGGGGGGATGTTTGGGAACCCCAGGATGCTGCTCCGGGGGGTTCGGGGCGTTGTGGTCACTCTGTGCTGACCCCTGCAGCCGCCGGCCAAGCCCTGGAGCTGTGGGGTGCCGAGGTTTTGGGGTGCTTCCTGATGGGGGGGACCCTTAAATTGATTAGGGGAGAACCTCGCTCAGCGAGGAGGGGATGCCAAGCTGCCGTTGGGGAACGGTGAATTTGGCTTTGAGCTCCACCAGCTGTGGTGCCGGGGGTCGGGAATTTGGGGAGGAGTCGCCCCGAGGAGCTGGAGGGGGGTTGCTGGCACATGCCACGGGGTTCTGCAGTGCTGAAAATCCCTTAATCTCTGGGATAATCGGTGCCAAGGACTCCAATGACACCGGGATTGCGGCGCTGGGCTGCGGCGATGCCGGGAATAATCGTTTTTGTGTGGTTTCCTGTCAAACGGTGCAGGTTCGTTGGCATGAAACAAAGAGGAGCTGGGTTAATCCGGAGGTTAATGGGAGCTTTGGGGTTGGATCAGGCCTTGGATCATGGAGAGGTGCCCGAAGCTGCTGTGGCTGCCCCTGGAAGTGTCCAAGGCAAGGCTGGAGCAGCCTGGGACGATGGAAGATGTCCCTGCCCATGGCAGGGGGGGACTGGATGGGCTTTAAGCTCCTTCCCACCAAACTATCCTGGGATTCCCTGGTCCTGTGGTCACCTGCCCCTCCTTACCCGCTCGGATCCGATAATCCGGGATCAGCTGGAGGCTCCACTCCATCTCCCGGGAATGCTTCTCCTTGGCTCGTTCCTTTCAGAGCCTTTGCAGCCCCAAAAATGAGCGGCTTTGTCAGAGTTGCAGCCCAGGACGCCAAGCAGGGCACGCAACCAGAACACCCACAGGGACTGGATGAGCTTCAAGGCCCCTTCCCACCCAAAGCACTCCGTGATTCCGCGATTCTGCCGGGGAATGGGCGGTGGGGGGGGATCCCCAGATGAGCGGGGCCGGGTCTGTGACCCACCGACCCAACTCCGCGCAGGTTCCACCGCGGCGACTACACGGTGGAGGTGAGCATCAACGACTACCTGGACATCTACTGCCCGCACTACGAGGAGCCGCTGCCGGAGCGGATGGAGAGGTACATCCTCTACATGGTCAACTACGAGGGACACGCGTCCTGCGACCACCGGCAGCGCGGCTTCAAGCGCTGGGAGTGCAACCGCCCCGACTCCCCCAACGGGCCCCTCAAGTTCTCCGAGAAGTTCCAGCTCTTCACCCCCTTCTCGCTGGGCTTCGAGTTCCGACCCGGCCACGAGTACTACTACATCTGTGAGTGAGGACGGGGACGGGGACGGGGCGGGAGGATCCCAGGGGTGTCCCTCTGGCTCGGTGCGGACCCCGAAATGATGCAGGATCGCCCTCCAAAACTGCAGCTCAGGGTGGAAACTTTCCCTTTTCCCGTGGAAACCTTTGCTGAAGTTATCACAGCTCTGGGCGTGAGAGTGACCAGGACTGTCCAGAGGCACTGGTCTCATCCCAGTGGGAATGGCACTGGGAGTGGCCCCAGCACCAGGCGGTGTTCCCATGAGCTCCTGTGTATTCCTGTGCTCTCAAAAATATTCCCGTGGTCTCACGTGTCGTTCCTGTGCTCGCACATGTAATTCCCATCCTCTCACATCTATTTCCATGCTCTCCTGTGTAATTCCTGTGCTCTCCCAATGTGTTCCTTGCTCTCGTGAGTGTTCCCATTATCTCACTTATATTCCCATGCTCTCCCATGAATTCCCGTGCTCTTGTGCATAATTCCTGAGCTCTCCCACGTATTCCGTGCTCTTAGATGCAATTCCTGTGCTTTCTTGTCTATTCCCATGCTCTCCCATGTATCCCTGTGCTCTCACATGTAATTCCTGAGCTCTCACATGTAATTCCTGAGCTCTCCCATGTATCTCTGTGCTCTCACTTGTAATTCCTGAGCTCTCCCCTGTATCCCTGTGCTCTCACATGTAATTCCTGAGCTCTCCCATGTATCTCTGTGCTCTCACATGTAATTCCTGGGCTCTCCCATGTATCCCTGTGCTCTCCCGAATCTGGGCTCCTTTTCTCACCCAAACCTGACCCCTGAACTGCCTGGCCTGCTCTGGAGGGAAACTCCGGCCTGGCTGCAGGGCGAGGGCTCCTGGCAGGGAATTTCCACCTCCAGAGCGTCCGCAGGAGCAGGAGGGGGAGAGGAGCCCACTGGAGAAATCATCCAGAGGTGCCGGGAGCAGGTGCTGGGGTAAAACCCAAACCCAAGCGAGGCAGAGCGACCCCAACCCCGCCGCGCTCGCCGGAGCCACGGCCGCGCTCCTGCGCCTTATCACTCCTCCTCTTTTTCCTAAAGCAGCTGTTTTCAGCCCACTTAATTTGTTCCTTTTATCTATATTAAATTACCATTTCCCCCCTCGCTCTTCCCCCCCTGTAAAATGTCACCGGCGCAATAACTGCGGCCACAACTCTCTCTCCCTCTCTCTCTCTCTCTTCCCCAACACCAGCCCACCCCATTCCCCAGCTTTTTATTTTATTTTATTTTATTTTTTATTTTTTTATTTTTTAATGTCGTTAGGGAGAGATTACACAGGAGTAAATGGGAAGCTGATCATTGCTAACCCGGTTAGAATTCCCGTCATGCGGAACATTAGAAATTATGCCTCTTTGAGGAACCGTATTTAGCAGACATGAAAGAAAAGAAATTACCTCCTCCTCGAGCCCACGGATCGGAATCCATTAACCCGCCGGCACCGGGACGCGCTCGTGCCTCCGCAGCGGGTCAAGGGCACGCGCCGGCCCTGGGGATGGAGCTGGGATGCAGCGGGATGGGATGGGATTCTGTGGGATGGGACTCCGTGGGATGGGATTCTGTGGGATGGGACTCCATGGGATGGGATTCTGTGGGATGGGACTCCGTGGGATGGGATTCTGTGGGTTGGGACTCTGTGGGATGGGATTCTGTGGGATGGAATTCCATGGGATGGGATTCTGTGGGTTGGGACTCCGTGGGATGGGATTCTGTGGGATGGGATGATGTAGGACGGGGATTCCATGGTTTGGGACTCCATGAGATGGGATTCTGTGGGTTGGGACTCCGTGGGATGGAATTCAGTGGGTTGGGATGCTGTAGGATGGAATTCCATGGGTTGGGACTCCACGGGATGGGATGCTGTAGGATTGGATGCTCTAGGATGGGATTCCGTGGGACGGGATGCTGTAGGATAGGATTCCGTGGGATGGAATTCTGTGGGTTGGGATGCTGTAGGATGGGATGCTCCAGGATAGAATTCCATGGGATAGGATTCCCATGGAAGGTCATCAGCAGACCTGGAGGAGCTGGGATGGAGTTGGGATGGAGGAGTTGGGATGGAGGAGTTGAGTTAGAGGAGTTGGGATTGGAGGAGTTGGGATTGAGGAGTTGGGATGGAGGAGGTGGGATGGAGGAGTTGGGATGGAGGAGTTGGGATGGAGGAGTTGGGATTGAAGGAGTTGGGATGGAGGAGTTGGGATTGGAGGAGTTGGGATGGAGGAGTTGGGATGGAGGAGTTGGGATTAGAGGAGTTGGGATGGAGGAGTTGGGATGGAGGAGTTGGGATTGAAGGAGTTGGGATGGAGGAGTTGGGATTGGAGGAGTTGGGATGGAGGAGTTGGGATTGGAGGAGTTGGGATGGAGGAGTTGGGATGCTCACGGACCAGCTCAGCTCAGCACCTTCTCCTTCCCCTCATGGGGTGAAGTGCCAAAACAGAAAAAAAAAACCAGGGAAGGGTAAAAATAAAAACAAACCTGCTTTAATTAAAAGAAAAAAAAAAAAAAAAAAAAAGAGAGAAAGAATTAAATTAAAACTAACTCTCTTTTTGCATATAGAAACCAAAATTAAAATGAAATCTCTTTATATATATACATATATAAAATAATCCCGTTTTCTCACCCTGAGAGGACGTTTCACCCCGATAACTGCTGCGATCCCCCCCTTTCTCCCGATGTTTATTGTTTTCGTTCCGTGCCCTGCGCCTCGTTTCACAACCCACCCGCCTTGTCCCCTTTTCCTCCCGCAGCCGCGTCCCCCCCGAACACGGTGGACAGGCCCTGCCTGAAGCTGAAGGTTTATGTTCGGCCAACAAGTAAGTGAGAGGTTTGGGGGGGGTCCCGGGGGGGTCCCCAAGCCCTGCCCCGTGGGTTGGGGGCGAGTGGTGGCCTTTGGGTGCCGCCCCGATGGGGACAGGGATGGGGACAGGGATGGGGACAGGGATGGGGACAGGGCTCCTCAGCTCTGTCCAGACAGAGAGACAGAGAGAGGGAAAAATAAAATAAAATAAAATATAAAAATAAAATAAAATATAAAAATAAAATAAAATTTTAATAAAATAAAGTAACATAAAATAAAATAAAGTTAAGTAAAATAAAATAAAATAAAATAAAATAAAATAAAATAAAATGAATAACAATAATCATCCCCGCTCATCGGCTACTTCCCCGACTCGCATAAATCAGCCATTCAAAAAAAAAAAAAAAAAACAAACCCAACAAAAAAACAACCACCAAATTAATAATTTTCTTCTCCTGTTAACGTGTAATTAGCAAATGGCAGCGGCTCTCCCCCCGGGGACGGCGGAATGTCACCGGGTAACCGATGGCTCTCGCCTCCCTTCCTCCGGTGGCTTTGAAATAAAACCCAACGTGACGGAACCGTCCGTAAAAAAATCATCGTGTTCCGTTCGGGATGAGGCGAGGGGAGGAAAAAAAAAAAATTAAAAAAAATCTCTCCCGATATTATTTTTTTAGTATTTTAATAATATCGGGATTTTGTTCCGTCTTGCGGAGGGGAAGGGAAGGGAAGGGGGAGGGTGGGAGGTCCCTGAGGGGTCACCCCTGACTGGGTCTGGCTTTGGGATGAGCCTGGAAACCTCATCCCGGCACCAGAGACCCTCTGGAATTGGAGGGGACAGGGGGATCGGGGCGGGTGGAGCGTTGGAGCATCACAAGGCAGGACCAGACTCGGCTTTTCCTGCTTCTAGATCCGTAAAAATCCGTAATCCAGGGAGAAACTGGAGCGAGCTGAGCCGGGGGAGAGGCCACAGGGGGACCCGTGTGTCCCTGCGTGTCCCCCGTGTGTCCCCGCGTGTCCCCCGTCTGTGTCCCCCGTGTGTCCCTGCGTGTCCCCCGTGTGTCCCCGCGTGTCCCCTCCGTGTCCCCTGGCACACGGGCTCCGTGATCCCAGGAAAAGGGCAGGAACCGCCGCACCCCCGGCAGCGCCCTGGGCATTCCCGCACTGCCCCGCGCCGCGTCCCTGCGCTTTTGGGGCGGCTGGGATTTGGGGAGAGGTCATTGCCCAGCTCACGGCGACGCTGCCAGATCCCAACCCCAGGGATGCCGAGCATCGCCGCGCCTCCGCTTCCAGCCCGGACCGCAGCCAGCCACCCCAGCGCCTCACCCTCCCTTGTGTTCCTTCCTTTTCCACAGACGATTCCCTGTACGAATCCCCGGAGCCCATTTTCACCAGCAACAACTCCTGCTGCAGCCTCAGGGTGCCGCCGGCGGCGCTGGCGGTGGTGCCGCTCGTCTGGACGCTGCTGCTCTCGTAGCACCGACACCCGCGACCCGCGGGGCGGGAGCGGCCCGGGGACGGATCCCGATCGGCCTGGATGGTGCCCGGGGAGGGTCGGTGCCGCCGGCGAGGATCCTGCCGCCCGCCTGGAGCCCCCGCCGTGGCACGGCCGTCCCTCCGGGAGCGGTGCCGGGCTGTCCCGGGGGATGGATCCCGACTTCCATCCCCGCCCTGCAGCTCCGGTTGTCCCGGTGGGGCGTTGCTTTTTACATTTCTAGACCAAATACAGAGTCCTCCTCGTCCGTTTGGCTTTTTTTTCCATTTTTTTCTTCTTTTTTTTTTTTGTTTCCCCCCCTTCTTGTTGTCTCGCCTTTTTTTTTTTTTTTAGGCTTTTTTTTTTTTTTTTTTCCCCTTCTTTTCTTCTTTTTTGCTTTCAGGGTTTTCCTTGTGGATATTTTTGTTTGTTTGTTTTTGGGTTTTTTCGATATTTTTTTGGGTTGGTTTTTTTTTTGTTTTTTTGTTTTTTTTTAAAGAAAGAATATTTTTATTTTTATTCCTCGAGTTGTTCCCGTCGGGTCCCCCTGGTGCCAGACTGACCCGCACGGGCCGGGCTCGGGTCCCCGCTGAGCCCCCATTGTCCCCGCCGTGGGCAGAGCCACTGGGAGCACCGGACACAGCCATGGTGGGCACGGACTCCTTCCCAGCCCGGCCACAGGACGTCACGGAGCCGGACCGGCCACCCCCGGCCACCCCCGGGCACCCCCGGCCACCCCCGGGCACACGGGGCCTGGACGGACGCAGCCCCCTCTGAGCGCCCGGGGCTCACCCTGACCCCTCCGCTCGTGCCACGGACGTCGCCGCGATCCCCATGGGACACCGGGAGCCACGAACTGGATGGAGCCGAGGAGAGCTGGCGTGGGGACACCGGGGTGGCCGGCACGGGGAGCACCGGGAACGTCCGGCCGGTGTGGAGAGCACCGGGAGCGGTCAGCTGAGATGGGAGCGCCGGGATGGCCAGCATGGAGAGCACCGGGAATGGTCAGCTGAGATGGGAGCACTGAGGATGGCCGGCGTGGAGAGCACCGGGAATGTCCGGCTGGCACGGGGAGCACCGAGGATGGCCGGCACGGAGAGCAGGAATGGCCAGCGCCGGGAGCACCGAGTGGCCGCTGGCATGGAGAGCACTGGGAAGGGCTGGCACTGAAGGAGACTGGCACTGGGAGCACTGGGAATGGCTGGCTGGCACTGGGAGCACTGGGAGCACCGGGAATGGCTGGCTCTGCCAGTGGCTGGCACTGGGAGCACCAGGAATGGCTGGCTGGCACTGGGAGCACTGGGAATGGCCGGCTGGCACTGGGAGCACTGGGAATGGCCGGCTGGCACTGGGAGCACCGGGAATGGCCGGCTGGCACTGGGAGCACTGGGAATGGCCGGCTGGCACTGGGAGCACCGGGAATGGCCGGCTGGCACTGGGAGCACCGGGAATGGCCGGCTGGCACTGGGAGCACTGGGAATGGCTGGCTCTGCCAGTGGCTGGCACTGGGAGCGCCGGGAATGGCCGGCTGGCACTGGGAGCACCGGGAATGGCCGGCTGGCACTGGGAGCACCGCCGGGCGCTGGGAGCCGGCAGGCCGGGCTCGCCCAGCCGTGGGCATCGCTCTGAGGGCGTTTGGCCAGCGCCGGGGCTGGAGGAGGCTGTGCCATGGATTTTCCTCCTCCACCCTGCTCCGTGTCCCCCCCCCCCGATGCCTTGGGGGTACAGGAGCCCCCACGGGGGGCTGGCACCGCCTGCGGGACCTTCCTGGTGCTCCCCCATTGTCCCCCGACGTTCCGGGTCTGGGCTTGGGGATTTTCCCCTTTTCCTTTGCATTAATAAGTGAAACCCCCCCCTCCCAAAACCCCCAATCCGAGGTTGGCCCTGAGCCCAGGGGTGGCAGATCCCCAGGGAGGGGTCACCCCACAGCCCTGGGTGTGACCCCTCCTCGCCTTAAATCTGGGGCTGTCCCACCTTGGGGGGGTCCTGTGCCCATCCCGCAGATCCCCCCTGTTCCCAGGGGTCCCGGGGGATGCCAGAGATGGGCTCAGACCTGGCTGGAGCTCCCCAATTCCGAACGGATCCCGGCTTTTCCTGCGACGGGGTCCGGGGGGGCTCCGTCCCTGTAAATACAGCGCTAATACTGTGAGCGTTTTTTTTTTTGTTTTTTTTTTTTTCTATGTATTGTTGAGAATGGATTTTATGGAAGGGTTTATCTTATTTTTATTTTTTATTTTTTAGACTAGGAAGCTGGAATCTTGCAATAAGCTCATCTCGACCACCCAAAAAAAAAAAAAAAAAAAATTAAAAAAAAAAAAAAAAATTACAAAAAAAAAAAAAAAAAATCAAAAATCAAAAAAACATAATTAAAAAAAAAAAAAAATCGCATTCCCTGCCGTTCCCTGTCCCGTGTGTCCAGACCAGGTCGTGGTTCCCGAAGGTGACAAAAGCGTTGTGTTTCTGGGACGCGGAGCCGGCAGCACCCGCCTGGCCTTCGGTCTGTGTTTTATATATATATAGATTATATATATAAATATCTATATTGTGTACAGCGACTGTGGGAGAGTGGAAGGACGGAGGCGGCGGCGGGGCCGGCGGTGGGGGGGCTCTGGGGGTCCCCTGGAGCAGCCCCCCCCCGCCCTCGGCGCTGTCCCCCCACCCTGCCCCGTGCTGGTCCCCGTCGCGCCTCGCTCCGTCCTTCGACATTTCCGCTTTCGTCCTCGACGTCGTGCTGATGGTAACCGGATCTCTCTCGCCACCCCCCCCAACCCCACCCCAGTTTGGATTCTGTATTTTTTTATAATAAAATACAAATAAATGTCGTGTGAGGCCCTTGCTTTGAGGAATCGCTTTTCCCTCTCCGTGCGGCTCCGCGTCCCCCCTCTGGCCGGGGTTGTGTCCCCGGGGGGCTCCGGCTCCGTCCTTGCTCCCTTTTCCCTCTGCAGCCAGACCTCTCTGCTGGCTGGTGCGTTAATTACGGGAAGGATTTAATTGCCCTGTTAATTAATAAGAATGGATATTAAATTAATTAATATGCGATTGTTGATAGTACTTAATTACAGGAGGCGAGGCTGCCTGGCGGGTGGGCGCTCAGGGCTGGCGGCTCCTCACCTGCCGCTGCCTCAGTTTCCCCAGGAATGAGACACCGACAGGTGACATCCTGGCAGGCCACAAGGCCAGGACAGGCTGCTCTGAGGTGGCACCACGAGCATCCTCCGCCTCTGCCCTTTATTTTTTTTTTTTCCCTTAAATCCTAAACTTTTTCGGAGCGGCCTGAGTTCCTTTCCTGGTATTTTATGCCTCTTCCAGCATAATTAGCAGCAATAGGAACAACCCGCTGGTAATTAATTGAGGCTCCCACAGCTGATCCGAGCTCTGAAGTTTTGCCACCAGAGGGTGAAAGAGTAATTTTTGCTTTTTAATAAGGGGCCCTACGTGTGCCAGGAGCGGGAGCGATGCCACCCACCGCCGGGGACGTGGGTGCCACCTCCAGCTCCGCCGTCACCTCCGGCCCTTCCCTTCCCTTCCCTCAGAGGGAACCACCAGTGAAAGAACCTGGCGGGGATTGACCAAAAAGTGTGAATTTTTAGAGGTTTTTTTCTTCCGAGACCCCGGCTCATGACTCTTTTAACGCCGAGGGCTGGAAATAGGGAGGTAAAAATAGCGAACGGGCAAGCGCGCGGCTGAGACGGATGGTCGTTGGTAATTAATGAATGGGCTCGTGGGGCTCTAGGGCCGGGATGGATCGTTCCGAGCCCGTCTCTCGTGCCCAGGCACGGAGGTTTGATGTCAGGAGTGGTGCTGATGGAGAGCTGGGCTGGGTGCTCCGTGCGCTGGATCCTGTTGGGCTGCGGGATCCCCGTCGCAGCAAGATCAGAGCATGAGCGGAGCTGGGTCATTCCAGAGGATAACTGGGGCTGATTCCATGGGGTGGGGCTGGGAGGGGTCGTCCTGCTCCCCACCTGCTCCAGAGCAAGGCACCAGGGCCCCCGGGGATCCCGAGCCGGGTGGTGATCCTGAACTGCACCGTTCCCACATCACCATTCCCGCAGTTCCTTGCTCCCTTTCAGCATTTCGGCATTAATTGGGTGGGTTTTCCCCATTTATTCCCCTGGGGGCAGTGGGTGCTCCGTGCTCCGCTGGCCCGTGGAATATCCCAGCTGTGGGAGAGCCCGGCGGGTGCAGCTCCCCCAGCGCCTTGTGATCCAGGTTTGCACCGTGAGGAGGCTCAGGACGGTCCCCAGTTCCCTCCCTCCCCTGATCCTCACTCCAGGGACCTTCGGCCAGGCAGGTCCCGTCCCTTTCCAGAGGGATTTTCCCACTTTGTGCCTCAGAGGCGCCTGCTCCAGCAGCGATGCCACCGTGTTTCAGGGGCCGGGTCACCACAAGGCCGAGCCCTCCCCAAGGCAGAGCAGGGAGCTGGGAACATCTTGGGATAAAAAAAAAAATTCCATTTTTCTCCCGCATCCAGCTTGGATTTGCTCCGTTGAAACGAATTCCCAGCATCCAGGCCGTCCCCTTGCCACCCTGGGTCCCCGTGCCGCCGTCCCTTCGCAGGGGCCGGTGCGTGCTGCAGGCTCAGGCTGCTGGATGGAGCCGGCACAGCGGCCACTCAGAGCGGCGCAGTGGCCACCGAGGCCGGCACAGTGGCCACCGGGCCCCTCCGAGCCTTGCAGCAGGGCTGGGGGCGCCTCCCTGAGTCCCCTGTCCCGTCCCACGCGGGGCACCGCGACACCCGCGGCACCGTGCGCTCACCGTGCGCTCACCGTGCGCTCACCGTGCGCTCACCGTGCGTTCACCGTGCGCTCACCGTGCGCTCACCGTGCGTTCACCGTGCGCTCACCGTGCGCTCACCGTGCCCTCACCGGCGCCTCCCGGGCTCCGTCACGTCCCTCCAGCAGCTCCGGCCGCGGCTCCGGCTGGCAGAGGGTGCGGGATGTCCCTGCTGTCACCGGCCGTGCCTCTCCTCCCGTCCTTATCTCCTGATAGGCACAGGCGGTACGAGCAGGAGCGCTCCCGGAGCGAGCTGCCAGCTGCGGAGCACCTGGAGAATCCCAGAGCGGGGGATGATTTATGGAAACAGCGCGGGAGAGGAGAGGAGACAGCGCGGGGAGGCGAGGAAACGAACACCCGGCACCGCCGCTCCCTCCCGGGGCACCGGGATGCGGGGCCGCTCCCTCCCGGGGCACCGGGATGCGGGGCCGCTCCCTCCCGGGGATCCGGGATGCGGGGCCGTGCCCGGACCCGGCGGGCGGGTTCCAGACCCCCGGCCCTTTGTGGCCATGGATTTGCAGGAGCCGGCCCAGCCGGGTGTGTGGCTGTGCTCAGCTCGCTCCGCGCCGTGCGCGGGGCAGGAGATGGAACTTTTCAGGCCGCTGGACATTTGGGTTTGTTCAGCTGTTCATTCCCCCCACCCCGGGGAGAGGAGGGGGCGCGGGAGGTGGAGGGAGGGTGGTGGAGGGGTGGGAGGGGGCTGCTGCAGCCCCCCGTCCGTGGAGGATTCCTGGGAATCATCGAATCAGCAAATCCCAGGATGGTTTGGGTGGGAAAGGACATTAAATCCCATCTCATTTCACCTTTGCCATGGGCAGGGACCCCTTCCACTATCCCAGGCTGCTCCAAGCCTCATCCAACCCGGCCTTGGGCACTTCCAGGCATGGTGCAGCCGCAGCTTCTCTGGGAAATCCACTCCGCTGCCTCTCCACCCTCTCAGGGAAGGATTTCTTCCCACTATCCCATGGATGCAATGGATGAGGGCATCTCTGGGGGGGTCACTGCGTCCCACCCACCCCCAGCCCACCTTCCCCGCTCCTTTGCCCCCTCTCCCAGCCCGCTCTGGCTGCCGGCACCGAGCTCCGCCGGGGAGCGAATTCTCCCCCAGGCACGGAGCGAGCATCCATTCCCCTCGGAGCTCCTCTCTCGCAAGGTAACCGGCATTATATCCGGACCAATTGCTCCAGCATGATCCTCCCGAATGCTGCACAGCATGTACACGGCGTCTTATGGAAAATACATGCCCCTGGGTGAGCCTTTTAATAGCGCCGGCTCCCGCCCGGGGGGCTGGGGGGAGGCCGAGCTCTGCCGCGGCGCTGCCGAGGAATGATTGAAAAGTTGGGGCTCGCCGTAGGAAACCCCCCGCTGCGGGGGACAACGTGTTTTCGTTCCCCTACCAGGTAACAAATGAAAAGAATTGCCGTGAATGCTAATGGAGAGGGGAGCGGGACGCTGCGGAGGCTGCCGGGGCTGGAGGTGGGGGTGAGGTGGGCAGGGATTTGGGAGGGGGGGGTCTCAAACCTCCCCGGGAATGCGGGAGATGCGGGAGAACCCCGGGTTTGAGGGTTGGAGCTGGTGGAAAACATTCCCTGGCAGGGGGCAGGTGGGGGCTGCAGGGAGGATGCTCCAGGGCGCTGGACCAAAATCGCTCCTTTTTGTAACAAAATGCAGCCGAGGGAAGGTGTTGGTCCCAGAAATCCCCCTTGGTGAGCTCCTATCCCGGTTTTTCCAGCCGGAGCTGGTCCTGCCATGGATGGCACAACCCCAGCACGGGGCTGGTGGGCACTACCCAGGGGATGCTCTGATGCTGGACCAAAATCGCTTTTTTTTGCCACAAAATGCAGCTGAGGGAACACATAACCCCCCGAAATTCCCCCTGAGGGATCTCCCATCCCAGTGATGACCCTGGTTTTGCACGTTGGAGCCGGTCACGCTGCGGCAAACTGGGATGGGGCTGGTGGGCGCTACGGGGATGATGCTCTGACCAAAATCATTTCTTTTTGCAACAAAACGCAGCTGGGGGAAACACATAAATCCCTGAAATTCCCCAGCTTTCAACCCCCAAGGAGCCTGTCCCCGTGTCACAGCCGAGGTGCCATTGAGCCGGTGAAGGGCTGAGCTGTTTGTCACCGGAGCCGGGCTGGGAAGCGGGAGGGTAAACACGGATGAGCAGCCTTCACCCGCTCCGGTAAATATTTTATATCCCACACCAAGAAAAGACACTCCTATTTAAATGATTTATCAAGGAAGATCATGTAGAGGTTTCCATAAAATATGTAGGGCTCCTAATCCCGACATCATCAAGCCAAGAGGACCGGAATCATTTATTACCCTCCCAACAGCTGCGCGGCCGCGGGGACACGACTGACAAATAAAAGTGTGTTTACAGCTTTCGGGCTCCTCCGGGGAGAGGTAAATCACGGCGGGGGTGGGAAGGGGAAAGGGAGCCGGAAATTAAGCGGCAGTCCTTGCCCGTGAGGCCGGCGTGGGGCTGGGGATGCCGGGCACGGCGCGTCCCGGCGTCACCCGGCGTCCCCGTCGCGGCGGCCACGTGCTGGGTGCGGGCCGCGCTCGTTCTCCGCTGGCGTTTCCGGGGTCGGGCGCCGCTTGTGAACCCCTCTGGGATGTGCCCAGATGTGGCCAGATGTTGGTGCTCTGTGCTGGGATCGGCCGGCTGGGGTGGGACGGCAGCAGGTTCGGGATGGGGCCTGCGGGGGATGGTTGAGCCCAGGTTTCCTGGGCACCACGCACAAACCCCTCGGGGATGTGCCCAGATGTGCCCAGATGTGCCCAGATGTCCGGCAGGTTGCAGCTGGACGGGGGTCGGATGTCTGGGATGGGTTTTCCACGGGCATCAGCAGAATCAGGGTGGGGCCCACAGGGATCCGGCCTCTTCCCTCTCAGAGCTGGTGCTCACCCCGTGCTCCCACCCCCAGCACTGCATCCTCTGGATCCATTTATTGGGAATGTCCCCTCCTCATCCTCTGCCGCTTCATGGTCCCATCAGTGCATCCTTTTGGGTCCATTCATTGAGAATTTCCCCCCATCTCCCCAGTGTTTTAGGTCCATTTATGGGGGATTTCCCCCCATCCTCTGCCACTCCATGATGCTATCACTGCATCCTGTGATCCCTTTATTACGGATTTCCACCCCCATCCTCTGCCACTCCCCATCCTTTTGGGTCCATTCACTGAGGATCTCCCCAACCTCTTGCACCCACTTATTTGCAATTTCCCCCCATCCTCCACCCCTCCACCGTGCCATCACCGTATCCTTTTGCACCCATTTACGGGGGATTTTCCCCTTTCTCCTCGACCTTTTGCACCCATTTATCAATGATTTCTCCCCCCCCATCCTCTGCCACTCAATCCTCCCACCTCCCCACCCTTTTTTTACCCATTTATCCAGGCTTTCCCCCCATCTCCCCATTCATTTCCCCCGCCCATCAACCTTTCGCACCCATCCATCACCCATTATCCCCCCCATCCTCTTCCAGCCCTCTCCCCGCACCTTTTAGCTCCAGCACCGAGTTTTTTCCCCCCCGGCTCGGTGCCACCACGTCCCCGCCGGGATCCGGGGCACCCCGAGCCGGGCGGCGGGCGTCGGCAGCGGCGGCGATTTGGCCGATTTGGCATTCAGCGGCTGGAGCGCAGCCGTGGGGCCGGCGCCGCGTTATTAAGGGATTAGCAGGTTGTCTTGGCGCTCAATTGTAGATAAGTGCCGCGGTTTGTATTATCTTTTCACGCCGCACCGCGAAGGATGACAAAGAGACAACATGGGTGTCATGGCCTTCAGCATATCATTAAGGGTAATTTGTCTTGCGGGGAGGGGGAGGCGAAGGGAGAGGGAAGGAGAGGAGGCGAGGGAGGACAGGGAAAGGCAGCCTGGGAGGAGAGAGGGGATTAGAAACTAAGAGGGGAGATTAGGAGCGAAATGGGAACTGTATGGAGAGTCAGCCAGGCGAGGAGAGGCCGTGGCCGGGGAGGGGACGGCCGGGAGGGGCGGGGGGGTCACCCCGGGACCGGCTCAGGTGCGGGGGGGCTCAAGGAAAAGCGGAGCCGGGATAGAGGAGGCACGGTGGGGTGGGGGCTGCACAGACCCTCCCCTTTCTCCTGCAATCGCTGCCCAGCCGCTGTCATGTACATTAATTTATAGTGAGGCTCCAGCTGGGTGCCCCGGGAGGCGGGACACACCCCAGGGAATCCCGGGAATCCGGGGAATCCGGGGAATCCACCTCCTCTCCATCACTGATTGACCGGCGCCCTCAGCCCTGGGGTTTCGGGGGTCTGGGGGCACGGCTCAGGAGGGTCGGGGCGCGGTGGCAGCTCCTCGGTGTCACCTGCTCCCTGTGCCACCCCACTCCTCGGTGCACCTCTGCTGTAACCCCACTCCTCGCACCCCCCGTGCCCCACGGCAGCGGCTGCTCCCCGCTCGCCGAGCTCCAGAGGGCGAAGAAGTAAAAGGAGGAGCAGCAAAGGGAATTCAGGAACCCCCGGGCCGGGTTCGCTCCATCGATCGATCGATCAATCCATGAGGAGCACTGGCGTGGGGATTGATCAGTCGGGGAGGTGGGAATGGGAATGTGCGCCTGGAGGGAGACAGACAGACAGACAGACAGACACAGTTACACAGCCAGACAGCCAGGCAGACACAGTCAGACAGACAGACAGACAGACACAGTCAGACAGACACACAGTCACACAGACAGACAGACAGTCAGACAGACAGACAGTCAGACAGTCAGACAGTCAGACAGACAGTCAGACAGTCAGACAGACAGGCAGACAGTCAGACAGACAGAGTCAGACAGACAGACAGTCAGACAGACAGAGTCAGACAGACAGACAGTCAGACAGACACACAGTCACAGAGACAGACAGGCAGACAGACAGACAGTCACACAGTCAGACAGACAGACAGACAGACAGTCACAGTCAGACAGACAGACAGACAGACAGACAGACAGACACACAGTCACACAGTCAGACAGACAGACAGACAGACAGTCACAGTCAGACAGACAGACAGACAGTCAGACAGACACACAGACAGACACACAGACAGTCAGACACAGACAGACAGTCACACAGACAGACAGACAGGCAGACAGACAGACAGTCACACAGACAGACAGACACAGTTACACAGACAGACAGCCAGACAGACACAGTCAGACAGACAGACAGACAGTCAGACAGTCACACAGACAGACGGAACCGCTCGTGCCACAGCCGCTGCCAGCCGAGGAGAACCCCCGCCGTGGCAGCTCCCGCTCGCCCTGTGCCCCTTCCCAAAGGGAAATCCCTGCGGGGCGCAGCTGGATCCGCGGCTGGATCCTGGGATCACTCCCGGCGGTGCGGGATTCCCGGACACCGCTGTGATCGCCCCGGTGCCACCGCGGTGCCCCGACCTCTCCCTCCACCGCAGGCACCGGGGGCTGGGGTTCCTCCTGCGCCCCCTCCCTCCCCTCCCTCCCTCCCCTCCCCTTCTGATAATCCTATTTTTGAACCAGGGGATTAGGATCAATACTTCACTCCTAATGCTGTGGTAATACAGTGTTACACCGCCAGCGCCAGTTCCCTGCTGAAACACTTAAGGTAGTTTAAACCCATTTGTGCCGGGGAGTGCCGTGAATCCACAACGAGCTCCTCGCCCAGCCGAGCTGAGGCCGGTGCCAGCCTGGGGCTGCTCCTGGTGGCCCAGGAGGCTCCTGGACCCCAAAAGGGCAGCGCCGGGCAGGGGCTGTGGGCACCGGGGCAGCCGCTGGGCCCCTCAAAGCCGGTCGGGGACGTGTGGGCAGCGCTGCTGGTCCTGGGGATGCTGCTGATCCCAGCGTGCCTGGTGCAGGGATCCCTCGTGGAAGGATCCCTCGTGTCCTGGAGCCCTGGTGGCTCGCTCCCCGAATTCCGCGCGCCCCCGGCTCTGCCCTGGGCTCTGGGTGCGCTGGGTTCTCCCAGCTCTGCGTGTCCCCAGCTCTGTCCCCGCAGCAGCGTCTCGCTGGCCCTGGGGCCGAGGGATCCCGTCCATCCTCCGCTCCAAATTGGCCGAGGGGTTTGAGCAGCTCCCGGGGAGCAGAAACCAAAACATTTTCATCCCGCGCTAATTCATAATTAGCTCCGTTTTTATTAGGTGCTAATGGAGAGCGGGGATTTGGGATGCCTGGTGCAGCTCGGAAATGCTGATTCACCCAGAGACCTCCCTTTTCTCAGGCCAGAGCCTGCTCGAAGGCAGCTCCTGGTCAAAAAATCCCAGCCCAGCAAACGCCTGGAATATCTGGGGAGCTGAGCAGCGCTCCGGCAAACATCATCCCTGGGATCCAGGGATCCACGGCACGGAGCAGGCTGGGGACCCCCTGTCCCCACCTGGGGACTCCCTGATCCCTCACAGGGTCCCTCCCTCCTCTGTTTCCCAGGGACGGGATTCTCCTGACGTCTGGGATAAACTGGTCCCACCCCTCGCTCTGAGCTCTGAGGAGGATCCAGATCCGGCCCCTCTGCTCCGGGTGCTTTTCAATTAAAACCGAAATATCCCCTAATAACCCACGGAGGGGTTTTTATTTCTTTCCCTTCTTTAATTTTTTTTTTTTTTTTAATAATAATAAATCTATTACGAGGGGCTTAGAGATGGATGTAAAACCGGCCAGGGACGATTTGAGGATTAGGGATCGGCGTGTCCTGGTGCGACGAGCAAAGGAAGGACAATCCTGACGGGGCTGGCATCAGGCTGGCAAAGGGACACCGAGCCCAGCCAGGCCAGGAAGGGGAAAAATGGGATCCAGAGCTGGGAAGAGGACTCTGGAGCTGGGAAGAGGACTCTGGAGCTGGGAAGGGATTGCTGCATCCAGCGGAGCAGGAGGGGTCCCGGCCGGCGGCTCCGGAAGCAGCAGCGAGATCCCAAAGCGGGACCCCCTGAGCCGTTCCAGCCCCGCTCCCAGCGCCCCCCCGCATCCCGTTTAGCATAAAAGTCATTTTGGTCGGGGACCCCCGGCTGCTGCTCCCTCATTCCCAGGCATCGGGGCCCCCGCGGGATCGCTGCGCGGGGCCAGCAGCGTTTAACCCCCCCGCCAAGGGGAATTGGCTGCTTCGCCGTTTCCCTGACCCCAAAAAGACAATGAAATCGTGCACGAAACAAATAGATTTTAGCCACAGGCCTGCGGAGAGGCGAGAGGAATAAAATACAGATGGAGCCTCGTGCGGCGGGGATGGGAATGGATTCCGAGCGGGAGCCGGGATGTGCCGGGGTCAGGATGAGGTGACCTCCCCCAAGTCCATGTGCACCTCACTGCCACGCTCTGGGTGGATTTTGGGGCCAATTCTGCGTTTCCTGGGAAAAACTCCCTAATTTCTGCCCCGGCTGAAATTTAGCCTGAATTTAGGAGCTCTTTTGGGTGGTTTTCCACCAGGTTCTGAGCAAAACCTTGCGCCGGGTGATGGAGCTGGGACGCGGCGGGATGGGGTGGGGACACCCAGAGCATCCCGGGATGGCTCATCCCGTATCCCCGCGGAGCTGGAGCCCTCAGAGGCTGCTCGTCCTCCTGCCTTAACGCACCACCTCCATTTATTCTGCTCCTGTAACTGTAAAATTGATTTTCTTGCAACAAGCCGCTCGTCTTTCACCGCCCAACGCACCCAAACGCTCCGACATAAGACACTGGCAATTTTTAATTAGTTTCCTTTCTCCCTCCTTCCTCCCCGAGCAGGCATGTGGAACCGGAACAGGGCAGCCTGGAAAGGAGCAGGATCCAGAGGTGACAAAAGCACTTTTTATCCTTGATATGATTATTAATAATACACTCGTTTACCTAACGAGGCGGGAGCGCGGGGGGGTGGCGCAGGGAGGTGATTAGGGCTTCCTTCAGCGGCGGGGATGGAGGAGCAGCTTTAACCGCTGCGATCTTTCAATATTGCCTCGGAGCAGCTCAGGGGTGCTGGGCCCCTCCCCAAAAAACACCCCCTGGCCCCCAGCCCAGCCCTGGCTCCGCCGGTGGCTTTGCTGGCACCACGTGGCGGGTGCTGCCGACGTCCCCTGGGTCAGGGGTGGAATTTGTCAGGGCCCCCTCGGAGGTGACCCCCAGCACTCCCACGAGGGTGACCCCAGCCCAGGATTAACCGGAAAACCCACAGGGCTCATTACAGCCATCTGGTAATGAGCCTGGAGTAATTAAAGCCTCACTGTCTGGGCTGGGGGCTCCCCCCACGCCTCCAGCCCCACAGGGGATGCTGTGAGCCCCCAGTTTTGGGGTCCCAGCCCAGTTTCTGTGCTGAAGCTGCGGCCAGGTGCCGGCGCCACGTGTCCTCTGTCACCAACACCCTGGCTGGAGGTCACAGCCCCGTGTCCCCCCTGCGACCGTCTGGGTGGCAGAGGTGACCCGAGGCCCGGGCATCCCGCTGTGGGAAAGGTCCCCGGGAGCAGGGAAAGGGCAGAGGGGCTGCACGGAGGGAGCGCAGCGGCAGCGCAGGGACGCGTGTGCGCCCCGAGGAGCCGCCCGGGAAAAGTTACTGGGGTGGGGACAGAGGGAGGGGGGAAAGGGAGAATGAAAGGGGAGGAAAAAAATTTAAAAAAAAAAAAAAAAAGGGAAAAAAAAAAGGGGAAAAAAGGGCAGGAAAGTCCTGCGGCCTTTTGCCTTGTCAGTTCTCCGTCTGCTGTCACTCAGCCGCCGAATTCTCCTTCAAGTTGTCATAGCGAGGCTGGCGGGGATTATGCCGCGGCTCTGTCCAGAATTGATTCATGTGGAACGCGTGCTTGACGGGCGGAACCGCTGGTGTGAGCGGGAGCCGCTGAGACCCCCGATTTTCCCACCTTCCTCACACAATCTGGTATTGTTTGGCCGCAGCCTTAGTGATCCCTGCGCCGGGGCTGTGACTGACACAGCTTTGAGGCTCTAAGGCGTATTTTGAATTTCTAAAACCTCTCAGGAAGTCCCCGGGGTGCCTTCTGCCATTGTCTTGTTTCTCCTTTCGCCTTTTTCCCTTTCCACCCCGAACCCCTCCTGCATCCCCCACCGTCTCCTCCCCTTTTTTTTTTTTTGCCCCTTCCTCCCCCTAATTCCAGCCCCTCAATCCCTGACACAACTCGGGGTTTTTTTTTTGCCTTTCCCCCCCATATTTACGCTCCTACTCTCTCCGGAGCTGCTCAGCCACTTCGCAAACATGATTAAAAAAAATAAAATAAATAAAACAGAGAAAAACTAAATAAAGCTCTAAAAGTTCCCAAATCCTTGATCCGCTGTGGAGAAGAGGAGCTTTACTTGTTTGCTTTTAATCAGCTGACACAAACCCCAGGATGTGTTGAAAAAATAATAATAGTAGAAATAAATCTTCCGCTGAGTCATAATAGAAATAAATCTTTCACCTAATCTTAATGGAAATAAATCTTTTGCCTAATCTTAATAGAAGTAAAGCTCTCAGCTAATCTGTGGCGAGCTTGTGTCCATCCCGCTGCCCGCGCTGCTCTGGCCGTCCATCCCTGTCCAGCCCTGTGGATCCCCGTGCATCCCCGTCCATCTCCATCCATCTCCATCCATCCCTGTCCATCCCTGTCCAGCCCTGTGGATCCCTGTCTGTCCCTGTCTGTCCCTGTCCATCCCTGCATCCCCATCCACCTCTGTCCATCCCTGTGTATCCCCGTCCATCTCCATCCATCCCTGTCCATCCCTGTCCATCCCTGTGTCCATCCCCATCCACCTCTGTCCATCCCCGTCCATCCCTGTCCATCCCTGTCCATCCCTGTCCATCCCCGTCCATCCCCATCCACCTCTGTCCATCCCAGTCCATCCCAGTCCATCCCCATCCACCTCTGTCCATCCCTGTCCACCTCTGCCCATCCCTGTCCACCTCTGTCCATCCCAGTGTCCATCCCTGTCCATCCCTGTCCATCCCTGTCCATCCCTGTCCATCCCCCTCCATCCCCATCCACCTCTGTCCATCCCTGTCCATCCCTGTCCATCCCTGTCCATCCCCATCCATCCCCATCCACCCCTGTCCATCCCTGCTGGGGTCACTCAGAGTGACCATCCCATAGGATCTGGATGAGGAATTTCCCTCTGGATGGATTTTCCCACCCAAGGAGAGCAGAGCCCCTGTCCCTCCTCGGCCCGGGCTGTTCCCGGTGCAGGGTCCGGGCTCTGCCCCGTCCCCCGACCCCTCCGGGCTCGGCACTTTATAACAATTTCCCATTTCCAGTCTTAATCTTATAAGAACGAATTGAGAATGACCAGTGTAAATACACAGGTGCCACTGGGAGCAGAAACCACTCTTTAATCTCGGATATGAAAACAATTCCCTGCTCCGCGCGCTGGCAATCAGCGAGTGCCATCAGCGCCGCGCTCTCCCCGGGAACACGAGAGCTTATAAATATGAATTAGTGCAGAGAAAATCTACTCTCTTACCTAAAGCTAAATGTTATCTAGGTCCCTTTCCAGCAGTGGCTGACATTTCCAGAGTGCTTTTAGTCACATCTGTGGGAAGACAACTCATTTCTTGTCTTTAAAAAAAAAAAAAAAGGAAAAAGAAGGAAGAGAGGGAGAAAGGGAAGAGGGAGGAAGTGGAGGAGGATGCAGGGAGATGCTGGGAAAGAGGGAATGCTGGAGGCCTGAGCCTCCTCTGGAGATGCTGGGTGGGCTCTGGGTTGGCTCTGTGAGGTCACTGGGATGAGGAAGGAGCCGCTGGTGAAGCCAAAGCCCCGGGGAGGTGGCACAGGGCGGCTCCCAGGTGCCACCCGAGGGAGGCCCTGAAGTGTGGGCGCTCCGGGCTGGGGCGCCGAGCAGCCCCGGGGTGGCTCGGGGTGTCCCCCCCTGGCTGGGGTCCTGTTTGGGGTGGGACACGAGGAGTGGGGTCCCCAGCCGGCCCCTGGGGCAGGGACAGCATCCAGTGGCACAGGAAGGGCGCATCCCACGGGATGGGGGCCCGCAGCCCTGGCACGCAGCCCCTCGGGTTGTCCCACCGGGAACCTCCTGCGCCGCCTCTTCCCAAAATCCTGGCGATCCGCGGCCAGGCAGGGCTGGAGCAGCACGTGTGGAGCTCCCACGGCAGCGGGGTGTGCGCCCAGAGGAGGAATCGGTGCTGGGGATGGAGCCGGGAACATCCCTGGGGACACCGGGAAACGGGAAAGGTCAGCACCCACGGCCGAGCCCCTGCCGGAGCTGGGGAAACTGAGGCACGGCCTGGGAACTGTTCCAAAGCCCGGCTGAGGGAATCCCCTTGGAAAGAGAGGAGCTGGTGGGGCGGGGTGGGGGCTGACCCAGGCACGGGATGTTCCAGCAGCATCCCGGCCTCCAGCGCCTCTCCCGCCTCCCTCCCCCTCAGCATCTCCCCCACCTCTCACCCTCTTCCCCCGGGATCCCGAGGAGCTCCAAAGCCCCCCGAGGAGCCGGCGATGGGGCAGGAACCGCGAACCCCCCGCCCGTGCCCGGCTGCGATGCCGCTCTCCCCGCAAACCCGACGGCGAGGGAAGGCTCCCGAGCCCGGCCCGGCTCTAATGGGATGCTTAAGCCGCCTTTTAGGTTTTTAATGAGCGGATCCCGGCAGGAATGCTGAACACGGGCAGGTACAGCCCTGCCTCGCCGGCAGCCGCGCGTGTTCCCGTGTCCTTGTCTGGCTCAAGTGAGCTCTGACCTCATTTGCTTCGCGCCGTTCAATTAACGAGGCGAGCGGCGCTGGGGGGAAGGGGGGATGCCGGGGGGGGCTCACCCCGTGTATTAATTTCCATTTTATGTTCCAAACAATTGAGCAGCGCTCGGCGGCAGCCGATCCCCGGCGGGGCCGTTCTCAGACTCCGCTCTGCCCGCGCTGGGATTTGTCCCAGACCCTCAGCCCGGGGGGTTTGAGGGGTTTTTTTTGGGGGGGGAACCGTGGGGACCACGCTTCAGCCTCGCCGTCCCGTTTTCCAGCCGGGAAGGGCCCTTTGGCCGCGTTTGGATAATGTCCCTCCATCTTGTGCTTCATCCGGAACGTCGATGGCTGCCAATGAGACAGAAATGATTGGGAAAAGGGCGAGAGAGGGAGAGAAATGTTTCCCGGGATGTTAAAATAGCCACTTCAGGCACCTAAATTTATGCTGCTCAGAAATGGGTTTTTAGTCCAGCGTAATGAGAGAACAAAATCATTAATTCCTCTCCCTCAGACAAAAAGGCTGGAGGCGCGGGTCCAGCCCCACCGTCCCACCAAACCGGCAGAGAACGGGACAATTCCCAAGGATCCCAAGGATCTGCGCCTTGGGAATGTGTCCCAGCCGGGGGCAGTGCTGCAAAGGGCACCGCCCCGCCTCAGGGGGATTTTGGGGTGCTGGGGTGTGCAGGGGACGGGGGCTGCCCCATTCCCATCCCCATCTCCCGCTGCCCAGGCTGGATCCAGCCCCGTGCCCCATCCCGTGCCCACCCACGGGGGTCTCTGGGTGCCCCAGGGGGGTTGGACCCCTCGCTAGGAGCCCAATTTTGTGATTTCAAACGGGAAGGAGCTGCCTCCCCTCTGCCAACACAGCCCCCAACTCTTTGGGGACGAACGGGGGGGATTGCGCCTGTTGGGGATGGAGTGATAAATATTAATTATGCAAAGCAGCCGCTCCAGCCCACCCTTGTCTCCACAACATTCCAGGACGGGGAGAGACGGAGGCAGAGTCAATTTATTCACGGAGCAGGTCACTCCCTGTACGAACATCCCTTTCAAAAGGGAGTTGCAACCGGAGGAGATCAAGCAGGGCTGAGTTTGCCTCCCTCAGATATGATAAAATATTCTAATAAATACTCGGGGAGCCCATGACAAGGAGAATGTTTCGTGCTGGAGAGGCCTCCATGGCTGGGCCTTTTGGGGGGGGGTCTCCTGTTTGTGCTGAGGGATTTGGGGGGTCCTGAAGCATCCTCAGGGCCTGCCCACCCCTCGGTCCCGCTGGAGGGTCACTGTCCTGTGGGATGCTCTCCCTATTTCCAATTATTAATGGGAAAACATGAGAATCTGCTGTTTCCTGGCCTTGGATGTTCAGGGGGGATTTCCTGCTCCCTTTGCTGTGGGGAACACAACACCCCACAGGGCTCCCCGGCAGCCTGGGTGGCCCCAGACACGGGGACAATGGCACCCCAAGCCTATCCCCACTCCCACCCTGTTCCTGGCCCCATTCCAGCCTCGTTCCTATCCTTTTCCCAGACAAACCCAGCCCTATCTTCACTCCCACCCCATTCCTGGATTCATTCCATCCCCACTCCCATCCCACCCCTGGCCCCATCCAAACACCTTCCACAGTCCCAGCCCAATCCCATCCCTGGCCCCATCCCATCTCCTTCTCTAATCCCGTGCCCATTCTGACCCTGTTCCTGGCCCCAATCCCAATCCAAGTCTCACCCCGGCCCCAACCCCACTCCCATCCCCATCCCATCCCATCCCTGACCCCATCCCAGCCCCACTCCCATCCCCATTCCCATTCCCATTCCCATCCCATCCCTGACCCCATCCCAGCCCCACTCCCATCCCATTCTCGGTCCCAGCCCTGCCCTATCTCATCCCATCTCCAATCCCATCTCCATTCCCATCCTGTTCCAGGCCCCACCCCATCCCCAATCCCAATCCAAATCCCACCCATCTCTGTTCCCCCAGTCCCATATCACCCCCCACCCCCACTGCTCATCCCCCTCCTCCAGCCGGGCCCCACCATTCCCAGTCCCACCATTCCCAGTCCCATTCTCACCATTCCCAGTCCCATTCTCACCATTCCCATTCCCACCATTCCCATAATTCCCATTCCCACCATTCCCAGTCCCATTCCCACCCTTCCCAGCCCATTCCCACTCCAGCCCCGTATCCCAATCCCTCTCCAATCCCAATCTCAGCCCCTCCCCGTCCCCTCCCACCTCCCCATTTCCCTTCCGCGCCCCCCCCCCGGTCCCCATCCGGTGGGCGACGGCGTCACCGTGCGGCCGCTCCGGGCAGCGCCCGCGCCCCCCGCCCCTTCGGCACCCCCGGCACCGGTGCGCTCCCGGTTCCGGCCGCTCGCTGGGGCTCAGCCCGGCCCCGGTGGGTGCGGGGGCGCGGGTGCTCCCGGGGCCGCGGGGCGGGATGGGGGGCGCGGCCCCGGCGGGGTTCCGGGGGCTCCCGGGAACTGGGCCGGGTCCCGGCGCTGCGGGGAGCGGGGTCGGTGCCGCCCGGACTCCCCGAGCACCGGGTGGGTCCCGCAGCCCCGGGGGGGGCCGGGGGGCGGCGGGGGGCGGTGCAGTGGCGGCGCCGGGCCGGGGGGCGGCACGGCCGAGCCGGGGATGCTGCCTGGGAGGGTCCCGGTGCTCCGCAGCCCCGGCCCCGCATCGCCGCCTTCCTCTCTCCCCGCAGCGCTGCGCTCCCGCTTCCCGGCAGCTGCCCGGAATCCCCGCACCCTCTCATCCCGGCATCCTGGCAGCTGCATCCGTGCTGCCCGGCATTCCCTGTGCTCCCGCATCCCGGCATCCTCCCATCCCTGCATCCCTGCATCCCTCCATTCCCGAATCCTCCCACTCCTCTATCCCTGCATCCCTCCATTCCCGAATCCTCCCATCCCTGCATCCCTGCATCCCTCCATTCCCGAATCCTCCCACTCCTGTATCCCTGCATCCCTCCGTTCCCGAATCCTCCCACCCTTGTATCCCTCCATTTTTCCCATCCCTTCATCCTCCCAGCCCCTCCGAGGAGCTGAGCCGTGACGCCCCGTTTTGGGGAGCGGCGGGGGGGCCCGAGGGGCCGCGGGCAGGTTCAGCACCGGCCCCGGGGGCTGCGGACCCCCCGTGCCCACCCTCGGCACGGCCAGCCCGCCCCGGGAATGAGGCAGCGCCGGGGGGAACACGAGCGGCGCCGCAGGTAACGGTACGTGCCGGGCCACGACCCCTCCCCAGAATTACCGGGGGGGCTTTGGGGAGGCTGCAGGGGTCGGGGTGCGAACCAGCCCGTGGGTGTCCGGCCCGCCGGGCTCTGGGGATCCCCGGACAGGTGGGAACGGGGTGGGAAAAAGCGGGGGTGGAAAAAGCCGGGGGTGGACGCATCCTACAGCGGGGGGGGATTTATCTCGGGAACGGCATCGGGGATTTGTGGCCGTAATTCCGTGGCGCTCGATAATCCCGGGCGCTGTTTTGTTTTGGTTTTTTTTTTTTTCCCGAGCCATCTGGGCTCTCGCGGAAGCGCCGGGGGATATTTGGGTGCGGGTGAGGGCGGGGAGGGATCACCGAGATCCATGCCGGGGTCTCCCTTCCCCAGCAGCCGGCGGCAGCTCGCAGCCCCCAGCCCACCATGCCCTCGTCCAAGAGCGGGAGCGAGTTCTGGATCGATGGATCCCACCGGGAGGCGGCACTGGAAGATTTTTACATCGTGGGCCCCGAGCTGGGACGGTACCGGGAGGGGAGAGCGGAGAGGGAGGGGCTGGGACGGGCAGGGATCCCCCCGGGGATGGGGCAGGGAGTGGGCTGGTGGGGAGAGGGATGGAGGGAGGCAGGAGGGATGGAGGGAAGCAGGAGGGATGGAGGGAGGCAGGAGGGATGGAGGGATGTGGAGGGGATGGATGAGGGGGGTGGATGAAGAGGAATGGGGGGTGAAGGGATGCAGGGAAGGGAAAGGGAGGGACAGATGCAAAGGGGATGGATGGATGTGGGAGGAATGGATGAGGAGGGATGGAAGAATGAAGGGATGGGCAAGCAGGGGAGATGGATGGATGGATGGATGGATGGATGGATGATGTAGAAGGGCCGTGGAAGGATGGGTAAGGGGAAGGGATGGTGATAGACCCTCCCCTCTCGTGCTGTGACGCTGCAGCAGGGTCTGGGAGCGCTCACTGGGGCTTTGCAGGTCGGGCCGGGGGTCCCTGGGCCTGTGGGGATGGATATTCCTCATATCCACGGCAGTGGGGTCACGGGGAGACCCATCTGAGCACCCCGAGGCTTTGGGGTGGGCAGTCAGGGTCCTGCAAAGGCCAGGCAGTGCCAGCCCCCACAAAGAGCCTGGATTCCCAGCCCTGGGCTTGGTTTGGAGAGCTGTGATCCCGGGTCGGGTGTCCCGGTGCCCCTCGGGCAGGGCGTGCCAGGGCGTGCCAGGGGTGCCGGGAGCCTGTGGTGGGAAGGTTGATGATCCCGTTTGTGGGGAAAGGCAGCGCTGCCTCGGAGCCCTGGCTCTGGAACGGGTGGATTTGGTGGTTGAGGCTGGGCCAGCCCCAGTTTCCATCCTCAGAGAATCCTGAAAAGCAGCAGTTTTGGTGAAAGCTGGAATTTAAGGGTTTGTTTCGAGGTGTGGCCACAGCAGCCAGCCCTGCACAGAGGGATGTAGGACAGAAGGACAGGCCTGGAGCCCCTGGGATCCATCCATCCATCCATCCCTCCATCCACCCCTCCATCCATCCAACCATCCACTTTCAGCAGCAGATTTAAATCCAACTGCTCTCGGTCCCGGAGCCCCCCACTCGCGGCGTGTTGGGATCTGGGTGGGATTTGGGCTGCCGGGAGCCCCTCGCCGTGCACAGCTCTCCCTCACAGCCTCCCCTGGCAAGGCTGGACCCGGCTCTGGCCAGGACGGCCCAGGGAGCAGGAGAGGGCGGGATGCCAGGAGCCGCGGAGGGATGCGGGGACAGCAGGATGCTCCCGACCCTCGCGGCGGCCGCACGTTCCAGGCTCTCGGCAAATCCCATCGCCCGATATTTTCCAGTCCATCTGGAAAACAAATGCAATTATCTCCCGTCGCAGGCAAGGCTGATTTGAGGATATTTATTCGAGGCCCCGAGCGGCGGCTGCGGGGGCCGGCGGGGCCGAGGTGTGGCGAATTCCCGCTCGCATCCGAGCGCTGCCCTAATTGGGGACGCGTGAGGGGCAGCGCCGCGGGCACAGCGGGCACAGGAGCCACCCCGAGTGCTCCTAAACGCCGAGCCGAGCGCTCCTAAATGATCTCGTTAGCGGAGGGAATCAGGCTGGGAATTGTCCGTGCGGAAAAAAAACCTTGAGGGAGGGCGAGAGGTGACAGATCCCGGCCGGCGTTCAGCTGCCGAGAGGGCTGGAGGATCCTGCCCCGTGTCCAGCCCAGCGGGGAAATTCCAGGGATAACCTCGTGGCTTCCCCCTCGCTGGAAGAGCGGTGGTCGCAGCAGCAGCGATGCCGTTTTGGGGTGAAGTTGCGGATTTTTTCCCGTTTTCCTGAGCTGGAGCAGGTGGTGGCCGCCCCTCCCCTCCCAGCTGCAACGCTTCGTTTCCAAATCGCTTTTTATTTGTAAACAGGAGTTCCGCGGAGAATGTTTGGCAAAAGGGAGGAAATGTTTTGAAGCCGGGCAGGGTCGGGGTTCGCCGATCCCGGGCGGATCCCGCAGCATCCCCCAGGAACGCGGTACCCGGCGCTGCCGTTGCCATGGGAACGCCGTTCCCAAATTCAGCCGGATGAGTTGCAAAATCAGCTCTGGGTTTGGAGACAAATCCCTCTTTCAGGAGAGCGCCCGGCAGCGCGGGATGAGGGGGATGTTGGTGGCCTCGGGGGAGGTTTTGGTGTGAAAGTCGGTGGTTTTGGAGCTCTGATCTTGCCGGGCGCCTCCGGGCACAGCCTGAGCTCCGGCCAAGAAGGCGGCGGAGCCAAAATGTGCGAAACCCGCGGCCGATTACCCGAGGGCAGGAATTCATCCAGGAGCCAGGCAGGGAGATGGAATTGCAAATGAGCCCCGGGACGGCCCGGGGCGCTGGGCTGGTTTCACCGAGATGAACTCGATGAACTCGAGCCGAGACGGCCGAGGGGCGCGGCGCGCAGGCGGTGGCGACGGTCCCCGTGTCACCCGCGGCGGCTTCACCTGGCAGCCCGGTGGAATCGCCTGGGACCGGGCCCCGGCGCTGTCGCTGCTGTCGCCGAGAGGCTGCGAGCGGGGACACGGCGGCTCCGTCCCGTCGGGAAAGCCGCTTTAAGGATTTAAAGCCCTTGCAAAAGTCGGGTTTAATTAAAAGAGCCTTAGCCGGGAAAACCGGGAAGGATGAGGGAGAGGGGTGCAGGAAGGGAATGTGGGGTGGGGATGAAGGAGAGGGGTGCAGGAAGGGAATCCAGGAATGGGGGGATGCAGGAGGAAGGAGATCCATGAAAATCGAGATCCAAGAAGAGAGGGAAGAGGGGGATGCAGGAGGAAGGAGATCCATGAAAATCGAGATCCAAGAAGAGGGGGATGCAGGAGGAGGGGGATGCAAGAGGAGAGAGATCCATAAAAAGCGGGATCCATGAAGAACGGGATCCACGCTGAGCTCCCAGCGCCTGGCACTGCCAGAGGTGCTGGTGGGGGGCACAGGGGGAGCGGGACCCCGGCTCTGCCAGCCTCACGCCCCCCGTGCCCTCCCAGGGGAGCCACCTCGGTGGTGTTCAGCTGCCAGGAGAAGGGCACGGGAGCTCCCTACGCTGCCAAGATCCTGAAGAAAACGGTGAGTGGGGCAGGAGAGGGGCTGGGGAGGGGAAGGGGGAGCCCCAGGGAGCTGGGGGGGGAGGGCCGGTGGTGTCTCCCCTGCCCTGCCCCTGGGCACCGGGCGTGGCTCCCGCAATCTGGGGGTCCCACATGGACAAAAGCGCTGGGTTTTGGGATGGGGGTGGGCTCTGGGACAGACGTGGAAACGTCCTGGCAGCATTGGGGGTGGTCTCTGCGTGGTGGGGAGCGGGAGCCGGGCCTGGCAGCGCAGGTGGACACCAGCTCTGTGCGGGCTCTGCTTCCCAGATCGACAAAAAGATCGTGAGGACGGAGATCGGGGTCCTGCTGCGGCTCTCACACCCCAACATCGTGAGTAGGACCCTGGTGGCACAGCGCCTTTGGGTGGGCTCTGCTGGGGCTGGGTTTGCCCTTAACTCGGCCCGGTGCTGAGGGCAGGGCTGGAATGTCCTCATCCTCATCCCGTCTTGGTGCAGGATGAAGGCACCACCCCATGGAGAACCCTTCCTGCCCCCAATGTCCCCTCCCCATGGAAAACCCTTCCTGCCCCCTGTGTCCCCACCCCATGGAAAACCCTTCCTGCCCCCGTGTCCCCATCCCATGGAAAACCCTTCCTGCCCCCCGTGTCCCCTCCCTGCCTCGCTGACAGCGTCCAGGTGATTCCCCACTCGCTGCCACATGAAATTCCTGCTCCTTGCAGCTCCTCTGAGCTCCCAACTCTGATATCCAAGGCCAAAGGACCCCCCCGTGCTCCCCCTCCCCACGGCCTGGCTTGAGATTTCCACCAGGCAAGCAATTTCCATCGAGGAGATCAAATGAATCCCAGGGAAAATTGCTCGTCTGTAATGAATCCTGTCAGGGGAGATAAAAGGGGAGGCTGGGGCCGGGTCCTGCCCCCCTGCTCAGTGTTCCAGGGATAAGAGGAGCAGGGCTGCAGCGATTCCCAGTGCCCAGAGCGGATCTAATCCAGCCAGGGCCAGGAATTCCAGGGGCTGGGGGGGCTCCGTGCCCCCCACCTCCCAAAAAACCGCTCATTCTCATCTCTGTGGTTCCACCTGGGAAGTGCAAAAGGATCTTGGAGAATGTGTGAGTTAAGGAAACGACCCAAAAAAGCCAGCTGGGAGCTGCTGTGGGGCTGAGGGGTGGGACAGGCCCTGCTCCTGGTGGGATTGTGACATCGCTGGGACATCGCTGGGACATCTTCTTGCCCTCAAACCCTGGGCACCGCTGCTCCCAGCCCATCCTCGGCGCTTTGCTCTCTGGAGAAACCCCGAAACCTTTCATGCAAAGAGATGAAGCGGAGAGAAATCCCAAACATCCCAAAAACAGAGATCAAGAGGTCAAAGCACCGGCGACAGGTTGTCTCTAAACCTCTCAGCCAGCTCGGCCTGGGCCCGTTTTTTGGGGTGTTTCAGTGTTTTGGGGCAATTTGGTGCCTCAGCCTCTTCCTTGGAGACACTTCCCCCGTCTTAGGACATCTGGGATAACAACCAGGACGGGAATCACGCACTCGGAGCAGCCCAGGTGACGCCAGCCGTGGACGGGGAGAGGCTCCTCTCTGATGTGTTATCAGGAACTCCACAGAAAATCCAATTTCCTCCCTCCCCTCTCCAGGCAGCGGCTCCTGGGAGCCGTGGAGGAGGATCCAGCCCGTTGGAATATTTAAATCCCCGAGGTTTCCGTGGGGGTTCCGCTCATCCCGAGTTCAAGTGATGTTTGAAGAGGAGCTGCTCCGCTCCGTTATTGACGCCGGCGCCGCTATCGTGCGGCACCGACCTCGGCGGCGGCTGATAATAGGATTGTAAACTTTTGAAGTTAATAGGAAAATTATAGTGCTCCGTGTATTATTATAATGCACTAAGCTGCCACACGGTGTCTCTCAGCCCGCGGGGGATCACGGCTTGTCACCCAGCCTGGCAAGGGAATGATTAAAGCCCCATGAAATTCGCGGTGTCACAAAAGTCTTAAGAAGCATGAAATTTCTTGGGTTTCCTTTTTTTTTTTTTTTTTTTTTTTTTTTTAAAGAAAGGGCGGAAAAAAAAAATTTTTGAAAAAAGGAAAAATTGCATTTGGACGTCGCTCTGAGAGAGAATTGTCAATTCCAGATGGGCTCTGGAGGCACAAAGGGCTCGTGTGGCAGGCGAATCGCAAAAAGTCAGGAGGAAAAAGGGGGTTTGGTGCCTCTTCCGCTGCGGAACCGTCCAAGGGACATTTCCAGAGCCTTGATCCCAGAGTGGCCGTGACCTCACAGGGTGTGTCCAGCTCTCCCTCATCCCAGCCAGCGGTGCAGGATCAGGATCCATCCCGTTGCTCCCACGCCGCTGGGCTGGATGGAGGCTCCGAGCTGCCACAAAATAAAAATGCGCTCAAGGAGCTCCTCCTCTGCCAAACAAGCTCGGAGATGTGAGGAGGATCAAGGCTCTGCACATTCTCAGATTTTTCTTTAATCCGTGTTAAGTGAGTGGGGCTGCTGCGAACAGTTAAAAAAAATTCGGGTGAAAACAAATCAAGAGTGGGGAAAAACCAAGCGGAGGAGGGAAACGTTTGCCCTGAAATAATCCTTTCCCCACTCCCTGGCGGTCACAGACTCCTTCTGGCACAGCCAGGACGCATTCCCACATCCCAATTCCACATCCCTCATCCCAATCCCACATCCCTCATCCCGCGCCCCACATCCCCAAATTCCCCACGTCCCTCCCTTCTCCCTTTCCAGATCAAGCTGAAGGAGATTTTCGAGACGCCCTCGGAGATCGCGCTGGTGCTGGAGCTGGTGACGGGGGGAGAACTCTTCGACAGGTACGGATCCGCTCCGGGGGGATGGATCCCAGCTGGATGGGGGCGGAGGAGGAGGAGGATGCAGGGGGCTGAAGGCTCCGTGTGCCCGCAGGATCGTGGAGAGGGGGTTCTACAGCGAGCGGGACGCGGCGCACGTGGTCAAGCAGATCCTGGAGGCCGTTTCGGTAACGGGGCGGGCCAGTGAGGGGGTCCTGGGGGTGGTTTGGGGGGCACTGGGGGGGCTGCACACAAATATCCCTGGGGAGAGGCACCCAGAGCTGCTCCCATCCCAAATATCCCTGGGGAGAGGCACCCAGAGCTGCCCCCATCCCAAATATCCCTGGGGAGAGGCACCCAGAGCTGCCCCCATCCCAAATATCCCTGGGGAGAGGCACCCAGAGCTGCTCCCATCCCAAATATCCCTGGGGAGAGGCACCCAGAGCTGCACTGATCCCAGATATCCCTGGGATGAGGCACCCAGAGCTGCTCCCATCCCAAATATCCCTGGGGAGAGGCACCCAGAGCTGCTCCCATCCCAAATATCCCTGGGAAGAGGCACCCAGAGCTGCCCCCATCCCAAATATCCCTGGGGAGAAGCACCCAGAGCTGCCCTGATCCCAAATATCCCTGGGGAGAGGCACCCAGAGCTGCACTGATCCCAAATATCCCTGGGGAGAGGCACCCAGAGCTGCCCCCATCCCAAATATCCCTGGGGAGAAGCACCTAGAGCTGCCCCCATCCCAAATATCCCTGGGATGAGGCACCCAGAGCTGCTCCCATCACAAATATCCCTGGGGAGAAGCACCCAGAGCTGCTCCCATCCCAAATATCCCTGGGGAGAGGCACCCAGAGCTGCACTGATCCCAGATATCCCTGGGATGAGGCACCCAGAGCTGCACTGATCCCAAATATCCCTGGGATGAGGCACCCAGAGCTGCTCCCATCCCAAATATCCCTGGGGAGAGGCACCCAGAGCTGCACTGATCCCAAATATCCCTGGGGAGATGCACCTAGAGCTGCCCCCATCCCAAATATCCCTGGGGAGAGGCACCCAGAGCTGCCCCCATCCCAAATATCCCTGGGGAGAGGCACCCAGAGCTGCACTGATCCCAAATATCCCTGGGGAGAGGCACCCAGAGCTGCTCCCATCCCAAATATCCCTGGGGAGAGGCACCCAGAGCTGCACTGATCCCAAATATCCCTGGGGAGATGCACCTAGAGCTGCCCCCATCCCAAATATTCCTGGGGAGAGGCACCCAGAGCTGCCCCCATCCCAAATATCCCTGGGGAGAGGCACCCAGAGCTGCTCCCATCCCAAATATTCCTGGGGAGAGGCACCCAGAGCTGCCCTGATCCCAAATATCCCTGGGGAGAGGCACCCAGAGCTGCACTGATCCCAAATATCCCTGGGAAGAGGCACCCAGAGCTGCTCCCATCCCAAATATCCCTGGGGAGAGGCACCCGGAGCTGCCCCCATCCCAAATATCCCTGGGGAGAGGCACCCAGAGCTGCACTGATCCCAAATATCCCTGGGGAGAGGCACCCAGAGCTGCTCCCATCCCAAATATTCCTGGGGAGAGGCACCCAGAGCTGCCCCCATCCCAAATATCCCTGGGGAGAGGCACCCAGAGCTGCCCTCATCCCAAATATCCCTGGGGAGAAGCACCCAGAGCTGCACTGATCCCAAATATCCCTGGGGAGAAGCACCCAGAGCTGCACTGATCCCAAATATCCCTGGGGAGAGGCACCCAGAGCTGCACTGATCCCAAATATCCCTGGGGAGAGGCACCCAGAGCTGCACTGATCCCAAATATCCCTGGGGAGAGGCACCCAGAGCTGCACTGATCCCAAATATCCCTGGGGAGAGGCACCTAGAGCTGCCCCCATCCCAAATATCCCTGGGGAGAGGCACCCAGAGCTGCCCCCATCCCAAATATCCCTGGGGAGAAGCACCCAGAGCTGCACTGATCCCAAATATCCCTGGGGAGAGGCACCCAGAGCTGCTCCCATCCCAAATATCCCTGGGGAGAGGCACCTAGAGCTGCCCCCATCCCAAACACCTCATTTATCCCCTCGCCCTTGGCCTCCAAAGGCACCGCTGGGAGAAGATGGATCCGCTCTCAGGGGGGATGAAGGGGAGGAAGGAGGAAGGTCAGGGCTGCTCTGCATCCCAGAGTTTCCATGGCAACAGGAGGGTTTTTAAGAAACAGGAACTCCTAACTGGAAACGGATCCGCCACGGTGGCGTGTCACACTTCGTGACAGGTCCCCAGTCGCTGCTGCCACCTCCCAAACCCTGTCCCAGCCCGCTCTCTCCCTTTTCCCATCCCGCTCTCTCCCTTTTCCCATCCTGCTCCCTCCCTTTTCCCATCCTGCTCTCTCCCTTTTCCCATCCTGCTCTCTCCCTTTTCCCATCCCGCTCTCTCCCTTTTCCCATCCCGCTCCCTCCCTTTTCCCATCCCGTTCTCTCCCTTTTCCCATCCCGCTTTCCCTCTTTTCGCAGTATTTGCACGAGAACGGAGTCGTGCACCGCGACCTGAAGCCGGAGAACCTGCTCTACGCAGACCTGTCCCCCGACGCGCCCCTCAAAATCGGTGGGTTGGGGACCCTGGAGAGGGGCGGGGGTCGTGGCACGAGAGGGGATCCCGGCGCCCTCCCTGATGGCAGCGCCACCCCCCTGTGTCCCTGCAAGGTGACTTCGGGCTCTCCAAGATCGTGGATGAACAGGACACCATGAAAACCGTGTGTGGGACACCGGGGTACTGCGGTGAGCGGGAACCGGGGCTGGGAGGGACATCCTGGAGACAGGAAAATCGGGGACAGGAGGGACATCCTGGGGACAGGAAAACCGGGGACAGGAGGGACATCCTGGGGACAGGAAAATCGGGGCTGGGAGGGACATCCTGGGGACAGGAGGGACATCCTGGGGACAGGAAAATCGGGGACAGGAGGGACATCCTGCGGACAGGAAAATCGGGGATGAGTGGGACATTCTGGGGACAGGAAAACCGGGGATGAGTGGGACATCCTGGGGACAGGAAAATCGGGGAGGAGTGGGACATCCTGGGGACAGGAAAATCGGGGAGGAGTGGGACATCCTGGGGACAGGAAAATCGGGGAGAGGAGGGACATCCTGGGGACAGGAAAACCGGGGACAGGAGGGACATCCTGGGGACAGGAAAATCGGGGACAGGAGGGACATCCTGGGAACAGGAAAACCGGGGACAGGAGGGACATCCTGGGGACAGGAAAATCGGGGAGAGGAGGGACATCCTGGGGACAGGAAAATCGGGGATGAGTGGGACATCCTGGGGACAGGAAAATCGGGGACAGGAGGGACATCCTGGGGACAGGAAAATCGGGGACAGGAGGGACATCCTGGGGACAGGAAAATCGGGGACAGGAGGGACATCCTGGGGACAGGAAAATTGGGGAGAGGAGGGAAGGAGGGACACTCTGGGGACAGGAAAACCAGGGATGGGTAGGACATTCTGGGGAGAAGAAAATTGGGGACAGGAGGGAAGGAGGGACATTGTGGGGACAGGAAAATGGGGGACAGGAGGAATATTCTGAGGAGAGGAAAACTGGGGACAGGAGGGAAGGAAGGACATTATGGGGACAGGAAAATTGGGGAGAGCAGGGAAGGAGGGACATTCTAGGGACAGGAAAACCAGAGATGGTTGGGACACTCTGGGGACAGGAAAATCGGGGACAGGAGGAATATTCTGAGGAGAGGAAAATTGGGGACAGGAGGGAGGGAGGGACATTCTGGGGAGGGGAAAATTGGGGACAGGAGGGACATTTTAGGGGAGAGGAAAACCGGGGACAGGAAGGGACATTCCAGGGGGTTTTCCCTGCTTGAGGCCGGGCACAGCTCAGTGCAGGGATGGCTGGGGCCGTGCCGCATGTGGCTGGCACAGAGCCACATTTACCCCTTTCCCTCCACATTTACCCCTTTCCCTCCACATTTATCCCTTTCCCTCCACATTTATCCCTTTCCCTCCACATTTATCCCTTTTCCTCCACATTTACCCCTTTCCCTCCACATTTATCCCTTTTCCTCCACATTTACCTTTTCCTGCACATTTACCCCTTTTTTCCACATTTATCCCTTTTTCTCCATGTGTCCCTTTTCCTCCACATTTACTCCTTTTCCTCCTCATTTACTCCTTTTCTCCACATTTAACCCCTTTTCTCCACATTTACCCCTTTTCCTCCTTATTTACTCCTTTTCTCCACATTTACCCCTTTTCTCCACATTTAACCCCTTTTTCTCCATGTGTCCCTTTCCCTCCTCATTTACCCCTTTCCCTCCTTATTTACCCCTTTTTCTCTACATTTACCCCTTTTTCTCCACATTTAACTCCTTTTCTCCACATTTACCCCTTTTCTCCACATTTACCCCTTTTCCTCCTTATTTACCCCTTTTCTCCTTATTTACCCCTTTTCTCCACATTTAACCCCTTTTTCTCCATGTGTCCCTTTCCCTCCTCATTTACCCCTTTCCCTCCTCATTTACCCCTTTTTCTCCACATTTAACCCCTTTCCCCCACATTTAACCCCTTTTCCCCCCACACTTCCCCCTTTTCTCACACCCACCAGTGCCCAGCTGGGTTTCCTCTGCCGGGACCCCCCCCCACCCATGGGTGCGTTTGACCCCCAAACTCTCCCTTCCAGCCCCCGAGATCCTGCACGGCCGTCCCTACGGGCCCGAGGTGGACATGTGGAGCGTGGGCGTCATCACCTACATCCTGTGAGTGTGGCGGCCGGGGCTGGCAGCGGTGCCAGGGGGTGCCAGGGTTCGTGCCACCGTGTCCCACGGCTCTGTGCCCCCCCCGCTCCCAGGCTCTGCGGTTTCGAGCCCTTCTTCGACCCGCGGGGGGATCAGTACATGTACGGCCGCATCCTCACCTGCGACTACGAGTTCGTGTCCCCCTGGTGGGACGAGGTGTCACCAAACGCCAAGGATTTGGTGAGCGAGGCGGCGCTGGGGACTTGGGAAAATAAAGTTTATTTGTTTATTTTTAATGTATTTTATTTTATTTTATTTTATTTTTATTTTATTTTATTTTATTTTATTTTATTTTTATTTTATTTTATTTTATTTAATTTATTTTTCTATTTTATTTCATTTCATTTCATTATTTATATATTTATTTTTAATTGATTTTATTTATTTTATTTTGTACGTATTTCTTTTAATTTTTATTTGTTTTTACTTATTTTATGTTTATTTTTATTTAATTTTATTTATTTTATTTCATTTTTTAAACATTTATTTCTTTTAATTTTTATTTAATTTTTATTTTATTTTGTATTTATTTTTATTTATTTGGCTGTATTTTTATTTGACTTTATTTTATTTTACCTTCTTTTACATTCTCCTTTCCCTTCCCCTTTTCCCCTTTTCCCCTTTTCCCCTTTTCCCCCTTTCCCCTTTTCCCCCTTTCCCCTTTTCCCTTACTTTATTCTCCCTTACTTTAGTTTTATTTATTAATTCATTCCATTTTCTTTATCTCCTGCCTATCGTTATTATTGCTTTTATTATTTCATTTTTATCCCTCCGTTTATTAATTACTTTATTTATTCCTAGCATTTTGTTTGCTTATTTTATGATTTCATTTTTAGCCATTTATTTATTAATTTCTTTAATTCTATTTATTTATCACAAATTTTATTAATTAATGTATTTATGACTTTATGTTTATCTATTTATTACAATTTTTCATTCATTTATCATAGTTTTTCATTCATTTATCTATCACTATTTTCATTATTGATTTCGCTCATTTTATGGTGTCATTTTTATCCACGTATTGCATTTCTTTATTTCTTTTTATTTATTAACCGCATATTTTTATTTTTGATTTCATGCCTGTCATGGTTTTATTCATGTATTTACTACATATATTTATTAAATTCAATTTGTTTCTTTCACACACATTTCCATTAATTATTTAATTTTCCATCAGAATGGATTTATTTATTTATTTATTATGATGTCCTCTTGCTTTCTTGAATTTCCTTTATTTATTCCTTATTTTCGTGACTGATTTTATGATCGCTTTCACTCCTTTCTTTATCTATTCCTTATTTTCAGGATTCCTGATTTTCTCATTCATTTTACTTTATTTATCCCTTATTTTTAGGACTGATTTTACGATCGCTTTCACTTCTTTCTTTATATATATTCCTTATTTTCGTGATTGATTTTATGCTTAATTTCACCTTATTTATCCCTTATTTTTAGGATTGCTTTCGCGACTCGTTACGCCGCGCGTTACGAACTTCTTGCGACTCTTTCCGACTCCACCCCGAGGTAACGGACCGCGGCGGTTTTGGTGCTTTCAGGTCAGGAAATTGATCGTTTTGGACCCGCGGAAGAGGCTGACGGTGCAGCAGGCCCTGGAGCACCCTTGGGTCACCGGGAAAGCGGCGAAATTCGCTCACATGGACAGCACGCAGAGGAAGCTGCAGGAATTCAACGCCAGGAGGAAGCTGAAGGTGATGGAGGGGACACCTGGCCGGGGAAGGGCGGCCACGTCCACGGGGTAAAATTCCGCCAAACGCCCCTGGGGATCCCAAGGAAAAGCGCCAGGGGGTTTTGGGGTTGGATTTTAGGGCAGGGTTCCTTCCCCAGAGGGTGCTGGGGGCACTGAGTTCCCTCAGGGAATGGCGCCAGGCCCGAGGCTGCCGGAGCTCCGGGGTGGGATTGTTGGGGAGTCAGCGATTTGGGCTGAGCGATTCGCTCTGAGTATTCCACAATTCGCTAAATCCTCTGCCTCTGTCCCAGGCTGCCATGAAAGCCGTGGTGGCCTCCAGCCGCTTGGGCAACCACGGCCACCACGACTGCTCCCGCGGCGGCCGCGGCCAGGGGCGAGCGCGGGGCCTGGCCCAGCCCGCGGGGAGCGGCGGCCCCGAGAGCGGCGCGGAGCTCGCCGGGCTCCGGAGTGACCAGCCCGAGGTGTTCCAGAGTGACCACGCCGAGGTGTTCCAGAGTGACCAGCCCGAGGTGTTCCAGAGTGACCAGCCCGAGGTGTTCCAGAGTGACCAGCCCGAGGTGTTCCAGAGTGACCAGCCCAAGGTGTTCCAGAGTGACCACACCGCCGTGTTCCAGAGTGACCAAACCGCCGTGTTCCAGAGTGACCAGCCCGAGGTGTTCCAGAGTGACCAGCCCAAGGTGTTCCAGAGTGACCACACCGCTGTGTTCCAGAGTGACCACGCCGAGGTGTTCCAGAGTGACCACGCCGAGGTGTTCCAGAGTGACCAGCCTGAGGTGTTCCAGAGTGACCAGCCCAAGGTGTTCCAGAGTGACCAAAGCGCCGTGTTCCAGAGTGACCACACTGCCGTGTTCCAGAGTGACCACCCCGAGGTGTTCCAGAGTGACCAGCCCAAGGTGTTCCAGAGTGACCAGCCCAAGGTGTTCCAGAGTGACCACCCCGAGGTGTTCCAGAGTGACCAGCCCAAGGTGTTCCAGAGTGACCAGCCCAAGGTGTTCCAGAGTGACCAAACCGCCGTGTTCCAGAGTGACCAAACCGCCATGTTCCAGAGTGACCACCCCAACATGTCCCCATTGGCCCCGGTGGCCGTGTTCCAGAGTGACCACCCCGCCGTGGCCCCGGTGGCCCCGGTGGCCGTGTTCCAGAGTGACCACCCTGCCGTGGCCCCGGTGGCCGTGCCAGGCGCCGCCTGTGACAGTTAACGGCCCCGCAGCGGTGACCTGGGGGGCCCCCAGAGCTCTCCCCTGGCGGGCTCCGGAACATCCTCGTGTCGTGTGCTGTCACCTCCCGGTCGCTGTCCCTGTGTCTGTGCCCGCCCGGCCGAGGGGACGAGGCCGTGACTTTGTCTTCCCACTCTGCAGCAGCTGTGGCTTGGAAAGGTCCCGAAAAACGAGGAACAAACAGCAGAACTAAGGAATTCTCCCACCTTTCCCTGCAAAGGCAGCGAGTTGTCTTTGAGGGGTTCCTGTAAATAATCCTGAAGGTTTGGGTTTTTTTGGGGTTTTGCTGCCGTAGCTGTGACATCTCCAGCGCTGTCACCAGCCCAGCTGTGGGGTTGTTGCTGTGTTAGGAGGGGTTTTAGGAGCCTTTGATCCCAAATGTTCGATCCTCTCCAGGGAACAGCCCGTGCCAGTGCTTCCCTTGTCATTCCCAGCCCCAGGTTGTGTTTTTTGGGTGTGTGGTGGGGTGGTCACGGACTGGGAGTGCTGGTCCAGCCTCCCCTCGGCATTCCAGGTCAGGATTGACACAATTTTAACACAGGAATTCACACGGTTCTTTTGGAATATTGTGAGATTTCGCCACGTAACTGCTGTTCCCTGAGGGAGGACAATGAGTTTATACCTTTTTTAATTTTTATTTTTAAATGAAACCAGCAGACAAAGTCCTTGAAAAGGAATCGGATTTTTTTTTTTTTTTTAAAGGAAGGAAACAGGATAAGCATTTGCAGATTTTAATACAGAGCAAGTGATTGGACAGAAAAAGCCATATTCCATGTGGGAATTACAGAGAGCTGGAGGGATCCTGCCAGGTTTGAGCCCATAGGCAGCGACCATGACCTGCACCCCCACATTTTGTGCTTAGAACAGTGTGTTCAAGGTAAAAATCCCACCTGGAGGAGAATAAATTCCTACAGGAGGTTTATTCCCTCAGGATGGGGGGTTTAGAATTGAGCAGCTGGGACAGGAAGAGGAAAAAATCACCCAGAATTGGATGTTTCGCCAAAGGTGACGGACCTGAGGGTGAGAGAGCAGGAGGTTGAGGTCAGAGCAGGGGGAGGGAAAAAGGATTTGGGGGTTTATCTCCAGCAGGAGCAGAAATCAGAACAGCTCCGAGTCAGGATCCACCCCAGTGGGGTTTGGGGAGCCAAAGACAGCAGGGGAATTTGTTCAGGAGGGGTTTTAATTGGGAGAAGTAGCATGGCTTGACCAGAGGTGCACTTTTTTAAACTGGAGTTTTGTGGGAAGCGGCTGCTCGCTGAGGTGACCCAGGGGGAAACGAAGCCGCTGATCCCGTGGGACTCTGCAGCACAGGGGAATTCTCCCTTTTTCTTTGCATTTTTTTGCAGGAGGGGCAGTTTTTTCCCCTCTCCTTTTTCTAATCCCGAGGGCTGAGCCTCGCAGGGTGCTCAGCTCCAGAGTCCATCCCGTCCTCGGCGTGTCCTTCCAGCTCCGTGTCGTGTCTCCGGCGGGACCCGAACTCCACCTCCTTGTTTCCTAACCCGGGTTTTAAAGACTCTTTTCTATCCTTGGACACGAAGTGCTGGTTAAAGCCTCTCGCAGGACCAGGCTGGGCACCCCCAGAGCCTGTGAAGCAGGGAAAAGGCTGAGTACCAGGTGCAGGATTCCCAATCCTGCAGGAAAACGGGAATTACAGCTGACAAATCACCTACACAATTCTCTCCAGCTACGGAACCGGGAGGAAGGAGAGGCCCTGCGAGCGAAACCAGAACGGGAGTTTATCTCTTATATTATTATTCCACAGGTATCCGTATTTAAAGATAGGAAAAAATGCTCTCCTGGGAGCGGAGCTCGGGGAGGAGCACTTCGGTCTGTCGCTGTTTGCAGCGTGTGTTTGAGTGAGCGTTTCGGTGTGGTGGTGACAGTTCTGACAGCCAGGTGTTTATAACCAAGTAGAGACTGTGAATAAAGCATCGAATCTCAGAGCCCGGGCTCCGCTTTCACTGTTTTCCTGGGAATGCCGAGGCTAAAGGTCGCCATGGAAGGGGCTGGGCTGGAAGGGAATTTAAGGATCGTCTCGTCCCACCCCCTGCCATCGCCAGGGACACCTTCCAGCATGTCCCAGGTGGCTCCAAGCCCCGTCCAACTTGGCCTTGGACACTTCCAGGGATCCAGGGGCAGCCAGGGCTGCTCTGGGAATCCCATTCCCAGGATTTGGATGCGATCCAGCTGGGATTGAGCCTGCAGGGTGTGGATGGTGTCCCACGGGTGCCTAGAGCCCCCCGGCCCGTGGAGGATGCCCCTGCCCACGGCATGGGAGGGGGCACCGGACGGGCTTTAAGCTCCGCCCAGCCCAAGCCATTAAATGACGTCACCACCTGTAGGAATGACGTCACTCTCCCCGTTGCCATGCCGCCGACCCCAGACTGGGCACGGCTTCCTCCCAACCCTCCAATAGAAGGCGAGGTGGGCGGGACTGAGGCAGCAGCGTGCCCCCCGATTGGCCGAGCCTCGTGTTTTGGCAGCCGCCGGGGGGGCGGGGCGCCAGGCGGCCGCCGCTGATTGGTCCGGGGGAGGTGGCGCCGGGCGGCGCCTGCGCAGAGCCTCATGTGGAGGGCGGTGCGCGCGGGCGCGCGCGCGCGCGCGCGGGGCGGGGGGGGGGCGGTGTTGTCGGGAGCGCGCGCGGTACCGGCGTTCCCGGCGCTGTTACACGGTAACAGTAACGAAAGCGCGGCTGGGGAGGGAACGCCAGGGGCCGGGCGTCATCGCCGCCACCGGGGTTATGTTTGGGAGTCCCGCCCGTCCTCTGAGCGGGCGAAGCGAGGGCCCCGTCCCTCCCCTCAGCGAGGCGTTTTGGGGGGGTGTCCCGTCCCTCCCCTCAGCAGGGAAGGTTTGGGGGGGAGCGTCCCGTGTGAGGGGAGGGTTTTGAGGGGTCCCTTTCCTCGCCTCGCATGGGCGCTTGGAGGGTTCTATCCCTCACGGAGGGAGGTTTAGGGGTCCCGTCCCTTATGGAGGAGGGGTCCCGAGCCGTCCCTCCCCTCTCCGGTGCTGGTTTGGGAGCCCCGTCCCCGCACAGTGCGGGATTGTGGGGGTGGTTTTGGGGGAAGGTCCCGTCCCTCCCCTCACGTGGGGTTTTGGGGCCGGGCGGTTCCCGCTGTCCCCGCGCCGCCTCACGGGGGTCCCGCACCGGCCCCGCCGTTCCGGGCGCCACTAACGGCCCCTCGTCCTCCCCTCCGCCGCAGGGCCGCGATCCCGGAGCCCCGGCCGGCCCAGCGCCTGGACCCTGTAAGTACAGGGGGATCTCGTCTTTAGGGTGTCTTTTTTTTAAAGCCCTTGAGGAGAACCCCTGAGGTCTCCCAGGCCGCTCTGCTCAGGTTTCTGTTGGAAATGGCGTGTAAAAATGTGGGGATTGAATTACGTGTAAAAAGTCTATCCAGCGTGTTATTTTTAGGGTGTAGTTCCCTGTTTTCAGGGTTTGGTCGCAGGAAGCTGTGGATTGGGCAGGCCCGTGGCTGCATTGTGTAATTCCTGATAGTGTTTTCCTCACCCAAGACACTCAGTGAGAGCCACTTGTGCTCCTGCAGTTATGGAATCCTTGAATCCTGGGGTCGTTTGGGTTGGAAGGACCTAAAAGCCCATCCAGTCCCATCCCTTCCACCATCCCAGGTTGCTCCAGACCTCGTCCAGCCTGGCCTTGGACACTTCCAGGGATGGGGCAGCCACAGCTTTTACAGAAAAATGACATTTAAGATATAATTTTGGAGAATGCTGCAGGGTGATACCAGTGCAGTGATCCCAAAGGTAAAACAGTAATAACTGTAATAATAGGCTTGATTGGCTTGGACATGATGATCACACCAACCTCGTGATTCTGTGATTAAATCCTCTATTTCCTTCGGAAAACAAAGACCGCAATGCACAAAGGTGGGTGGCTCCTTTATTCCCTTTTTTTTCCCCCTCAGAACACCTTGGAATTGCCCCTTTCCACGTGAAGCTCAGCCATGACAGACCAAGAGTTCATTCTCTGCAAGTGGAAGAGGCGTTTGTGGCCGGCCAAGGTAAGGAGGAACGAGGAAATGTTTCTGGAGGTTGCTTGGAAAGGGCTGAAACAGAGCAGGAAGCAAGGGAGAGGTCCCAGCAAACGTGTCTGAGCTTGTCTGAGCTGTGGAGATGCCAGCAGGAAAAATGAAGAGGGCCTGGAGCGATGGGATTGGGGGGGAATGACTTCCCACTGCCAGAGGGCAGGGTTGGATGGGATACTGGGAAAAAATTCCTCACTCTGAGGGTGGAGAGGCCCTGGAATGGATTTCCAGAGAAGCTGTGGCTGCCCCATCCCTGGAAGCCCCCAAGGCCGGGTTGGATGAGGCTTGGAGCACCCTGGATAGTGGAAGGAGCCCCTGCCCATGGGATGAGATGGGATTTAATGTCCCTTCCCACCCAATCCATCCTGGGTTTTTATCATTCCACAATCCTAAGGCTGCTCCCAGGCACTGTCACTGCTCTTGCATGAATGTTTTGCCGTCGGTCAAGGATTTTCAGTGAAGATTTTTCACTTTCAACGCAGGTTTTGTGCAAACCTGGAGCTGCTGGGAGCAGTCCCGAGGCCGCCACGAAAAGGATGGGATTTAAAGCTGAAATCCTTGGCTTGGAGAAGCAGTTGAGTATCCTTGTTCCTGTCTCATGTTTTCATTTGTAGAGGTTAAAAAAATCCAGGGAAGAAGGGAATCCTTTTATCTGAAGGTACCCTTGAGACAGGATCCTGGATTTGCAGGGGGTTTAGGTGTTTAACCCTAACAAGAGCAGGCTGGGGGAGGGAATGTTTGGGGTTTTTTGTGCTGTCTGAGAGCAGTTTGGTGGTGCTGGGAGTTTTTGGGGTGCTGGTTCCAGTCACCTTTTTGTGTTCCAGGGTCAGTGTGAGCTCTGCAAACGCTGTTCCCCTCACGGAGGAGCGGATCAAGGCCATCGCCTCCACCCTGGGTGAGGAGGGAGGGGCCCAAATGTGCTGCTTTGTGTCATTCTGGGGTGAAAAATACCCGGAGAAACTCAGCCCCAAATGTGCTGCTTTGTGTCATTCTGGGGTGAAAAATATCCAGAGGAACTCAGCCTGGGGAAATGAAACTTTTGTATTTCACTTATTTTCTTTTCCGTTTTTCCATAAAGTTGGAAAATAGGTTAGAAATTATAATTTTCCTCTTCTCTGGGGTGGTTTGTTGGAGGGATGGTGAAGAAATGTGAGTTTCCCTCGAAATGAGGCACTTCCATCTTGGCCTTTGTGTGTCTCCATCCTTTGCCTTGGGAATTGTGGATGATTTAAGCAGTAAAAAATGCACCTTAAAAGGAACACTACAAATAGCATTCATTATTTCTTTAATAACCCACTTTGTTTATGACAGAACAGTGAGGATAATCTCATTTTTTGAATATTTATTTTTTTTTCCTCATCAGAGCAAAAGAAAAGCATGAGTGAGGCCGTGGAGGAGCTGCAATATCGCTGTTCCCTTAAAATTGCCCTGGATATTCTCCATCAGACTGACTCAGGCAGTCAAATCCCCCTTGCAGAAGGACCAAATCCCGAATTTTCCCGGCAGGAATCTGCCCCACCCACCCCCTCCCGCAGCTTCTTCTTGCGCTCTCGCTTCAAAAAGCCGGAACCCGAGGCTGCTAAGGGGAAAAGAAAACCCCAGAATAACTGTGGGATGAGGGATGATCCCAAAGCGCGGAGCCAGGGAGGTTCTGTGGCTCCAGAGGGGAGCGGAAAAGCACCTGGGGGTGGCACAAACCCTTCCAGAGCGCCTGGGGGTGGCACAAACCCTTCCAGAGCGCCTGGGGGTGGCACAAACCCTTCCAGAGCGCCTGGGGGTGGCACAAACCCTTCCAGAGCACCTGGGGGTGGCACAAACCCTGCCAGGTGCGGTGCCAGGGACTCGTGCAGTCACAACTGCGAGAAGCCGGAAGCAAAATCGTCACCCAGACAGAGGAAAATCCAGCCCAGAACGGGGAATGGAGCCTCCTGTAAGCCGAAGGCTGGAAGAAGTCAGCAAGGAGGGAGAAGAGGATGTAGGGATGATTCCCCCCGGGATCAAGCACGGGTGGCTCCTGAGGAGGGGTCTCCACCTGTCCCCTCTAAATCTGGCACCGTGGAACCTTCCAGAAAGGCAGGAACTCAGCCTGGGAGAACATTCCTGGATTCCTCCTGTGAAGCTGCCTCGGATGAGTTGGAGAAGAGCATCAGCAGTGAGAGTGAGAGCCTGGCAAAGCAGCTGGATGGGAGGAGAGAGGCTGAGGGTGGAAAGCACCTGGATGGGGGAGGTGCGGCCTCAGGCGCAGACAGGAAATGCAGGAACCACCCTGGATCCTCACCTGGGCCTTCTGGTGCCTTCCCTCAGCCTCAGGAGGAGGAAAACCAGGATCCCTCACACCTGGCTGGGAATAAAGGCCCTGACTCCGAGGAAGATGAAGGTGGGCAAATCCCTTGGGGAAGGGAACCTTCATCCCACGTGGGTGCTGAGCACTGTTACCCAGCCTGGAATGTTGCTTTGCTTTTGGGAAAGTGGCTCTTGGATTGCTGATTTAGTTCCTTTTGGTTTCTGTTCCTGGGAAGCAGAAACACTGATCCCTTCGGTGCAGGGAAGGGCTTGGGTGCTGTTTGGGTTGTCTGGAATTGCTTGGGGGTTTTCCATGGAATGCTGGGTTTTGGGGTTTCCTTGAGCTCACACTTGCTTTCCCTTGCTGCTCTCTGATAAATAGAGATGAAATGTTTTTAAATGAGCAGGTGCAGGGTCCTGAAACCAGCCCCATTCCTTCCCTTTTTCCTCTTTTATCCACATAATCAGGGAATTAGGATTCCCTAACTGGGAGTGTGCAGGGTGTCAGGTCCCCTCTGGGTCACACTCAGGTGCTCTGAAGCTGATCCTCTCCTAATCCCTGGATCCTGGTGCTGTTGGCAGGGCTGGAACCCTCTGGGATGTCTTCCAGGAGAGTTTCCTCGGAGAGCCTCCCTCCGCTCTCCCCTCTGGCCGATGAAGAGGAGGAAAATTTCCCGAGCGTTCTGTCCCATCGAGGTGAGGCGGCAGCACGGGGCCGAGGCGCTTCCCACTCTGTGAGCTTCAGCTTGCCTGCAGCCCGTGGGGATTCCAAGAGGGAATCCAGCAGTGTCCAGGCTTGGGATAAAATGCATTTCCTGGCTCCATTGGGCATTTTGCTGCCGAAGGAAATGAAAATCCCTGGAACTGGGCAAGGGCCTGGGGTTGGAGTTGCTGGGTTTCAGTTCAGAACTCCCCGTGCTGCATTTTGTGGTCACTATAAAAGCGCCGAAGGGAAACTCCTGGAGGAGAAGAAGAGGGGGGCAGCATCCGTCTTGTTTTATTGTTTTAAAAGAAAATTTCCCTTCTTTTTCATGCCAGAACCCAAATTCTTCGAGGAAGGGATGTTGGTGTGGTGCAAGCTGCGGCGGTATCCGTACTGGCCAGCTGTGGTAAGAGCAGCCCCTGCCTCCTCATATCTTGCTGATAAGGGGCAATTCCCAGTTCTGGAGTGACTTTTGCCCTTTCTGGAAGCGTTTAAGACCTTCCAGTAGAAACATTTCAAAATTGATAGGAGTAAATTTGTGCTGAAAGCACTCAAACTGTGGTAAATTCTCACCTGCTTGTACAGAGCACAGGATTATCCCAGTTCTTTTGTCATGGAGCAGGACTTTGTTCCCTTTTTGCAAAAGAAGGGGGAGGCTCTTTGTGCACTACAAATGCTCCCTTGGGGTAACTGGTTGCTGCTTCCACTTGAATTTTTCGTATTTGTGTAATAAAGGGAAGTTGCACCAACAGGAAAAATTTAAGTAGTGGGTGATATCCACGGAAAAAAAGAAATCCCTGCTTTATCAGGATTGAGATTTTTAAGGCTTTCTCCTCTCTCCAGGTGAAAGCAGTGAAGAGGAAGCACCGGAGGGCCTGTGTGCTCTTCATAGACGGCACCACAAATGAGAAGAAAAAAGGGTAAATGTGGATTTTCATCCCATCCTGAATTTGCAGTCTCTGTTATTCCGTGTCCTGTGCCCATTTCCTGGTGTGGGGTGGGGACAGCCCTCTCCAGTCCGACCTGGGAGGGAGGGGCTGGGGCAGGTGAGGGCGGCAGGTGCTTTGTCATGCTGCAGGTTGAGGCAGCTCCTTGTCCCTGGGAAGGGCCGAGGAATCGAAAACAAAACAAAAAAAATTCCCTGGAATGCAGCCAACGTTCTCCTTGTGCTGCCCAAACTTTCTGGAAACACTGGGCTGCCTTTAACTTTTCTCTAAACCAGGTATTTCTCATTTGTTAGACGATTCCATACTTTTAACTTGCTCTGGAAGCAAAAAACAGCAAAATTTGTGCTCCTGGATTCCTTGGGAAGTGGGATTTTCAGGGAGAAGCAGAACTGCAGTAAATGAACAGGGAAATGGGGCAGTCGAGTTGCACTCCTCTGACTGTGTTTCTTTAAAAGTTTCTCAGTGTCCCTGAAGAGCCTGAAGCACTTTGACTGCGAGGAGAAGCAGGAGCTCATTGTGAGTATCCCAAAGACTGCAGGGGTTGAGCAAATGCAGTGGGAAATGCAGGACAGAAATGGCCAGGGGGGGAATGTGGGGCTTGGCCCCCTCAGAGCTGCTCTCATCCCCGTGACACTTCTGGCAGGAGCTGCTTTACTGGGAGATAAAAATTGTCACGGACGTTTCTGTCCCCTGCTTGGTGTCGTGGGCTGGAGCTCCCGGAGAGCTGCTGGGTTTGGGACAGAAATTCCTCCTTGTTTTGCAGGAACGAGCCAAGGAGAACTATTCCAGGGAAATCGAGTGGTGCCTCCAGCTGATCCTGGACTATCGGATCCGAGTGGGTAAGGAGGGACAGGTGACCATGGAATCACCAAACCCCAGGATGGTTTGGGTGGGAAGGGACCTTAAACCCCATCCAATCCCTGCTGCCGTGGCCAGGGACACCTTCCACCATCCCAGGGAGCTCCAAGCCTCATCCAACCCGGCCTTGGACACTGCCAGCTTCTCTGGGATCTCACCCTGAGATCCACCAGGAAAAGGGAGCCCCAAGCTTTGATTCCTGGGCTGAGCGGAACTGATCACTGCTCCTGTTTTGGGTTTTTTAGGTTGTCATTCTTTCACCGGGTCCTTCCTGGAGTATTTTGCTGCTGATATCAGTAAGTGAATCCATCCCTCTGGGAATTTTTCTCTTGGCTGGGTAAATGTAGCTCCAACATTCACACACAGGTGACTTTGGCACCAGACCCAGCGAGGGGCTGCTGGTAAATTTACAACTCCCCATTATTGCAATTAAGGGGTTAACAAATGAAATAAATACTGGTGGTTCAAGAAGATCAGGTCATGGAATCAGAGAATAGTTGGAGTTGTGACTAGTTCCTTATGTTGCAGAGTCCATAATATTTTTACGGCCTCCCTAATATTTTTATTTTCCTTAAGGCCAATAAATACTTTGGTGATTTTTTTTTTTTTTTTAATGTAGGGAAGGAAGAAAAACTCCTCCCAGCAACAAAATCCCTTTTTTTTCCTATCTATACGGCCGTGAAAGCTCTTTGCACATTTAAACACCAATTCCTGTGGTTTCAGGCTACCCAGTGAGGAAAGAGGGATACCAGAGTGTGGTGCAGATGGCATTCCCAAACACAGAGGAGGCAGGGGCTGGAGAGTCTTCCTCAGACACCTCTCCCCAAAAACCTCCGAGGAAGCTCCTCCCGGACAGGACCAGAGCTGCCAGGGACAGGGAGAACAAGAAGCTGGTGGAGTTCATAGTGAAGAGCAAAGGGGCTGAGGAACATCTCCTGGGGATCTTGAAAAGCGGCAAAGAATCCCGCTGGCTGAAGAAGTTCCTGAATTCCAGCCGGTACATGACCTGCGTGGAGACGTACTTGGAGGACGAGGAGCAGCTGGACCTGGTGGTGGGGTACCTGAAGGAGGTGTACAGGGAGATGGACACCAAGAACCTGCACCAGATCCTGGGGGACGGCATCAGGTTCATCTCAGATGTGCTTTTACCTGAGGTGAGGGAGCGTGAAACGGGGAGATAATGAACTGTGGAGTGATAAATGACACCAGTTCCCATTATTTATTCCTTTGATGGGACGTGGAATGACGTGGGGAGAGTTCCCAGAAGTGAGCCAGGCAGAAATATTCACCCCTCCCACAGCCTGAGTCACTCAAACGATGATTTTTAAGCACAGAAAGGAGAAACCTCAGGTAGTTTGTTGTTTTGAAAAGCAGATTGATAGTTCTCTGATGTATTTTAATTACTTCTGAAATGCTTCAAGGCTTTGTTTTGGGGTTTTTATTGTAATTTGGCAACTTGTCAGGGTTTTCTTGCGCCTCTGTGTGTGTCGAGGTGGGGGAGTGGTGTGCTGGCTGTTTTTACAGTTGTTGAGGATACTTTGTGTTCTTCCCGGGAATTTTCCCAGGAGAGTTCCCACGATTACTGTGAAGAGTATTTTAATCTGAGGATAAAAATACCCCCAGGGGATGATACAGAACAATTTCGTATTATTTATTTAAGAATTTCAGGCACTCAACGAGTGGTTTCATCCAAGTTTTCCAAGTGATTGAGGAACCCTTTTCTCAAAACGTGCTCAGCTGGGGCAGTTTCAAATCCCTGGCTGTGATTTAGTTTTGATTATTATTATTAATTACTCAATGCTTTTCTAGGCCATCATCTGTGCCATTGCTGCCGTGGATGACATCGATTATGAGAAGGCAGAAGAGAAGTACATTAAAGGACCACCTGTGAGCAAAAGGTAGAATTGTTTTCAGGATTTTCCGAGGGTTTTTACTCCTTTATTGTTGGATACAGAAAAGGTTTGAGGTGAGGGCAGGGAGAGCTCAGTGTCCTCCTCCTATGATAAACAAAACATGGAAAATGTCCCAGCTGAGCTATTCCAATACTGCAAATTTAATTTGCCCAGGTGATAATAATCTGCACAACAATATCCTATTTTAATTTAAAAACCTCTATGTTTTTCCTTCCAGAGAGAGAGAGTTGTTTGATGAGCAAGTCCTGGGAAGCAAAAAGCTCAAGACGGAGCCGGAGCCTGCGGAGAGCTGAGGAGCGGCCGGGGCTGCCCTGGGGCCAGGTGTAAATAACCCGTGGTGATTTGTATAAAACGTGGCATTCTTTGTAAAGTCTGTGCGTGTATTCCCAAATATTCTGCTCCCAGCCCCAGCTGGCTCTCAGCCTTTGCTGCTTCCCGTGGCCTCGCCACGTTCGGGATCCGCCGGATCCTCGTCCATCCGTGCCCTGCTGGGGGGCTGCCGGAGACCCCCAGTGCTGTGCAGAGCTTCTGCTGCTCCACCGACTCCCACGTGGATTCTTTCAGCCAAACACGCAGCTTGGGAGGGGATCTTGTCCCGGTTTGTGGCCTCGCTGCTCCTGGGAAAACCAGGGGGGTTCCGGGCAGGAAACGCTCCCAGGGGTTTTCACCTTCCTGCCTCAAGGATCTCCAAGGGTGGGAAATCAGATTGGTGACCTGGATCACAAAGATCTGGGGTTTTGTTTTGTTATGACAAGTAAAATTCCATGGAGAAGGAATCCAGGTCTGCTTAAACACAAACATTCCCTTTTCCTCTAACAGTGAACCAGTGGAATGCTGGTTTATTGCCTCTTTGTGAATTTTGGGAGGCTTTCAATTGTCTTTTTCTCATCTGAATTCCCAATTTAATCCTGCCCAGCTGTCTGCCCACCTTTGCTGGAGCTGTGGCACGTGGAAGCAGTGTCACCAAGAACTAATTAATGATGAATAATGATAAATGATACATAAAACCCCCTGATTAGGGTTTCTCTCTGATAATGAAAAGTGATCTCCTTGCTTGTCCAGTAAAACCCAAGATGATTTGAAATGAAGAAGTTGAAATTGGGATCCAGATGTCTATCCTGGCTGCAGTAATTATCTGAATATATTTTAATTACACTTTTAATTGCTCTGCGCTCTCTAATGAATTTCACCATGGAATCCTTATTCCCGTTATCTCAAGTACCTCAATTACAGGGACAGGCCAGGAAGTGAGGGTTTTATTAAAACCTGTGAGGAGGGATAATGAGTTTTGTGAGATAGGATAAAAAATTAACGATGGACTTCACTCAGAGCAGTGAGTGGCACTTTCCCTTTGGAGATGGGAGGTTGGGGAGGGACTTCCTGCACTTCCTGCCCCTCATCCCAGTGCTCTGGAGATGGGGATCAACTTCCCCCTCCTTTACTTTAACCCTGTGTTCCCTTCTCCATCAAAACTCCCCAAGTGCTGTTAAGATCCTGCTCCACACCCGTGCACAGGGGCAGAACCACCTCACCTCACCTCACCTCCCCGGCAGCTGTGGAATCCTGGGGCGGTTCGGGGTGGAAGGGACCTGAAACCCATCCATGGGAGCATCCAGGAACCCCTCCCAGTGTCCCTGGGTGCTCCAAGCCCCTCCAGCCTGGCCCTGGACACTTCCAGGGATAATCCTGACCTTGTCCCACCCCCTTCCAGTGCTGCCCCACCGGTCACTCGCTGGTCCTGGGCACCGGGCTCAGCCTCACCTTGTATGAATTGTGTGGACTTAATAAATCAAAAATAAATCATCAAAATACGCTGCTTTTGTTTAATTATTTTAATCTGTGGTGGGTGGTGCTTCCACCTCAGTTTTGCAGCAGGTGGAGATTGTTTCTGTATATCAGATAAAGCTGTAATATCCTGTCTCTGTCTCAGTTTCATGTTTATTAATCGCTGGGAAATAAACTCGCTTGGTTTTTGTTCTTGTCCTTTATTTAAAATGGGCTGACACACGCTTGTGATTGTCCAGTGTTAATTAATCCATGTTCCCTCAGCTGCCTCCTCGATGCTCAGTGGAAAATGATTAACTCATATTATTAATTCATAACACATATTTGTTTAATATCTTTAATAATATTTATAATTAATCCAGTGTTACCCTGCAGTCCTTCACCCCTCTCTGCCCGTGCGTGTGCGTTTCCAGGATATTAAAACCATCAGGTGCAGAGTTTGGGGAAGTGATAACGAATTCCGAAGCCTCGGGAGGTGTTTTGGGGTGAAAACAGTGCTTTTGCAACTCGTGTCCCGGCAGGAAAAGGAAAAAGAAGCTTTTGCCGAAACCCGGGATCGAACCAGGGACCTTTAGATCTTCAGTCTAACGCTCTCCCAACTGAGCTATTTCGGCTGCACGAGCGTGCTCCGCCCCCCGCCCGTCACCGGCGGTGGCACCGCGCGGGGCGGGGGGACACGGGGGGGGGACACGGGGGACGTGTGGGGACACGGGACACAGGACAGCACAGGCGGGACACGGGGACGGGGTGTGGGACACGGACACGGGACCGGCGGGACACGGGGTCAGCATAAGGGACACACACGGGACAGGGTGCGGGACACAGACGGGACAGGCGGGACACGGGGTCAGGGTGTGGGACACACACGGGACAGGCGGGACACGGGGTCAGGGTGTGGGACACACACGGGACAGGCGGGACACGGGGTCAGGGTGTGGGACACACACGGGACAGGCGGGACACGGGGTCAGGGTGTGGGACACACACGGGACAGGATACAGAGCACACACGGGACAGACGCAGCCCGGGTCAGGTCCGACACGGGGCCGGAGGAGGGGTGCTCGCAGCGTGGTCTCTGTGGCGCAATCGGTTAGCGCGTTCGGCTGTTAACCGAAAGGTTGGTGGTTCGAGCCCACCCAGGGACGGCCGATCACTCTTTTCCTGCGCGGCCGCGGCTCCGCAGCCCCGGCACGGGCCCTTCCCGCCGAGTCCCAGCTCCGCCCGCCGGGAAATCTTTTGGCATCCTTCTGGGACGGTTTTGGGATCGTTTTGCGGCGGGGCCGGCGGGTGCCTCCGGAACCCTTTGCCCAGATCGCGTTTCCCGCCGGAGCGCTGAGGCGGTGCGGCGCCGGGCCCTTTAGCGGGTGCACCGCGCCCAGAGGTTGCGTGAAGGGCTGCGGAGAGATGGCGGCGCTGGGCCGTGAGCGGGGCCGGGAACCGGGGCGGGAGAGGGACGGGAACGGGGACAGGGACCGGCTCGGGGACCGAAACAAGCCCTCGGCTCTCCGCCGAGGGAGTGACCGGGAGGGTTCCCTGAGGGGACAGCGGGTCGTTCTCTCAGCCGGGCTGAGCTCTCCCGTCCTCTCTTGCAGGTCTCCGGCTCCCCGCGCACGGTGTGCTGGGCTGGCGGTGAGCGCCGGGGCTGGGGGCACCGGGGGCCGGGGCGGTGACAGCGCTGAACCTGGGGGTGATGGGTTGTGGGGGATCCCAGAGCCGCGGCTGAACGGCTCCCCGAGCTTTGGGGGTCAGTGGGGGTTTCCTTCCCCGCTGGGCTTTGTGGAGCACTGGCTCCCGGGAGGGCTCTGGTGCTTCGCGGGGGCTCTGTCACCGTGTCACCCTGGCCCTCTCTGTCCCCAGGCCCGGCTCTGTGAGTCCCGTTCACGCTCAGCTGCTCCATCAGACGCCGGCGGCCGATGGCGCTGACAGGTAACAGCTCCTGCCCCGGGACAGGGAGCAGCAGTTGTGCCACCGCTCCCGCGGGCGGGGGGGTCCCGGTGGCACCTCCTGACAGGCGTCTGCTCCCTCCCCTGCTAAAATCCGGGGAGATCTGGGAGCCCCGGGCGAAGGCAGCCAGAGGCTCTCTGTGGTTTTGGTTTGGTTCTGCCCAGTGTGGAATCTGTGGTTTTTAGTCAGACTTTGCCACAGATTCCACCCCGGGGAGAATCCTCTGTGATAAACAGAGGGGTGGGATCATCATTCCTCAGGGAATCGCAGCCCCTTGCGGGGCTAAAGGCTGATTCTGCAATGAAACAATTGGCGAGTGGTGGCTCCGTGCTGTTCCTTCCAGCTCTGTGCAGGTGCAGAAGAGCTCTGCTGTCGTCCAGAGGAAATCCTACGTCCCCAGCAGCCGCGGCGAGTACGTCATCACCAAGCTCGATGACCTGGTCAACTGGGCACGGCGGGTGAGTCCCGAGGCTCCAGGCTGCCCTGGCATCAAGGGGCAGAGGGTGACAGATGGGAGGCACCTCCTGCTCAGGATAAAAATAGGCTCAGAGCTCCTGTGGCCAAGTTCTGTGGCCAGGAGGTGACACTGGGCTCCAGTGACAGAGAGGGAGAGAGGCTGAAGGCGCTGAGCGTGTGTGTGGGGTCTGCAGCTGCCCTTTGGGCACCAGGAAAAGGAACTTTCTGGAGCTGTTCCTCCCCTGAGCAGCTGCTCTGCCTGTGGGGAAGGGTGACACGAGTGACAGTGCCCTGGGTCTGCCTTCTCCAGCCGCCACTGTCCCTGTGTGGCTCTGAGGTGGCTTTAGCAGTGTTGGGAGCAGCTCAGGACACGCTCAGGCTGCTCACAGAGCTCTCCCTGTATCCACTCCCCCGGAGCCGTGGGTTTTGCTCCCCTGACCTTTCCCTTCCTTTGTGTCCCCGCAGAGCTCCCTGTGGCCGATGACCTTCGGGCTGGCCTGCTGTGCCGTGGAGATGATGCACATGGCAGCGCCTCGCTATGACATGGATCGCTTCGGCGTCGTGTTCCGGGCCAGCCCCCGCCAGGCCGACGTCATGATCGTGGCGGGGACCCTGACCAACAAAATGGCCCCGGCGCTGCGCAAGGTACCACGTGGGGCCCTCCCCTCCCCTCCCCTTCCCTCCCCTCCCCTTCCCTCCCCTCCCCTTCCCTCCCCTTCCCTCCCCTTCCCTCCCCTTCCCTCCCCTCCCCTCCCCTTCCCTCCCCTCCCCTTCCCTTCCCTCCCCTTCCCTCCCCTTCCCTCCCCTTCCCTCCCCTTCCCTTCCCTCCCCTTCCCTTCCCTTCCCTTCCCTTCCCTTCCCTTCCCTTCCCTTCCCTTCCCTTCCCTTCCCTTCCCTTCCCTTCCCTTCCCTTCCCTTCCCTTCCCTTCCCTTCCCTTCCCTTCCCTTCCCTTCCCTTCCCTTCCCTTCCCTTCCCTTCCCTTCCCTTCCCTTCCCCCTGTTAGAGCCAGGATTTAACTCTTATCTATAGTAAAACAAGGCAGAAAATTGAGGTGCCTCTGACTCTTTCCAAGGTTATTTAAGCACTAATTACCCAATAACGAGATGGCACCTATATTATTTGTACTTTTGACCCAATAATTGACCCCCCAAGGTTTGCAATGCAGGCCTTTTTCACCCAATTCGAAAAAAACACCCGAAACCAAGAAGAAGAAAGTGAAGAAGAAGGATGTAGACAATGCCTTCAATCCTCCATATTGTCCCATATATATCACTATATACTAAACCCCCAAATTATAAATTTTTCACCCTGTGAGATCATACAGTACCTTCAAACTACATACCCACAGCCTCAGTGTTATCACTCAGCCTGCTCCAAGGCCTCAGGGCAAATGCAGTGCCTTCCTGGGGGCCAGTGCCCCCCAGCACAGAAATCCCAAAATTCCCAGAATTCCAACAGTACCAGGGACCTCGGGCAGGGGAAGGTGGAATCATCCCAAATATCTCTGTTCTGCAGGTCTATGACCAGATGCCGGAGCCTCGCTACGTGGTGTCCATGGGCAGGTGAGTGTTGGTGCTGTGGGGGGAATTCTTTGCTCATCTGTGTTCCCAAGTTCTTGAAGAAGCTTTGTGGGGCAGAGCAGGAAGGCTCCTCCTGGGAATGGGGGCCGTGAATCCTCCCAGGGGTAGATTCAGGGGGTTTGCAGCTGCCAAATTTGTGTGTGTCCAGAATCCCAGGGTTTGCTTTTAGCTTTCCAAATGCTTCTTCTGTGCTGGAATCTGCTCCATGGGGGGATTTGGTTGGAATCTGCTCCATGGGGGGATTTGGTTGGAATCTGCTCCCTTAAGTGACTCAGTTGGACTCTGCTCTGTGGGGGGACTCTGTTTGACTCCCTGGTCTCGGAGATCTTTTCCAACCTGAAGGATTCCATGATTCTCACAACTTTCTTGTCCCCACGCCGGGACTGAGGGTGGCCGGTCCAGGCTGGAACAGGACAAATCCTGGGAAAGCTCTGAGGCAGAACAGGTGGTTTTGTAGCAGAGAGGGAGGGCTGCGAAATCTGCTTTGTGAGGCCGATGGGAACGGCTCAGTTGGGTTGGGTTCATCTGAAGACATCCCAGGCAGGGCTCGTGATGGGGCCGTGTCACCTGTGAGCTCTCAGCTGGTGGCTCCGAGCCTGGCAGTGCCCCTCTGCCCAGGGCCACCTTCCCTTGGTGTCCTGCTGACCTCCCTGTCCCTGTCCTGCAGCTGTGCCAACGGTGGGGGCTACTACCACTACTCGTACTCGGTGGTGAGGGGCTGTGACCGCATCGTGCCCGTGGACATTTACGTGCCAGGTACGAGGGGCAGCTCCACCCGGGAGCAGGGCAGGGAGAGGGGAATTCCCTGCATCTGGGTGTAGGTTTGAAAGGTTTTCCTGTCTCAGTGGTGGGGAAGCTGCAGCAGCTGCAGGGATTGTGGGCTGGGGAGGGTTGTGATGGTGGTGGCACCGTCAGTGGGGTGTGAGAGGGGGTTTCGATGCACTTTGAAAACAGAGAATTGCTGCGTTTGGTAAAGATGTTGATAAACACCATCAATTTAGTTTATTCACACTCCTGCCTGTGCCAGCCACAGAGCCAGAGGGCAGTCAGCTCTGGGATAAATCCTGGGGCTGGCACCTCTGCTGCTGGCTCCAGCTCTTTCTCCCTTCATCTTTTTGTCTCTCTCAGGTTGCCCACCCACAGCCGAGGCTTTGCTCTACGGGATCCTGCAGCTGCAGAGGAAGATCAAGCGGGAGAGGAGGATTCAGATCTGGTACAGGAAATAGCCTTTATTTATGTCCCCACTCACTGCCCCCGGGCACCGCTCACATTTACGCACAAATCCGGCTCCTCACACGCCTTCCAATAAAACTCGACCTGGTCCGGGTGCTTTCCTGTCTTTAATAAACCCCTCGGATCTGAGGGGTTGAAAAACGGGGCTGAAAAGCAGGAGCTGAATTTGGTAACACTGCTAAGTTGGTTTCTGGTCTGAACAATCTCTCAGGGAAGGTGATGTTGTATCGTGACATAAAGGCTTTGCCAGGATTTTTGGGGTTTTAGCTTTGTTGGGAAGTTTTGACACCAACACGTGTCCAGGTGATCCCTGAGCCCTCCCTGAGCTCATCCCTTACTCATCACCTGCTCCTTGTTGGTAATTCCTACACAGGATCAAATAAATCCCTAATATTTGCGTGCACAGGGGCCGGAAATTAATTCTGTTTCTGTAACAAGTCAAATGCTGATGCTTAAAATCAGAATGTGATTAATAAACCTGAATGTAGAGCTCCTAAGCAGGGTAGGGATAGAGCAGCCTGTCCTGGATGCATCCCAGGAGCCTGGGATGAGGAATGGTCGTGCCTGAGGGACAAACACACTTTGGAAAGACAAATAAATCACTCGGTAACAGAAGTTTGGGTATTTCATTCCTTTTAATGGACTTTATCCCTTCTGAGGAGAGAGGAAACATTTATTGAGCTGTGAGGGGGTGTTGGGGTCAGGATTTGCTGCTGTGGGCTTTGGCCGAAAATGTTGGGAAACTTCCCTGAGGGGTTGATTCAGGAGAAGCTGAAATGCCTCAAAGTGCCTCAGATTGCCCCATTTCTCCCACCTGGTTTGGATTATCTGACTCTTGTGGGAGGCCACCCTGTGATGTCTCAAAATGATCCAGTTTTTAGAGGAAGTGGCTGGTTCTGGAACGTTTGGCCAAAGGCTCTGAACCACGCTCTGAAATTCCAGCATAATTGAGGATCTGAAGTCTTGAGGGGACAGAGGAGGGTGAAATCTTCCACAGAGCCCACAAGATCCCTCCAGGGCAGGGGGCTCCTGGGGCAGGGAGATTCCTGTCCTTTTGTCCCCTGGAATCCATCCCCAGCCTCCACCCATCTCTGGATGAATCAGCTCTGATCTCTCAGGGGCTTTAAAGGAGGTCAGAGCTTTTCTCCTCCTCCTCAGCACATGCCCAGCTGCTGCTCCTGGGCCCCTCAGTGTTTGAGGACGGTGGGGGTGATCATCCTGGGGTGGGAGTAGTAGCGGCACTCGCGGGGCGGCTGCAGCTCCATCACCCTGGTGCTGATGTTCTCCCGCCTGAACCCCGCCTGCAGCAGCGGCCCCACCTGGGTCTCCTGCGGGAGAGGAGGGCAGTGAGGAGCAGCCGTGCCTTGGGGTGTCTCATGTGCGAAGGGACAGCGCCGGCAGCCGGGGGGAAAAACCCAAAACCCCGCCCCGAGCTCCCCTTTGGCGTTTCCTGCCCATCCCCAGCACCGCGGGTGAATTCCGTGGAATGCTCGGGCTCATCCCGGGCACGGCTTTGGCGAGGGGAAGAACTCACCTCAAACATCTTGTCGATGTCGCTGTAGGTGGTTTTGAGCAGCTCTCCCCACGAGGTGAGGTTGCAGTAGGTGAGGACCCCTCCGGGCTGCAGCAGGCGGAAGGCATGGCCCTGCCGGCAATTGGGGGAGCCGGGTCAGCTCCTCCCGCTCAGCCCGGCCCCAGCTCCCCCTGCGAGCCCCGAGGTGTCACCTTGATGAAGTTGAACTGGTGCGTGTGCCAGGTGTCCTCCGACAGCGGGTAGGTGTCGTACAGGATCCCTGCCCGGGAACGCCGGGGTGTTAGCTGGGAGAGGCCCTGAGGGGCTCCTGTGTCCCGGGCAAATCCCCCCTTCATGGCCAGGTTTTGTTACGTTCCTATTGCAGTTTGCCCCCGTGTCTCTGACCCCTGGAAGGCAGCGATGTGATGGCCCCCAAGATAAGGATCCATTGCTCCAGGACAAGGACTGTCGGGGTACCCTGGACCTGCTCCCCAGGACAAGGACCTGCTCCCTGGAACAGGGATCCACCCCCAGGACAAGGATTTGCCCCCTGGGACAAGGATCCATTTCCCCAGGACAAGGATTTGCCCCCTGGGACAAGGATCTGTTGCCCAGGACAGGGATCCACCCCAGGACAAGGACGCCAAGGACACCGCTGTGCCCTGTCCCCAGCCCCACGGGAGGATGTGGGCTCCCCCTGGTCAAACTGCTCCCCCCTTTCCACAGCTCAGGGATGTCCTGGGGTGCCCCGGGCTTTGCTGCAGCCCCCCTTGGCAGTGGGGTTCCCCCCCAGCCCCTCCCCGCCCTGCTGTTGCTGTCTCACCACTGAAGTGCCCGTCCGGCAGCGTTGGCACCACGTCCTCCCACAGCCCCTTCAGGGGCACCACCTGCGGATGGGGGGCAGAGGGGTGAGCTGGGGGGGTCACAGGCACCCCCCAACCCTGGCACAGCCCCCCCTGCCCCTCACCTTGTGCGGCTGTGCCTTGGCCCACTGCTCCAGGCGCCGGAAAACGCCCTCGTTGCACTCGATGATCCAGTGCTCCTGGATGTCGAATTCCTGCACCTTGGAGGCGGCGATGGCCATCCCAAACCCCACCTCGAGCACGCGGCCGCCTGCAGATGGACCCCAGCACTCAGAGCTCTGCCTTTTCCCTGCCTCAAAACCCCCCAGCACTGAGTTCTGAGCCATTCTTTCCCCAAGCTGGGCTCTTTGGGTGCGGGTTGGGAGCGCATGGTGCTGCTGGAGGAGTTGGGAGCAGCCCTGTGTCCCTGCTGCCCTCCAGCTGTCCCTGTGTCCCTGTCACCTGCTGCCCCCCACAGTGACCCTTTGCCCCCACTAAGCCCCCCAGTTGATCCCAGTAGCAACGAACAATATCTGACCCTTCCTCTGCCAGGGAAACCACCCCAAAATCAGCAGGGCCTGTACAAGGAGCGGCTGCATCTCTTCCCCATGTCCCCATCCCCTTTCAAGAATGCGTCACCCTGACACAAGCACGCAATGCCACCATGGCCCTGCTGCCCCTGTCACTGCATGGGGGCCACATGCAGTGTGGGGCACATGCAGTGGGGTCCCCCAGCAGAACATTTCCACCCAAACCAGTTGCTTTTGCACCCCCAGCACATCCCAGAGCCCGCGGGGTCCCCGTTACCCTTCGACGCTGCCACGGTGGCCAGCGAGTGCATGTAGGGGGTCTCCCAGCGCTCCATCACCGGCTTGCCCAGGATCTCCAAGTGGGCGTCGGGCTCATCGTAGCCCGCTGTGGCTTCTCTCCAGGCCGCCCTGCAGTCCTCGCCCTCGGCAAAGATCGGCCCCGCCGCCGCTGCGGAGCTCATGGCTGCAGGAGGAAAGTCCAGCCGGACGGGCCGAGACTGCCGGGGGAGGGAGAGAAAGGGCCACTGAGCTCTTGGCCGGCTTTAAATAGCCCTGCTGGAAAGTGCTGAGTGTGCACAGCCGGCTGGGGCCCCTCTGGGATCGGGAGCGCTTATCGGGAATGGGAGCCCTTATCGGGAACGGGGCACCGCGGGGCAGGCCGGGGCTGAGTGGTCACACGTGGCCTGGGGGGGGTCACTGGGGTGACCCGGGGGGTGCAGAGGATGTCCCTGCTCCCGGTGGCACCGTGCTGTGCGTGGCCGCAGTGGCAGTGACCAGCAGTGCTGAGCGGTGGAGCCGGGCTGGCTCAGGGGGGACACGGGGGAAAGGGGCTTCCCAGTGCACGGTGCTGTGTTCCACGCTGTGCCCCCCTCCGGGGCTGCACTCCGGGGCTGTGCCCCGCTCCGGGGCTGTGCCCCGCACTGTCCCCCGCAGCAGGACCCCGCACGCACCGCACCCGGGCCATGCACAGCGCTGTGCGTGACAGGAGGGACCCGCACGCCATGGGCAGAGCCGGGCTGGACCCTAAGGGCCGGAGGGAGGGTCCCGGGGGGCTGCAGGGGGTGCTGAGCCCGGCGGGGGCGAGGCGGGACCCTGCAGGTGGGCAACGGGAGCCACGGGTGAGCGGTGGGACCCCACGGGAGGGCAACAGGACCCGGGGGTGGGCGATGGGACCTCAAGGGTGGGCGGCAGCACCCCGTGCGTGGGCAATGGGACGCCGCGGGTGGGCAATGTTACTCCGAGGGTGGACGGTAAGACCCTGCGAGTGAGCAGCAGGACCCCGTGGGTGGGCAGTGGCACCCTGCGGGTGGGTGGCAGCACCCCGAAGACCCCGGGTGTGGGCGATGAGCCACCCGGGGTGGGCAGTGGGATCCCGGGGGTGGGCAGGGGGATTCCATGGGTGGGCAGGGGGAATCCCGGGGCGGGCAGGGGGATTCCATGGGTGGGCAGTGGGATTCCATGCGTGGGCAGGGGGATCCCCGGGGTGGCACTGGGACCCCACGGACCCCGCGCAGGCCCCGCCCCTCCGGCGCGCGCGGACTGCCCTTCCCGCCGGCCCCCGCGCGCGCGCGCGCGCGGCCACACCTCTCTCTGCCCCTCCCAGGGCGCGGCCCCGGAGACCCCGTAGCGAGGGGCGGGTGCGCGCGCAGCGGCGGCGCTGAGGGAGCGCGAGCGCGCGGCGGGGGGGGGCCGGGCCGGGGGCGGCGGGGGGGGAAGCGGGACACAGGAACCGGGACACGGCCGGGAGCGCCCGCCCGCGGCCCCACGACCCGCCGCTGGCACCGCCGCCACCGGAGGGAACAGCCGGGCGCGGCCCCGGAGGAGCCGCCGCCATGAACAGCGTGGGAGGCGCCGATGAGATCGGGTGAGGGGAAGGGGAGGGCGACGCGCTGGGACGGAGAGGGGAGGGGAGGTTCGGTCACCTTTTCCCGCAACCTCAGGAGAGGGTCCCGCCGGGGCTCCCCGGGGCCGGGAGGCTGAGCGGGGACCGGTGCCGGGCCGGGGGTTGCTAAGAGGAGGCCGGTCCCGGGCCGGGGGTGCTGAAGGGGGGGCCGGTCCCGCCATGTTGGGGCCGTGAGGGCGCACACCCCCCTCCCGTCACGTGACCGGCGCGCGCGCGGGGCTGCGGCAGGTGCGCGCGCCCAAGGTCACCCGCCCGCGGCGCTTCCCGCGCCCGCCCGCCCCGGATCCCGCCCGCGTCCCGCCTCGTGTCCCTTCGCGTCCCTTCGCGTCCTCCTGTCCTGCCAACTGGCGGGGGGGACAACGCGCCCGTCAAAGGAGGGGATTGCCCCGCTCTGCTGGTGCGGCCTCACCTTGAGTCCTGCGTGCAGTTGTAGGCGCCACAGTGTAAGAAAGATACCGAGGTGTTAGAGAGTGTCCAAAGGAAGGAAGGGGACAGGGTGAAAGGCCTTGAGGGGAAGCCTTAGAAAAGAGTGGCTGAGGTTACTTGGTGTGTTCAGCCTGGAGGAGACTGAGGGGAGAGGGATTTCATCCTAGTCTAAAACTTCCTCAGGGGAAGCAAAGGGGCTGCTCCGATCTCTGCTCTCTGGGACCAGTGACAGAACATGAGAGAACGGCTAGAACTGTGTCCGGAGGGGTTCAGGGTGACTATGAGGGAGGTTTTTTTCCCCTCAGAGGGTGCTGGGGCACTGCCCAGGCTCCCCAGGGAATGGTCACAGCCCCAAGGCCGCTGGAGCTCCAGGGGTGCTAGGGCAATGCTCCCAGGGACAGGGTGGCATTGTTGAAGAGTTCTGTGCAGAGCCAGGAATTGGACTCGATGGTCCTTGAGGGTTTGTTCTGTGATTTTGTGACCGCAGTGGGGGCTTTGACTCATCAGGGCCACCCCGAGGGGCGTGGGCTGAAGGAGGGAGAAGGTGGTGGGACAGAGGTGGCACCAGCAGCCTCCCCTCTCCCTCTGTGTCTCCCCGCAGGGCTGCCCTCTCCAGCTCCCCTCTGCTGTCCTCTGCTTGGGATGTGTTCCAGGCAGGAAAATCCCGGTTTTAAGTGTTCCCGGGGGTTTTGTGGCTTCAAACCGAAAACCTGACACAGGTCAGGTTCTTCTGATGTGCTTTCAGAATCGTAACAAGGCTTGGGTTGGAAGGGGCCTTAGACATCATCCAGCTGCACTCAGTGTTGTTCTGCTTGAGAGCTGTACCCTGGTGACATTGAAATTATCAGGCTGCAGGCTTGGACGTAATAGGACTCGAAGTAGCAAAAACTAAATTAAAAAATCCTTGTCTGGTTCTTCCAGTTCAAGTTTTGGCACAGAATTTGCCCATCAGGACTGGTCACCTTGTTTGAAACTGGAAACATGAACCACTCGTCCCATGCTGCTTGCACTGCTTTACTGCATGTTCTTAATTTGTAAATCCTAAAAACACAGGATGCAGGATAAGTGATTGGAATATCACGATGGAATGGTTTGGGTTGGAAGGGACCTTAGAGATCATCCAAGTCCAACACACATTGCATGAGGCCTGTTTAAATATGTGGGGTTTTGTTTGCTCCTGGGCCTTAATCGCTGTCGGGTGCCTTATGAGGAGTCTGATCAGGTCTGACTTCTCCAGCTGTAGGTGAGTGCCAGGCTCCAGGTTATTCCAGGGAATATCATCAACTTCCCTTCTGAGCAGGCTCGGCTGTCCCAGGGTTTGTTCCCAGTCACAGGCTCTGATCCTTCTGAGCTGTAATCAGATAGGGAAGGATTGGGAGTTAATCAGAGAGGGAAATTTTCTTTATTCTCCTTCCCCAAAAGCGCTCAGAGGGAAAGGTGAGAGCGTAGAACAAACTCAGCTGCTCCAGCCCTCGGAAGGAAGCTCTGGTTTAAAGCTATTGTGAGAGACAAGTCTGGAGGGGAAGTTATGAATTCAGCTGCTTTTCTAGGCAGAGATTTTCAGAGAAAACGCCTGAGGAAGCTGTAAGCCTTGCAGGTGTGTTGGTATGGGTGGGGAGGGGCCTTGTGGATGTTATTTGTCGTAATTAATTAGTACTCGGGGCTGGTTTGGATGAAGAAAAGTGCTGATCTTAATCCTTCTGTCCTGCAGCTGCTGGGGGGCCGTGCTGAGGTGTTGATCAGAGCTATTAATCAAACCCCAGATTATTTATGTAGGCAAAGAGTTTGTGCTTTTGTCGAGTTTCGGAGGTTTTAAAATACTTGTGCATGCTTTTTTACTAATCCTGAGTTGATCTGCTCCAGCAGCAAGTTCCTTTATAGCAACAAAGAATAAATTAGAAATTAAAATTCTCCCAGGAAGTGGTGAGGCGGAACACTTGGTTAAAACTCCTTATACAGCTGCACCTTCTGAGGAGTCGTTATCCAACTTTCTGCTCTCGAGGTGATCCCTGTGGGGAATTCTGCTGCTTCAGGGGTGCTGCACCTGTCAGAATCTCACTGCTCATGCTGGGCAGACTCACCTGCCCAAAAAAGAGGCTGGTGGTTTGTGCTGTCACCTGGCTGTGCTGGAGTGGCTTTGCATTCCAGAGGGGATGGGCTGTAGTGTCCTCCAGTCCGTCAGTTTGGAGCTTTATGGAGGTGTGGGGCTTGGGGTGGTGTCAGCAGGTGTGAGCTAAAAACGTTGAAGAGCGTCAGGGGAGACGGAGCAGGGTCTGCAACTTCTTCCCAGGAGGCAGCAGCAACCTCTGCTCTCTGGGACAAAGGGCAGGAGCTGAGGAAACAGCTGGAGCCGCGTCTGGGGAGAGTCAGGCTGGGTATCTGGAAAGGTTCTTCCCCCAAGGGTGCCAGGCACTGCCCAGGCTCCCCAGGAAATGGTCCCAGCCCCAAGGCTGCCACAGCTCCAGGAGCGCTGGGACAACACTGTCAGGGGGGGATTGTTGGGGTGTCTGTGCAGGACTGGGAGTTGGACTCAGCGCTCATGGATCCCTTCCAACTCAGGATATTCTGTGGATTTTATAAGTTTCTATGAATTTAATAACTGCCAGCCCATCAACTGTTAGGACCAAAAGTTTTCTGGGCTGGAGTGTGGGTGAGACCTTGGGAAAGGTCTCTGTTGATGCAGCTGAGCGTGGGGGCAGGAGCACTCGCACACCCATCCTGCACCATACCACATCTGGATTTTTGTAAACTCTGGCCTTGCTCAGTGTCTTCAAACCATGGAGGATCCCAAGGCGGAGGATTTCTGGCTTTTGGTATTCCACAGTGTGTGTATAAACCAGGGCTGTGGATTTCCATACGGCTGCTGGAGCTGGTGTTGAGCAATAGCTTTGCTGTTTCAGTCCATATAGGGTGACTACAAATAATTTATGGTGAATTTGGAAGGTTTCAGTGACCCCCCTCCTTGCACACAGCTTGGTGTTCTCTCAGAACACAGCTGGTACTTCTACAAGGATGTAAAGTAGATTAATCTTGTATACCAAACTATCAAACTTAGTTCAAAACACCCCTTAACAAACCATACACTCAGATGTGTTTGGTCAAGAAAATATCGCTAACCGCACATCAAAACATTACTGTGAATGCAGCAGTAGATCAGCTGGTTTTACTTTGCTATTAGGAAATTAGAGTTACTTTTTTCCCCTAAAAATAACGGCACAGCAGAGGGGTTTGTGTCATGTGTGTGGAAAGGGAAGGTGGTCGGGGGACAGTAGTGGGGCCACCTGGGCAAAGCCTGGCTGGTCCCAGAACACGACCTGTTGCTGTGAACTGGCTGCTGTTGAGCAAGGCCCTGAGCCTGTGCCAGGAGCCAGCGCGCTGCTAGAGGGAGCTGGGGGCACTTTTCCAATCCTTGAGGGAAACTTCGTCATCCCGAACGTGCCCGCAGAAAACAGGGCTGCTCTGAGAGAGGGCAGTGCTGCTCTCGGGGAGGGCACGGAGAGCTGACACATCCTTTGGCATTACGATAACGCAGCAGAGGCAGCCTCTGTCTGCTGTGACACTGAGGGCTGTCTTTGCCTTGCGTGTCACCAGCTCACTTGTTTGCCGGCTGCTCAAGGAGACGCTTTGATCAGCGCTTAACAGTTGGTCTGTTTTCGTGAAAGACAAGACTCGTGTCACGTCTCGGCTTGTAACTTAGGAACAGAACTTGCCTCAGCGGAACGAGGCTCGTAGGTGCCGTGTGGTATTGAATGAATGCCGTTGCTTTGGCTGGTGCAGAAGGGTCGTGAGGTGATGTCCTGTCACAGAGAAGTGAATCGAAGTGGGAAGGGATGGGCTGGTTTTATCACTGAGCTGCCCTGCTCCGCAGGAGCTTCCAGTTGCAAAACTTTCGCTTTCCTGGTGCTCCCAGTGCACCTGCAGCTCTTACTGGGGTGACGGGGCTCTCCCTGCCGTTACCTGCTCCTGGAAAGAGCAGGTGAGAGGACGTTTAATTTTTTTTTTATTCGGAGATATTCAACTTTGCCCATGTAAGTTAGGATGCAGGAATTCCCACCACCCTCAGCTGTACTCGGGTATAGGCGAAGGCGAGTAGAAGACAAAAGTGCACTAGAGGGCATCCCCAAAAATAAACTATCCCAGTGCTTGTCTGTGCAGAGTCGTGGAGCCATTAACAGCAGAGTTCTTCACAGAATCACACAATCTCCTGAGCTGGAAGGGATCCCCGAGGATCAACAAAGCCCTGCACAGACACCCCAGCAATCCCACCCACCCTGGACATCCCTGGGAGTGTTGTCCAAATGCTCCTGGCAGCCTTGGGGCTGGGACCATTCCTGGGGGAGCCTGGGCAGTGCCCCAGCACACTCAGGGAAAGAGCCTTTCCCTGAGCTCCATCCCAACCCTGACACAGCTCCAGCCCTTCCTGGGTCCTCCCAGAGAGCAGAGTTTGATGCTGTTCCTCAGGAGGAAGCTGCAGAGAGCTATGAGGATTTTTTGGGGGTTGATTCTTGGTACTGACAAAGGCCAAGTGTGGAGGTGGCTCCAACCAACCTTTAATTACTGAGTAAATGATTGCTGGAAGTTTTGTCACACCCAGGAGCTGATAAAGAGCTGCAGAGCCTGGCACGGAGCTCCTGTAGCACCTGCCCAGGTCCTTGGGCATGCTGGGACACGAAACCCTTCAGATTTGGGTGCTCTATGCAGAGGAAGACTTGAATCAGTTTTAAGCAGTTCAGTCTGGGGTTTAGCCATGACTTTCTCGCCCGCTCGGCGCTATCTCGAAACTGGGTTGTACAATGGTTTCACAACCGGTGCTGGATTAGTGCTGCTCTGTTATTTAGTACCTGCTGCACAGGTTTGACTTCTCAGGCCTGAGCTTGGCAGTTCTGCTTTTGCTTTCACCCCCCGAGAAGGTGCTGGCAGCCAAGTGAGTGTTTTGTGGTGGGTGAGGGAGGAGCAGAGAGCAGGGATGGAGGAAGGCTTTGGTTTAATCAGCGGCTTGTTGTGCGGCACCAGCTCTGTAGGGCGTGTGGGAGGCCCTGGTACCCCCAAACCTGTCCAGGAGAGCTGAGCTGTGCCTTAAATAGGATGGAGCATGTGCTGTAGCCCCTAAACCTGCCCTGTGCTTTGTTTGCAGAAAGCTGTTCGTGGGTGGCCTGGACTGGAGCACGACACAAGGTGAGCAGCGTGTGCTGCAGGCGTTGGGCCATGCTGGAAACCCAGCCAGGAGCTTTGAACAGGCATTGCTGTGGTGAGGAGATGGGCCTGAGAGCCTCCTCCTCCTCCTCCTCTGCTAATTGACAAAACTTGCTGTAGAGCTCAGATACATGATTATATATTTTTAATATATTAATACTTTTAGGTTTATATTGTTTGGTTCTGAAGTTTTTGTCAGCTCAACAGACAACTCTTTTTATAATCACTTTCCTACTATTTTCCATTCGTATGAGTGGAAATAAACTGTTGTCTGCCATTTGTTGACAGGAAGTAAGATGTGATCATTTTCAAAAGATGAGTTTGAGGTTGTTTTCCATGTTTGCTGATCAGTTGTCTCATAATTGCAAACACAGTCTGGTGTTGTTAATATCTGGTTCTGTTTAATATTTGCTTTTTTTTCTTTAACAGAAACCCTTCGTAGCTACTTCTCCCAGTATGGAGAAGTTGTAGACTGTGTAATAATGAAAGACAAAACAACAAATCAATCTCGAGGATTTGGATTTGTCAAATTTAAGGATCCCAACTGTGTGGGAACAGTGCTGGCCAGCAGACCTCATACGTTAGATGGCCGAAATGTAAGTTGATTTTTTTTGTTGTTATTTTGTTCCTGCACCAGATTCAAAGATTTGCTTTAAATTCTGGCTCCTTATTTGCAGAGTTAACCTCGTTTAAATGATTTATTGTAAGGCAGCTCTAACTCCGTGGCTTGTGTTGCTTTGAGCTCTGAGGAGCTGCATGTCATCAGGGCTGGGTTCAGCTGCCACAAATGTAACTTTTAGAGCAAAATTCTGCGTGCTGAGGTCTGACCAAACTGGAACTTCTTCCAGATTGATCCAAAGCCATGCACACCTCGGGGGATGCAGCCAGAGCGGACACGGCCGAAGGAAGGATGGGTAAGGAAAGATCCCTGTGTATCCTGCCTGTTGTCCGAGTTCTCTTGAATTCCTTTGGATTAGATCCATGCTTTAAAGGCAGAAGTCTGTATGCAGGACTTGAGTGTCAATTTAATTTCTAAAAAATGTCTTTAACTTAGATTTCCCTAGGCAGGCCCTGTTTGGGTGGGGTGTTTCCCAAGCTCTTAGTGATGCTTTAGTGGAGTTCCTCAGATTTGAGAGCAGTGTCTGGAAGGGCACTGGCAGGGCCCAGCCCACTCCACACCCTGCAGCTTCACCAGATTTCAGTGTAGAATGAGTCAGTAGCCTCAGAACACAGGCCCTGCATTCCTGGTCCTGTGAAGAACGGCACACACTGAACCTCTGAGCTCAGAACGTGCTTCTCTTTCATGCCTGGGAGACTTCGAGGCTGGAGCTCTCCCCTCAGCCTGCCAGAGCCCATTGTTCATGGTTCAGTGTAAAATGATAGAAGCAGCCACCCTTACTGTCCTTCTGACTGAATTTTCTCCTCCTTGATTTAGCAGAAAGGATCCAGGAGCGATAACAATAAATCCAATAAAATTTTTGTTGGTGGGATTCCTCATAACTGTGGCGAGACAGAGCTCAGGGAATACTTCAAGAAGTTCGGAGTGGTGAGTCCTGGGGGGAAGATGCCTCCTCTCACATTTCCTCAAGCTGTCAAATTTAGGGGTAATTTGGACAAATTGCTGGAGGGGCACCTGAAGCATTTTGTGAGAAACTGTAGTGAACATTCATCATCTGGAAGTGTCCCTTGGCAGAACCTGATGCTCGTGTGGAATTTACTTTGCTGCTTCTGTCTCCTCATGTTTAAGTCTTACCTGATGCATTATTCTGTCCCTTCTTCCAAAAACTCCTGAGGTGGCTTAAGAATGATTCTTTTCATTATTATTATTTTCCACCCCTCTTTCTCTTGATAACATTCAGCTGGGCAATTAAAAATGTCTGCTGATTATTTTTTGGGAACAGTGAGTCTCTCGATGGGCTGAATTTTAAGATCCTGGTGTTTGACTGTGTGTACAGATCAGTTAAATTTGGGTCTCCTGCCATTATTTTGGGAGCAGTAGCTGCTTTCAAACCATCTGGAATCTCAGTTCCTGTGCCCCTAGGACCTCCATTCTGAGACAAACTGCTCCTCGTGCACCTTCTTCAATTCAGTTTGTAACCTTGGACTGAAATGACTCTCTTCTGTATTATTTTTTAATTTACTTTTTATTTAGTTTTAATTCCCATTTATCCCAGCTCTCACTGCCCCATATAATATGATAAACGACTGAATTAAATAATTCATCTGTGAATAAGTTTGAGGAAGTTAAAGATTGCCTGAGTTAAATTCAGGACTGTGCTGGTAAAAATGAACTTGATTGGGATGAGTGTACTTTTGGATACTTTTTTCAATAACCTTTTTTTCTGACATTTCTTAGCGGCAGCAAAGGATTTATATTAAGAAACGGATTCTTAAATTTATCAAGAGTTAAATCATTGTTTAAAATTCCATTAAGATAATCTATTTAAAACACACACAAAAAAACCAAAACAACAAAAAGAAAAAAAAAAAAGGGAAAATAAAGAAATAAAAGAAGCTAACAACTGTTTCTTTAGCTTGAAAGGCTGCAATAGACTAATAATAAAACCAGGGAGCACGTTCCACAGCTGTGGGATGTAGTTTCTAAAGGCTCTTCCTCACAGACTTGGCTTTCCAGCTGTGCCCTGGATGCTGGGGAGATACAGGGTTTGTCCTGCAGATGTAGAAGGCAACAGCCACAACTGTAAGTGCCCTTAAAAAGTAAGTAGTAGCACTTTGCTCTTAGTATAGAGATCAGAAAATCTTCCTGGAGTTGTAACGAGTCCCCTTGGAGCAGTGGAGTCTCACAAGTGTTTTTGTGGCCACGAGAGTGAAGAGCCCGAGGCAGGCGCTGATTTTTAGCCCTGGTAATTGCTGGGTCATTAAGGCCAGGGTGAAGAGGATCCAAATGGACCAGGGGAGGGACAAATGTGGCACTGATTGTCCCTTGGCAATAATCCCCGTGTGGATCCCCCATCCCCAGCTGGGAGCATCCACTGGGATGTGCTCCTGTGAGTGCAGCAACTCAAACCCAAATGTTTTCTAGCTGTAAGTAGAGTTAAAATCGTGTCTGATTTCAAACTCACTTTTACTCACGGGTAAAAATAGCCTAAGATTGTCTTGAAGATGCAATTCTACAAAATCACACCCATTTTGTGACTGCTTTCTGCGTCTGAGAGGTTTCAGAGCAGTTCCCTTCAGCTGTTTTAATGTTGACATAAACATTACACCTCAGGTTTTGTTTAAATTGTAGCTCACTGTGGTGCTCATTCTGAGAATAATCCCGAAGCCCTTGAACAGCTTGCAATTTCCATTTTTTCCTTTTTTAGGTTAAAATCACACTGATACTGCTCATCCAGAACTTAGAGGGGTTTTGTAAAGCTGTTTGTGCATTGGTTTAACTGGTGCTCTGGGCCTCTCTGGTGCTCCAGTAATTCAGTGAGAGGAACCCTGCACGTTCCTAAAGGTGCCTGCAGCTCAAGCTAAAAATGGCTAAAAATGGGGGGAAATCATGTTTTAAAAAGCTACACTGATGAGTTGTTGTAAAACAAACCTTGGGGGTGTGTAATAGGCCGTAGAGTGGGTACAAACAGTGCAAAACCTCAATGTTGAATTAAAACGTTAAGTGTGATGAGACCATAGGGATGAACTCAGGCTTTCTAAACTGCCAGGAAGAGCAATATTCCCTGCTTTTGTGCTGTTGCTGGGATGGTGGCTGCAGCTGGATTGTGCTTTGTGGGTAGAGAGCAGGAACCAGCCGGTGGTGACTGTTCCAGCCCTCCCCTGGTAGCACAGGGAGTAGAATTTCCCTTCTCTCTTCCAGGTCACTGAAGTTGTAATGATCTATGACGCAGAGAAACAGAGGCCCCGAGGTAAAGGCTGATCTAGTTTGTCCTTGAAATTTCTTCATACTCTGCTATAGTCAGATGGCAAACTATTTCACACCATCAGAAAAGGTAGATTTTTTTTTTTTTTTTCCCCTGTGTTGCCTCAGGAAAAAAAAATAATTCACTGGGCAAACTTCACTTCAAGTCTAGACTCTTCATCTCCAGCTTCACTTGGGTCTGTGCATTTCAACTCAGATGTTTCATGCTCATTGATGGGTTGTGGTTTTGGTTTTTTTTTATAGTTGAATGAAATTTGATTCTCGAGCCACTCCTGTGGCTTAAGGTACTTTTAAGGGGGGGAAAAAAGTAAGCAGATTTTCCTCCTTTTCCACATGAGAGGTACATTGGGTCTGCAAGTGCATGTGGGGTGCTCCAGCCAGAGCACGAGACAGGACAGAATCCATCCATCACCTGCTTTTTGTTTTGGTTAAATGGCTTCGCCTCAAATTAAAGAAAAAACCTCTTCTTAAACAACACAAACTAATTCTGAAGTATATATATATTTATATTTTTAATCGGGGTGTACAATCCCTGTATACCAGATTGCTTTTTAAGAGGGGAGGGGGAAAAAAACCCCAAAAACCTGAAAGATTCACTCGATATTGAATCAAGCTGGGAACCTTTGGTCAAAATATGAAGCACGTTCCATGTCACCCACGTCCCTTTGCATCCACCATCCGTTTGCCAAGGAAGAGGCAATATTTTGGCACGTGAAGCTTAGCTGTGCTCCCACCCTGTAGCATGTTGGACATGCTAGAGAATAGTTTGCCATCTGAACTTTTCATTTCTCTTCTGCCTCATTATTAAGAAATATATCCTTCACTTCATATTTATTAAGCTGTTAAGTCTTAGTTTTAATTTTTATTTAGACATACATCCTTAGTGACATATTTAAGTGTTTCATAGTAAAGTATGGTAATGTTAAGTAAGTTCTTTTTTTGTTTCTTTTCTCTCTGTGAATTGTTTGACTGTGATTAACGATATCTCTTTAGATTTCTTCTCTCTAGGTGATAATTTATCACAGAGGTACAGGCCAGTTCCGCAGTCAGAGGAGGGACGGGCTTTGTCTTTTATTGGAGTGTAAACGAAGTTTCAATATATTTGTTTTTTGGTGGTTTTTTTTGGTTTTTTTTTTTTGTTCCCTTGCTTTAGCTATCCTAATCTTCTTCCAACAGATACCTTTGATTTTTAGCAGCACATAAATTCATCTGTTTCAGTGCTCTAGAGCAGCTGGTTTTGGGTAGAGGAGACAAAGGCACTGGCATCCAAATGTGGTTTGGGGCTGAAGTTCTGAAATATTTCAGTAGTTATTGTATCATCTCTATCTTTTGCAATATTTAATCCCAGCCTTGCAGCCTCTGTGCAAAAGGTGCTTAAACATCATGCCTGGTCTGAATTAATCCTGTCTCAATTAATGGCTTCTCTGCTTCAAGCTCTACTAAAAACAAAACAGGCAAAGGAGGGCTTGGGGTGCGAAGCACAAGTGCCAGGTGAGGGAAGGGTCTTGTCTCCGCCCACAGAAGACTTCCTCCCCTACTTCACCAGACTTCTTAAGCACTTCTTGAATCCTGTCTCTCTCTGCCTTTGGTTTCTGTGCTGTTCCAGGCTTTTTTTAGTGTGCTGACTAACAGTCATCTCCCAGAATGGCCTTGGCAGTCCCTGGCGGGTGCTAGGAAAGATTCCTCGAGTTTGTATTGGGTTCTCCTGGTTGTGCATCCCAGAACAGATTTTCTCTTGCCTTTTCTCTGTGCTCTGTTCTCTTGCTGCTCTGTCCCCTTATCCTTTTAATGATGTGATAAAATTCCAGAGGCCAATTCAGTGCCATCTCTCCTCAGACCCTTCTGAATTTTGCCTTTTCCCATTCACTTTACCACCCTTCCTTTGGAAGTGCACATTGGTTTAATGGTAGGAGGAGGGAAAATGATCCCTGTTCCTAATCCCTGTAGCATCCAGCTCCTCAGGAGGCACCAGATTCTCAGGTGATGTCCTTGAGGAGCTGACTGGGGTCAGGTATCCACGTGATCTTTGCTTCTTCCCAGTCCTGCCAGCTCTGCCTCATCCAGACTCTTCCCAGAGCCCCAAGCACAGCATCCACGTCACACCTCTGAAGGAACAAAGTGGTTTTGGTGCAGTCTCAGCTTCTCCTGGCTCCTGTTCTTGGCCAAGCTGGGGAGGGATTTCCTGGTTCTTGCTGTGTCTGTTCTCCTCCTCCCTTTGCTGCAGACCAGCCCTGTCACTCTGGTCAGGTTCTTTTGGATTCCTGCTGGATGCAGTTCATTTCTCCAGCCTTTCACAGAGTCCTTCAAAAACTGAAGCTGCAGGTGGTGGGTTTCATCACTTCTGCTCAGAACTTCACCTTGGAGTTTTGCTGTATTGCTGTGATTTCTTCACTCTTCCTTATCTTGTGCTGTCTTACCCTTTAAAATCCCCTTTTTAAAAATTGTTTACTGCTTTCCTCAGTGACCTCTTGCTCTCCCTGTTCTGCCCCTCCAACCCCATCCCACAATCTGTTCCCCTCCTTTAGCTTTGGAATCAAATTTAACACTGACCTTCGCATCCAGATGGAATCCATTGTTTTTCTTCCCCCATCTCTTTTTAGACAAAGGCTGAAATACTAAACGTGATTTAAATACAAACACTTTTCCTTTGGCTCCAACACTCGGATTTCTGGTTAACTCAGACAAATATATTGTGATGAAATGCTGCTCTCAGCTTCGAGGCTGCTTTCATCACAGCTCCACAAAACTTCGTTTATACTGCCAGTCTCTTGTGTGTGGGAAATGCCAAGTTTTTTCCTTTTTATTTTCAGTTTATTTTAGTGATGTCTTTTGCTCTTGTTGCTGACAGCAGAATTTGACCTGCTGGAATCTATTTTGGCCTGTATCTTTGTGTATTTTTATATATATATATATATAAACTTTCTCTACACTAGGCCTCTTTGGGCTTACCCAACGCAGTTGGATAAGCGTGGAGAGACATTCCTGTGCTAGATCCTGTATTCTGTAACGCTTTAGAGCAAGATTTGGCTGCTGTCAGCACTAGCTGCAAAGCAAAAACGCAAACCAAGGGGGAAATCTTGGGTTTCAGAAAAGCAGAACCGCATCCATGTTCCATAAACGCTTCCCACGCCGCACCTCGGGTTTCTTTTCTAATTTTTACTGCTCTCCCCACTTTTCCCCCCCTCCGTAGCTAATCCAAAGAATGGCACAATTCCTGTACTGCATGTGTCCCTCCCTGCCCTGGGTTGTCCCCACCAGCAGCCAGTGGGTGATGGCATGATGGGTGTCCTGGGGGATTAACCACTATTTTGCCACTCTCTCGGCTGTGTCAGCAGCTACAACCTACGTGCAGCGGTTCTCAGAGTGACCTCCAAAAGGGGAGCTTTTCCTCCTTTCCCAGAGTTTTCTCCGAGCATCCAAAGCTGCTGGATCCAGCTGAGCTGCCAGCAGCCGGGGCTGTGGTCAGGTGGAAGGGATTGAGCCACGCGTTGGGGGCAAAAAAGGACTGGGAAGTTGTGTGGATTTTCAAAAGGAAGCCAACAGGAAATACAAGAAATGAAACAGATTTAGGACGTGGCAGCAACGCCACGTTCTGTGTGAGCAGCACCTCACAGGGGTTGTCGTGTTGGGAAGGAGTAACACCTGATCCCTGCTTTTTCTCCAAGGTGTGGAAAACTCGAGAACTTCTGATGTAGGTTGTTAGTTTCTGAAGCTTCTCATTCATCCATGGAGTGGTAAAATTTCTCATGCTTTTAACAGCTACATTTCCAAACTAACTTTCTTATTTTCCACGGAAAATATTCCCTAACTGGAAGCTGGGCTAAGGGATTGGGAGGAAGTTGCTTTGCAGCTTTGGGGAACAGGGATATACGGCAGGTTTTCCTTGGGGAAACTAGGCTGAATCAAAGGGAGGAGCAGCAAAGTTGCTTGACTTCAATCTGCTGTCCCACAAGAATTTTGATTTTAGCAGTTTTTTTCCATTTCCTGGTAGGTGGATGAGGAATAAAATCAAATTAAAAGCCGGTTAACGAGCTCAGTTCGAAGCTGCATGCGCGCAATCGAGACGAGGCACTAAAGCCTCTTCACAGGAAGTATCCATTGCAGTTTCCTCAGAGTTTTTGCCAATTGAACACAAGTGTCGTTATCTGAAACCCCTGCTTGAACCCTTGGTCTGCCCCTAATACTGTTCATCATCCTGTTTTGTGTCACAACACCCTGCTACCTTGATTCACTCTTCGTCGTTGGCTAGGTTTTGGATTTATTACTTTCGAGGACGAACAATCAGTGGACCAGGCTGTCAACATGCATTTTCACGACATCATGGGCAAAAAAGTGTGTAGTTGTAGTTTTATTTTACCTTAAGAAAGAACCAAGTCTTGGGCAACGAGCGATTTCACTGGGGAACCCAACTTAATCGATGGGAGAGCGCAGCAGTCCAGATTCAAGGCTTTATCCATGGAGGTGGGGAAAGTCTGAGTTTGCTGGAGAAGGGCAGTTGGGATGGGGGCAGCCTGGGGAGGGGAGGGCTTGGAAACGTGAGGATTCAGGCTGTGGGCTCCGCTGAAGGTGAGGCCTTGTGTGTACAGACCTGGGGGCTGCTCTGGCTGAGCAGATGAGCTGGGATCGTCATCACTGGGATGAACTGGTGCTCACTGCCTCTGCTTTGAGCACTGCTGTGGTGCAAGGAGAGAAATCAGTGATTTCCAGCTGTTGGAAAAGGAGAATCCCAGTGAAATCCGAGTTGTTCAAGGCTTGGTTTAAGATACCACTCCTTCAGATGTGTACTCGATGCTCAAATCTCGAGGTGGTGTCAGACAATCTGCTTTATATAATGTTAAACTTTAAAAGAAAAAGGGAGAAAAAAACAACAACAAAAAAACATCCTGAAGGATTGGTTTTTTAAAAAATTGGGTCACTTACTGTGAAACTTTGATACCAACCCACGTACTCTATATAGTATTTAACCACAATGCAGTTAAGTGACCTCTGGTTGTTTCATCTTCATACTGTGTTGTCAGCAAACGGGGCTTGGATAGGCAGGAATTTTTTAGGCTCCTTTGATGTTAGTCAGCAAGGAACATGCTTTTTTACCTATGGAAAGAAAGAAAGGCAAAATAAATTGTTGCAGGACACCCAAGTTTTATATAGGGAGAAAATAATGATTTAAAGAAAAATTAGCCACAGGAAATTCTGGTAAATTTTAAGTCCTTGCACGGCTTTAAGGTATATCCAGATTTTAAATTAAATGTTAAAACTGCTAAACTTCGAGTGGGGGGGTTCAGGGAGACACAGAAGAGTCTCATGTTCCTTAAATTATTACATTGTTTGAGTTTTTAATTGTCTTTAAAGTCTTTTTTTGCTAATATTTCATAAGCCTTTCCTTAGCCAGCAGGAGACACGCTCTGCATTTCAGAGCTCTGGTTCATTTTGCGGTGTAATGACGCCTTTAATTCCTGTCAGTTTGTTCTGGGGTGGAGGGCTGGGCGGTTTCCTGATAATGGGAACGAAGGGATATCCTTGTGGGATGCAGAACATCAGTTCTTGGTTCGTGGAGTGATGCTCCCAGGTGTGAGCAGGTGCAGTAAATCACTCAGAGCTGTGTAAGGATCACCTGTATCCCCCCAGGATTCCCTGGGCTGCCCTTGGAATTGCCTTCAGCAAGCCCCTAAAGTGGGAGCTGATCCCACAAAGCAGCAGATCCAAATGGGGACAAAGGATAAACATCCACGAGGTGCTGGGAGAGGTGGGAGAGCCCAGTGTGAGCCTGCAGATGTCACCTCGTTGCTGCTGGCTTTGGGACACAGCGCTGGGACTCGGAGTTCTCAGTGTTGCCCAAATAAACCCAATTCCAAGCTGACATCATCGATTTTTGCCCTTTCTCCCCTACTTTCGGTGATCAGAAAAAGCAGAATTCAGGGGATTTTAGCTCAGAGTAATAGAGCTGCCTCAATTCTTGGGGTAACCAGGGCTCTAGGCAGGTGTGAAATTTGAACCTCCCTATTGCACAGGGAATTTTCACTCCTCACTTTGGCAGTTCCCCGCTTCCAAGCATGCACTGAAAAATTAATGGGATTCTTCCACAAGGATTAATGAGCTCCAGATCCCCTGCTCTCTCCTTCACTGCCTAATCATGCCTGCTTTAAAAATCGTATTTCTGTCTTTTTGGTAATTAAAAAGGTATTGCTGAAATGAATCCATATGTTGTTGAAAGGGGGGAGAAAAAATTAAAATTGCAAGAAGGCCTCTGCTTTTGTAAGCAATAACCGAATTCCCTCAAGGCAGATGTGTTAAGACTCATTAATTTGAGTCCTTTGAAAAATTCCCTTGGTTCCTCTCTGGAAGGGCCTTGAGCTGACAGCGATTTGGTTACTGTCATGTCTCATGTCCTTGGGGCATTGGCAAGGGGGGTGTGGGGGGCTTTGTCCTTGCCTTGTGCCTGTTTCCTGTTTGTTCTCCAACATGAATGGCTTTTAAGACATGGCAGGAAGAATTCTGAATACTTTATTTTCCATACTACTCAGGCCCATTGATGATTGAGAATTATTTTCTTTGTACTCTGGCACCCATTAAAATTAATCATGAAATGAAATTTAAAAAAAAAAAAAAAAGCCTCGAATTCAGCGAGTGCTGAGAGGGTTTCATTAAATCAGAACTGGATTTTTTTTTTTTTTTCATTTTGAGAGGTTTATGTTGAATGTGCAGCTTATTTTAAGTAGGTCAAACGCATTTATTCCGTGGCTGGGAACACTAGGACATTTTATCTTGGAATGAAATAAGTTAAGCACTGTGCTTACTAATTTTTGAAACAGGAGGGGTTTTGTCACTGACTTAACACAGTATGAAGATTTGCTTCTTATTGACTCAACTGTCCATTTTTATTACTTGCATGTTTGTTTACTTTTTTGTTAGATGTAATGTAAGATTCTCTTATCACATCCATTCCCTCTGACATTGTTTGAGTTAACTGAGATTCTTTAAGCGTTAGCCTGGGGAAGGTAAGTCTTTATCTTCCATTAGACATTTAAATAAAATCTTAAGTTTAAAAAAAAAAAAAAAAAAAAAGACAACAATACAACAATAAAAAAACCACAACAAATGTGTGTTTCTCAGGTATGAGCAGAGCTGAAATTGCAGTTAGTTGGGGCGGGTTAAACTGTCACTTCCAAATGGACCCCAAACGTGTTTGGTTAAAGCATTAGTACCCTTTTTCAGAGCAGCCTCTTCACTCAAAATTCTGGTTTTTTAACTGAAAACGTCATCTCCATATCTCCTGCCTTGAACATGAAATCAGTCTGTCATTAACGTCCGATATTCTTCTGTTTTAAGTGCAGAGCTGCTGTAAGAGGGTACTGCTGTTTTAAGATTAAAGCCAACGAGACCGAAGCGATTTGTAGGACGCTTTTCTCGCAATCCCTCGACAGTAGGACTCGTAATGCCTTACCATCACCTACACTGTACCTGAGAAACATTGTAAATTACCGGCCTTAAGTTTTAATAATTAAGTACTTAGACATAAGTCATAAGATGCTAAGCGTAGTCTTAAGCGTAACTGCGGGTGTGTGTGAGGGGCCGGGGGGCGCGGGGCCCCCCCTGCCCTGCTGAGCGCTGCCTCTCTTTGTTCAGGTGGAGGTGAAACGCGCCGAGCCTCGGGATAGCAAGAGCCAAACTCCGGGGCCGCCGGGAGCCAGCCAGTGGGGGAGCAGGATCATGCCAAGCGCTGCCAACGGCTGGGCAGGGCAGCCCCCTCCGACCTGGCAGCAGGGATACGGCCCCCAAGGTACCGCCCGGCCTTTCGGGCTCGCTGCGCTGTGGTTTGCTGCCCTAGGTGGTGTTCCCAGGTTTAGCCGTCTGATAACTGGAGGAAATTTCCCACCCTCCGGTCTTTCCTGGGGTTTCTTCGCTGCTTTTCCCAAAAATCTGTTTTGTTGGCAGAAGGCGGCGCCAGGGCTGGCACCTGTCCTTGGGTGTGTTTCACCTGTTCGCTTTGGAGCTGCCTCTGCCCACGTGGAATTCTCATGGGTTGGGGGAACTCACAGGAGGGGTTGGGGAGCTCCAGGTGCGACTCCAGATGTGGAGTGAGTTCTGCCCAATGCCCCAGTGGCAAATTTGGTTGAAATACGGCTTCTCAAGGACGAGGCAGTTTCAAAGGAAGTTATCAGGAAAATCTGAAAGGGATGAGGGGAAAATGGATGGCCTTGCCTTTGAATTTTATTGCTTAATGTAGCCTGGGAAAGCAGCAGGCAGCTGTGGTGCAGGGAGCACTCAGTGCACACCAGGAGCCCTGCAGGGCTCAGGAGCAGCCTGGGTTTGATGGCTGCAATCCCCCTGGGATTCCAGAGGCAGGATAAACACGCTGAGTTCATCCAGAGACAATTTTGATAACTTCTGGAGAAATGCAGAGGGATAATTGAGTTGCTGTGACTTGCTTGCTCTGAGAGATGAGAAATGTTCACCTGGGGGGCTGCAGGGAGCGTGGCTGCTCCATCCCTGCTCCGATGGATGGAAGAGCACAGGGATTGCTCGTTTCCCCACGGTGCTTATTAACTTGAAAGCTGCAGCTGAGGGTTGACACTGTGCACAGATGTGCTAATCTGCAAACTGAGAAACTCCCATTATTTTCCATGCAGTGATTAGTAGAGAAAATGATATCTGATCTCCTGGAAAGATTAATGTCAGAGACAGACAGGAGATTTATCCTTCAATCTCAGCACTGCACAAGGGATGGGAAAGGCTTTTTTTTATGCTTCAAAAACTGCAGAAATAACTCGGAGGAACCTGGTAGTGAATTAAGAATCCCTTGGATGTGTAGTCTGCTGGGGTTCTCTGGGGTTTTGTTCTCTGAAGTTCTGGAGTTTCTTGCACTTGGTATGTGGCAGCTCCCAAATGCTCCATCTGATTTGGGTTTGGGAGCTGCTGTCTTCCCTGAGTGTCATTTGCTGAATGATTCAGAGTCTTTCCAGAATTGCACGTTCAGAAATAGTCCCACAGTATTGCTTGGGCCACAAAAATAGCTCTGTGAGGGACACGGGGAGGATACCCAGTCTATCCCAGAGCCAAATCCTTCCTCTTGCATCATCCCCGCTCCGGAGTGCGCAGCTTTACTGATGTCTGAGGCTCTTTTTTTTGTTCTTTTGTAGGGATGTGGGTGCCAGCTGGACAGGCAATTGGTAAGTACATTATATGGGACCAATTCTGAAAGGAAAAAAAATCCTTCCGAGCACGGGCGCAGCTTCTTTGAGCATTGACAGCGATTTGTGGATTTCTGTAGGATTTAACCTACATTTAAAAGCTTGATTGAATTTGTCCTGGAGGAACGAAGGAGAAGACAGTGGATTCTTAGCAGCTCAGTAATGGGAGCTGACACACATCCTGCTGTTCCAGCCACATTAATTTGTTATCAAGGGATTACATGCTAAACTGCAATTATTTACAGTGGGGATACTTGGAGGACAAATATTTCCCAAAGTGAGGATTCATAGAAGGCTGAGCCTGTGTTTGAAATCCACCCAACAGCCTTACCCCATCTAGAGGAAGCTGACTCCAGCAGCAGCTCCTTGGTATTCATCTGCTTCCGTTTTGGGTTTCTCTTCCTTTTCCAGGTGGATATGGACCCCCTCCTCCGGGCAGAGGAGCTCCTCCCCCACCACCACCATTTACCTCATACATAGTCTCCACACCTCCCGGGGGATTCCCGCCTCCACAAGGATTTCCACAGGGCTACGGCACCCCTCCACCATTTAGTAAGTGACCCCCAGGAGCTGGAGCACATCCAGCTCCAAATTCAGCTTTTCCTCATCGTTTGCTGGACTTGGATTTCCCCCTGTGTTTCACCTTTCCTTAATTATTTTTCCTATTGTATATTCTGAGCTATAATTAACTATAGCATTATTTTTTTCTTGAATAATTTCTGTTCTCTAATTTAAATCTGTGTGGCTAAATAAGTTTAGATGCATTGCGCACCTTTGTTGGGACATCTGAGAGAAAACTTTAGAGCTCACTGCTGATGACCTGGGCCAAACACAGGCAGGGTTTTTTGGAGCAGCTTAAGGAATTAAGGTCCTAACTGGGGGCTGGAAATACAAATAGGATTTTAGCATCTACCTCTCAGGCCACCTTTTAAAAAGTCTACAGCAAACCTGGTTTAAAGAAGAAGGTGGAAAATAGCACCCAGTTATCTCAAGGTACTTTCTCCTCTTAAAATCTTAGACCACACTTCCTCCTCATTTCTCATGTCTGTGAGCACAGAGTTTGGTCCCCAGTTGTGCTTTATCCCTTTCTCTGAGCTGGCTGCTGCAGCCTCTGCCTTTGAGGGGGGATATTTCTCCCACCTGTGCAAGGTGAGCTGCTGAGATCTTTGAGCCATGGGGGTGACCAGTGTGTCGGGGTGAATCTGTGCAGCCACTGGTCACAAACACCTGGGCGTTTAATAACCTTAGAAATAGTGGTTTTCAGTTGTATTATCTGTAAAGCAGGGTGCTGGTGTTCACCTGTTCTGTCCTTGCAGGTTTTGGTTATGGTGCTCCGCCTCCTCCACCTGACCAGTTTGCCCCTCCTGGAGTCCCCCCTCCACCTGCCACTCCGGGGGCAGCGCCACTCGCTTTTCCTCCACCACCACCACCATCTCAGGCAACTCAGGACATGAGCAAACCCCCGACTGCTCAGCCAGAATTCCCTTATAGTCAGTTTGGTGAGTAACTGCTGGGAGTTATCCCCTTTCCCTTTAGTTCTGGATACACACTGTTGGACACGGTTTGCTGCAGGCATTTCTCTGGGATGGGAATGCTCCCACCAGCTCAAGCCATGCTTAAATCATGCAATATTCTAGCCAGAGGGAATTTTCTTAGTTCCTAAAGTGTTGTTTTTGTGCTGTAAAATAACCTTCAGGGATTCGTGCACTGCCAGGATGAATTCCTGGTTTCCACTCTCCCCAAACCTGTGGCTAAAACTTTCCACTCCAAGAGCTTCACAGAGCTTGCAGAGAACTTTCTCTTTTTCGTGTCTCCAGACCTTGGAGAACAGACTTGAAGAGTAAGAACAGCATGGAGAGACAGGCAGTGCATGTGTAACGATCCAAACCGATGCCTTTTCCTCCCTTTTCCCATCCCTTCCCCCTTTCTCCCAAGGTACAGCTCTCTGCAAAGCTTTGTTGTGCTCTGTAGGTAACTTTGAGGTAGAAGGCACTGAGCTAACAAGTTTTAAACCAGGCAGGCAGTGCTACAAAAAACAAAATCTTTTTAAAATTGCTCGACAAGTACCTGTGCTCCAGAGTAAAATTTCTGCTGCTGCTCCCTGAGGGAGCTCAGAGGGAAATTCTCATTCTCTTCTCAGCTCTTGTTTTTCAGCAGTGCTCTCCAAATACCTCTACAGAGATCTCTCCAAAGAGCTCTGTACTAATGCTGTTTTTAAGGGATTGTAATTGTTCAGTTTTAACTTCTGAAGGGAAATTTTTCATGCAGCAGCCCCGTGGATTCTGGCTGTTCTCTGCTGGAACACGTTCTCCACGTGGTAATGTTGCCTCAAGTTCCTGCTATGAGATGAAAACTTCACAGAATTTATTTAAATAGATAATGTTCAAAGTTCCAGCAATGTAAACCAGCCTCCGAAGGAAGATGAGCCTTCGAGATGTGTTTGTGAAGCAGCGTGCTCTCATGTTGATGAGTTGGAAATGTTTTTTCATTTGTTTCTTACAAACACAGTTGATTTCATGGATAGTTTTACCCTTGTGACTCGAGGAAGTTTTTCTTGTTCTGCCAGAACTTGGCTCTTTGCAGGCTCTTTTTGGAGTGGGTTGGACCCTTCTAAATAAAGCACAAATCCTGCACAGCCACAGTCAGGGAGGAGCCAGAGTTTGTGAGGTGTTGGAAGTTTAGGAAGGATCTGATGGAGAAGGGCTCTTCATCTGGAGCTGTAGTGACAGGACAAGGGGAATGGCTTCAATCTGGAAAAGAATAGGTTCAGACTGGCTATTAGGGAAAACCTCTTCACTGTGAGGGTGGTGAGAGCCTGGCACAGGTTTCCCAGAGAAGCTGTGGCTGCCCCATCCCTGATTTGCATATATTTACATAAATGTGTAAAGCTTGTGGGCTTTAAAGAGCCTCAGAGTTCCCTAATGAGTGTAAGGCACTGTAAGGTTTATGCTGGGCAGTGTCCTAAATCCTTCAGTGTGTGCACACGGGATGAGTGTCAGCGCTAACACTCACCCTGCAAAATCATTAATTAATTACATTAATTTAAAATCATTAAAAATTCATTACCTCCATGCAGGGTGCTCTTGAGGCTCGTCCTTGCAGTCCTCTCAGTTCTCACTAGGATGGGTTTGTCTGCTCCAGGCCCTTCAGGCCACACCCCAGAGCTTTGTCTGCGCTCCCAAGGTCAGGGAGAATTCCCTGGTGTTCCTTGCCCGGGCTGTTGGAGAGGGTGAGAGGCAGGGATGGGGCTCAGGTGTTGGGGTTTTGCGCAGGGCAGTGCAGCTCTGAGCTGGTGAAACCCCGCAGCGAGCTGTGCCTGCCCCTGCTCACTCCCACTCCCTGCTGATGGATCTGGGCTCGGCTTTGGAGCCACGCACTCAAACCACACAAATCAGGGGAGCAGAGGGGCTGGAGCACACCAGCAGAGAGTCCTGAGTGGCTGTGCAGGTGTGTGCTGTGCCTTTCCTTCTTCATAAACAGCCTGAGCCCTGTGCTGAGCTGCGGTTTGCACCGCTGTGTGCAGGGAGAGCAACTCCGGGGTTGTGTTTTTCCTCTCCCAGCCTCGCCCCTTGGCAATCAATCCCGCTGTAGTTTTGGGCGCCTGCTTATCTGTGTCTGAACAAATGCCAGGAGGAGCATTTGGAGCTCCCAGAGCCTGAGCTCGCTGTGTTTTAGTGCTCATTAGTGCCAGCGAGTCCTGAGGGACAGGCAGAGCTTGAAATTGAACTGCTGAAGACGTGCTAAGAGACTTTGTTTGGGATTAAGAGAGTTAAACCTGCTCTAAGCCTGCACAGGGAGAGGCAGCACTGCAGAAATGCTCTTGGTAATTAGGAGCCTTAATAGCATCTTTCAGAGCAGGGGCTGGTGCTGATGCCAGGATTAAGAGTCATATTTAATTATGAGAATCTGAATTAAATTTCTCAATTCCTCAGTCGTCTCAATTTACATGTAGTTGCAAATTTTGTGTTGGTAGCAGGAATTCCAGCCAGTCTTTTGGAAAGAAAACCCCAGTTTTTCTCCCTGTCCCTAAATTCTGCTCACTGTGGTGCAGGTCCCAATATTTATGTTTTGAAAGGGAATTTTAGGATTGTTTGTTCAGTGCAGGAAGACTTGGAGTGTGCAAAGCCAAAATCCAATAACTGCACCCTCAATCTGAGAGGTTTCAGGGAAAACTTCCTGGCTCCATCTCTTGTCTGTGCTGGATCTGACAGCTTTTAGCCAATAAAAAACCCAACCCAAAATCAAACTGCTCCCAAGCACCCCAGAGCCGTGAGCAGATGGTTGAACGGCCAGCCTGGCTGGGATTACCCCAAACACAGCTCCCCCTTCCTGCACACCTGTTCCCTTCTCCTTTTCACCCATTTCCTCTGCCAGGAAGGAAAATCCCTGCAGGACCCCAGAGCTGCTGCTCCTCCCAGGCGTTATTCCGGGAGGGAGCGGCGTCAGGTGTGGGATTCACACCCGTGGCTGCTCCTGGAAGCTCATCCCGTGCATTTCCCTTTTCCCCAGGGTATGGACAAGACTTGAGTGGGTTTGGACAAGGTTTCTCTGATCTCAGCCAGCAGCCCCCTCCCTACGGAGGCCCCTCGGTGCAGCCATCCAGCGGCCCCCCGGCCGGCGGCAGCGGCTTCGGCCGGGGACAGAACCACAACGTGCAAGGATTCCATCCCTACCGGCGCTAGCCTGGGCTGGCAATCAGGGAGTGCTGTCCACAGGGATCTCTGGGCCCAGCTGAACCCCGGGATCCCAGACTTCTGAACTTGTGACAATCACATTACTTGATGGAAGAAAAAAAAACCTAACAACAATTTTTTTTTTTTTTTTTTTTTCGTGGGGGCGGGGGGATATGCGGGGTGGGGGCAGATGGCTTCTGAAGGCAGAGCTGTGGGTGTTTGGACTGCAGTTTTTAAAGATTTTCCTTTCTCTAACCCATCAGCACAAATAAAGAAAATGTCACTGGTTCAAATTACAGGGTTTTAAAAATGTCTTCAGCTTTAATTCAAAACTTCAGGTTTCTTTTTTTTGAAATTATTTTTCCTGAGCCTTTGTTTTACCGTATATTGTAAACTTTTATGTTTAAAAGAAAAAAAAAAAAATATATACATTTACAGATTGTGAAATTTTTAAGAGAAATTTTCTACTATGTATGCTGGCTTATTTTTTAATTTAAAACAGGGTTTCCGTGAGCGCTGTCGGAGGCGGGGGGAGAGCTGCAGCCCCTCCCTCCCTCCCCACGGCAGCGCTGGGGCGGAGGGTTCCGAGACTCTGGGAGTTGACAGAAACCTGCTGAGTGTATTTTGCTGTTTGTTCTGGGGGGCAGAGCTGGGCCAGGGCGGGAGCTGCGGACGCACAGAGCGCTGGCTCCGGGCTCCGCGCTTCCCTCGCTACGCCGCGGGGCTCCGGAGGCCTCGGCCACCTGTGGATTTCCCTCAGGCAAAAAGGTTTTTGGTGCGTTTGGCACTGAGCAGTGCTGAGCCCTGGTTTGAATAAAGACAAGAACCTTTGGATTAGAAACACCAGCCTGTCTCCATTTTTCTGGGTTTTTTTTGCTTTTGTGAGTGTGGGTTTTCTGGAAAAGTCCCTTGGGAGTCTTCAGGGTCAGCTTTGCTGGGTGTGTGTGGTGTCGCCAGCTGTGCCCTGTGCCTGCCCCGTGGGGTGGCACTGCCAGGAAGCCACTCCTGGATGGGATCTGGCGTGGGGATGGATCCTCCAACCTGGATCAGATGCAGCCCCTTGGAAGAGCTTTTCACCACATCAGGTTGGATCAGGGCTCAGGCTTGGATTGGGTCCAGCCAGGTGAGGGATCCTCCAGGCTGGCTTGGATCCCTCCTGGCAAAGGGCTCCTACCTGAATTGGATCCATCCCAGGGAATGGCTTTGATCCAGCCTCTCGTGGTGAAGGGCTTGGATGTGCAGGGGATCCAGTGAGGTCCAGGACTCTCCAGCCTGGATTGGATCCATGCTGGTAAAGGGCTCCTAAAACCCTTGGCCTGGCCCCGTGTTGGGTCACACATGATGGTGGCAGTGACATAAATGCCGCTTTTTGCCCTTGACCTCAAGGCACTGCAGGAAATTGGGTAATTTATGGATTTATCAACATCTTTAGTGGATATCAGTGTCTGTAACTTTGCCTTGTGTCTTCTGGAATATCAACCCGGGGTTTGGCTCTGAAATGTGGGGCTAAACTGGGCAAGGGTCTCCCTGAGGTGGAAATGTGCCTTGGCTCAAGGGCAGCCCCAAATCCTGCCCCTGGATCCTTCTCCCGGGCCTGTGTGTGCTCATTAGCCCTGTCTGCTGTAATTAATCACTGTTACTGAGGGACTGGGGATGTGTTGGATGTGTCTGTGCTGTGGAGGTCGCTGGCTTGCTCCTGGCAGGACTTCCATCAGTTCAGACGGGATTTTGTATTTTGTATTTTGTGTGGATCTGGTTCCACTCGCTGTGAATCCTTTGGGCTTGAATCCTCATTGCTCTGTTCCTCGCTCCATTACATCCCTGAGCTCGGAATTCCTGCTGGAACAGGAGCTGCTCCAGCGATGTTTGTGCCGGCGTCACTTTTGAGACCAACTCGACTCCTTCAGGAGTGGAACACCGTGGAAATGGCACAGCACCACCCTGGAGCTCCACGGACACTCAGAACGGAGGGCACCCAACATCTTCACCCTCTTCAGGGATAAAAGTGGGTTTGGACCCGGTTTGCGCAGAACCAGCTCTTCCAGGCCCGTGTGGGCCATTAGACCTGGAGCCTCCCTCGGGGGCCCAACCGGGCCGACCTGTGCCAAACGCCCAGCGTGCCCTCACCTCCACCGGCACAGCAAGGGGAGCATCCGCGGGTCAGAGACAAAGCTGGCTTCCAAAACAGGTGCGGGATGCTCAGAGCTGGCCCGGGGCGCTGCGAGGTCCAGGCGACTGTGACCTGTCCCTGCTGGGTTCCACCTTGGGCGGGCGGGAAGGAGCGGTTTCATTGGAACCTGAGATTTCCCTGGATGTTCAGGGGGCAAGGGGATGCTCCGTCCCTCACGGGTGTCCTCGCGCTGCGGGTGCGGCCCCTTTAAGGGCTCTGAGGGCGGAAGCGCTGCGCGTGCGCGGCTTCTCCGCCCGTTCCGTCCGCGCGGCTCTCGCGAGATCTGCCGCTTCCGGCGCGGGCCCGGCCTTTCCGAACAGCCCCGGCCAAGATGGTGGGTGCGGGGGAGGCCCCGCCGCCTCCATCGAGCTCCATCCGCCGCCATCCGCGCCCCAGCCGGGCCTCACCCGCCGCGGCGGCGCCGCCCGGGGCTCGGGGCTTCTCTGGGGGACGGGGAATGGGCGTCCCCGGGGCTCTGCGGGGGCCATGGGTGCCCCGGCGGGAAGGGGGCTGAGGGGAGGGAGCGGCCTGGGCGCCCCGCGGAGCTCGGCGGGGCCGCGGCCTTGTCGTGTGCGGGGCGGGGAACGCGGGGCCGGCCGGCCTTGAATCCCCTGACCCCCCCCTCTCCCGCTGCAGGCGGAGGTGGAGCAGAAGAAGAAGCGAACCTTCCGCAAATTCACCTACCGCGGGGTGGACCTGGACCAGCTGCTCGACATGTCCTAGTAAGGGCTGGGAGCCCCCCGGGCTGGGGTGTGGGGGTCTGGGAGCTGTTTCTGCCCCGTACTCGGTGTCGTGTTCAAATAGCGGCAATACCGGAGGGAGTTTGGGTGTTCAGCAGCTGCTTTTTGGGCTGTTTAAAGTCTCTCAGTGGGTGACACCGTCAGTGTGGGGTCCCGGGGCCCTGCTCCAGGCTTAGTTGGGTGATGCTGTGGGTGGGGGGTCCCTGGTGCTCTCGGGCTCGGTTGAGATAACACTGTTATTTTGGGGGTCTCCCCGGGGCTCGGTTTGGGCTCCCAGAGGTCTCCCAGGCCATACCCCAAGCTCAGTTTGAGGGCCCTGAGCCATACAAACCCCAGGCTCTGTCTGGTGTCCCTGGGGATGTCTCTAGGCTCAGTGCAGGTAGTACCCTTGGGTATGGAGCCCTGGGAATCTCCTGGGACTGTACCCCAGCCTCTCTCTGGGCAGCCCTGTGGCTGTGGGGTTCCCCAGGGTGTTCCCCAGGCTCGCTTTGGGGTCCGTGGGGGTCTCATGAGCCCATACCCCAGGCTCAGTGTGGGTAACTGGGGTTGTCCCTGGGCTGTTCCCTAGGCTCAGTTCGGGATCCCTGGATTTGTTGGGGCTGAGTCGGGGTGACACCCTGGCTGTGGGGCCCTGAGGGTTCGCCCCAGGCTGATTTCGGGGTCCCTGGGGGTGTCCTGGGGCTGTACCCAAGGCTCACTTTGGGGTCCCTGGGGTTGTGTCCCTGGGGGTATCCCTGGGCTGTTCCCCAGGCTGATTTCGGGGTCCCTGGGGCTGTCCCCCAGGCTCTGTCTGGGCAGCCCTGTGGCTGTGGGCTCTCCCCACGCTGTACCCCAGGCTGTGTTTGGGGTCCCCTGACCCGTGCCTGTCCCCGTCCTGCAGCGAGCAGCTGATGCAGTTGTACAGCGCGCGGCAGCGGCGGCGCCTGAACCGGGGCCTGCGCCGCAAGCAGCACTCGCTGCTCAAGCGCCTGCGCAAGGCCAAGAAGGAGGCGCCGCCCATGGAGAAGCCCGAGGTGGTGAAGACCCACCTGAGGGATATGATCATCCTGCCCGAGATGGTGGGCAGCATGGTGGGCGTCTACAACGGCAAGACCTTCAACCAGGTGGAGATCAAGGTGAGCTGGGGCACGGCAGGTGGCTCTCGCACTGAGCTCAGCGTCCGGAGTTCTCTTTGTAAATTCTGCTCATTCCCTGTGTCTGGGAGGGCTCCAGGGTGCTGGAGGAACACCCAGAGGAGTCATCTTGGGAGCTCCAGGATGCTCCTTGGAGCGGGGTTGGCTCAGGGGGACACCTGGAGGTGTCATCTTGGGAGCTCCAGGATGCTCCTTGGAGCAGGGTTGGCTCAGGGGGACACCTGGAGGTGTCATCTTGGGAGCTCCAGGATGCTCCTTGGAGCGGGGTTGGCTCAGGGGGACACCTGGAGGTGTCATCTTGGGAGCTCCAGGATGCTCCTTGGAGCGGGGTTGGCTCAGGGGGATACCTGGAGGTGTCATCTTGGGAGCTCCAGGATGCTCCTTGGAGCGGGGTTGGCTCAGGGGGATACCTGGAGATGTCATCCCAGGGAGGGGCAGCTCCCAGAGGGGTCTCAGTGTCTCTAAAGCACTGAAGTGGCCGTGCAGTGATCCATGTGCTCAGCCCCAGCTCCCAGCCTGCTGGCACTCCTGGGGATGAAACAGATCCCTGAGCTTTCCCAGGAGTGGAATTACCCTTCGGGGTGGTGTCACTCGATACCACCAGTGGGATTGAATGCCATTTCTCGCTCCTGCCTGGCATTAAATTCCACCTGGAAGGGCACAAATGCCCCTGTGGCCGCTGTGTCCCCTGTCCCGGGAGGGGCAGAGCTGGGGGAGCCCCCCTGGCCCCACGTCAGGGCACCACGGGGGGAGCCCGGCCGGGGTAACCCGGCTGTGCCCGGCTCCTGCCAGCCCCGGGCCGGGCACGTCCCTGTGCCCCCGGCGCTGTCCCCAGCTCGGATCTCTCCGCTTGCAGCCCGAGATGATCGGCCACTACCTGGGCGAGTTCTCCATCACGTACAAGCCGGTGAAGCACGGCCGGCCCGGCATCGGTGCCACCCACTCCTCCCGCTTCATCCCGCTCAAGTAACCTGGGGGGAGCCTCGAGCAGTGTAAATAAAGAAATTCCACCTGGATCCCTCTGTCTCCTGCCTCTCTGTTCCCCAGGGCTGGGGTGTGCTGAACTCCACCGTGATGGGATGTTTTCCTGGGTATTCCCAGGTTTTTTGGCACTGTTTTCTGTGGGCTCCTGCAGCAAACGAATCGTCTTCGTGTGGGTTTGGTAAATGAGGGAAATTCCTTCACTGGGAAGTGGGGAATGGCACTTTAATATTTGCAGCATTTCCATGTATTTAACTTTATTTGTTAATACAAACACGGGGAATGTGGAACTGGAGGGAGGCAGGGGGGGTTCCCAGGGCTCAGAACCAGCCTGAGCCCCAGGAGAAGCTGCCAAGGCCCATCACAGGACGTCAAAACCCCAAATCGTCATTTCCTCATCCTTAGCTTGGGCACCCAAAGGATTTTGGTGACGGGGATCAGAGTGGCATTGGGTGGGGGGTGAGCTGGGCGTCTGCAGCTCAGGCTGGGAGGGAGGGATGTGTTTTGGGGGATGCTGTCAGGGATGAGGGTGATGATGGGAAGGAAGATGAGGTGATCCCAGGTGGATGATCCGGTTTGTCCCTGCACTGAGCCAGATGAACCCAATGCTCATCGCCAGCACCAAGTCCCGCAGTGAAGCCATCGGTGGAGAGGGACCGTTTGTCCCCAGGGTGGTCCTGGCTTGTCCCTGCTGCTGGCCGGGGTCCCTTGGGCATTCCTCAGGGGACCCTGGGGGCCCAGCTCCAGCTCTTTACATCTCACACCCACATCCCATTCCCATGGCTGGTGCTGCTGAGGCCATTTGTCCTTTAGGGAATGTCCCCTGGCTCCGGGTCCTTTTTGTTCAAGCAACGTGACCTTGAGAGTCCTCCCAGCCTTGCTGGTGGCAGTGGGGAGAAGAGCGCTGGGGTCACTGTCCTGCTGTGGTCACTCTCCAGCCAGGGTCACTGTCCTGCCGTGGTCACTGTCCTGCTGTGGTCGCTCTCCTGCCGTGGTCGCTCTCCTGCCGTGGTCACTGTCCAGCTGTGGTCACTGCTGGGGCCGTGTGGAGACTCTCTGCCCCGGGGATGATGCCTGCAGGGCCAGGACGCCCCAGCCGGGAGCTGGCCGGGTGACAGTGGCCTCGGTGGGTGACAGTGATCTCGGTGGGTGACAGTGGCCTCGGTGGGTGACAGTGATCTCGGTGGGTGACAGTGGCCTGAGCGCATAGCAGAAGCCACGGTCCCGGGAGGGATCGGCTGCAGAGGGGTCGTCCTGAGGGTCCCGCTCATCCCGGGGGGGCACCGGGGCTCAGCCAGAGCTGCCGCACCTTGGGTGTGTCCCCAAGAGCTTGGGGACGGCACCGGGCGGCTGGCGGGGGACAGGTTCGGTCTGGAGAGCCGGTTCGGTCTGTCGGGACCGGTCCGGTCTCAGGGAGCAGGTTCTGTGTGTCGGGACCGGTCCTGTCGGGAGCGGCAGGTGCGTTCCGGGACATGGGGACGGGGCAGATCCCGGCGTTTTTGCGGAGGCTGCAAAAGAGGCGGATGGAAGGGACCGGAGCCCTTGCCGGGGGTCCCGTCTCCCCCCGCCCGGCACGGTCCGGGGAGAGCGGAGGGGGGCGCGGGGAGCCCCCGGTGCCGCCCTCTAACGGCTGGAAAATCCCGACCGCCAGCGGGGGGCGGGGGCGGGATGCGGCTGCTCGGGGCCGCGCCGGAGCCTCGCCCAGCTCCGCGCCGCCCCGCGCCGCCCCGCAGCGCTCCGCACCGCCGGGGATGAGGTACGGCCGCACCTGCCCCCCGCAGCCCCCGAGCCCCCTGAGCCCCCGGGGGCTCCGGCCGCTGCGGCCGCCGGGGATGGGGGGAAGCGGGGGAAGCTGCGCCGCGGGGCCGGGGGTGGGGATCGGGGTGCGGTGTCGGCTTGCGGGGGTTTGGATGCGCCGGGGGGGCCCCGATCTGCGCCCCCTCCCCGCGGTGCGGATGCCCCCGGCCCTGGCTGCGGCGCGTCCTGCGGCGGGCGCGGCTCCGTCCCGCGGGATCGGGGGGATCGGGGGACAGGAGGGTTCAGGGCGGATCAGGGGGTTCAGAGCGAATCGGGAGGGTCGGGCAGCGTTTATCCCCCGCATCCTGCGGGGACAAAGGCCGGACAATGCCGGGGCTCTGCGGGGAGTCCGCGGGAGGGGGGGAAGAGGGAGCAGCACCCGCCGTCCCCATTCTCACCTTCATCCCCATTCCCATCCCCATTCCCATTCTCATTCCCATCCTGCGGGCGAGGCGGGGGCGTCATCCCCGGGGTGACAGCAGCTCCCCCCGCCCCGACGCGAGCCGGGCTCTCCGCAGACCCCCCCCTCCCGACGCTCCCCGAGCGCGGCTGGGCCGGGGATTGCGGCTGAGCCCCGGCCTTGGAGCCCCAAACCCTCCCCACAAACCCGCACCCCAAATCCACCTCCCAAACCGGCCCCTCAAAAACCTCGGCCTCTAAGGGAGCGCGTCAACCCCACCCCGGGGGCACCCCAAGGGCCCCAGCGCCGGTCCCCGGGCAGGGGTGTCCCCGAGCAGGGGTGTCCCCGAGCAGGGGTGTCCCTGGGGTGCGGGGTGTCCCCGGGCACCCCGGATGGGGGTGGGGAGGTGGCTGCTGGCCCCAGCACGTCCCAGAGCACGTCCCACTCCCACGGGCGCCCTGGGGTGCGGGGTGGGTGAGGCCGGCCCTGCATTGTGGGGGGGGGGCTGTGCTGGGGGGCGTTGAGGACCCCAATGCTCGCCCCACCGGGGCCCCACATCCATCCCCGTGCGTCGATGTTCGTGTGTGTGTGTGTGTGCGCGGGTGTGTGCGGGTGTGTGCGGGGCTCGATGCTGTGTGAGGGCAGGGTGGCGGATCCCAAACCCCCGTGTCCCCGCGTGTTCCCCCGCGTGTGTGCAGGGTCGGTATGGGGGGGCTGTGCTCCCCGGGGGGGGTTTGCTGCGGTCCCCGGGGCCGGGTCGATCAGCCCGGGCTGGTGACAACACGCTGTTTGTTTAATGTCCCCGGGGGCTCCGGGAGCCGCAGCCGGCCGGGGGCTCAGCTGTGGCTTTGGCGATGCGGCTGCGCTCCCTGTGCCCAGCCTCGCCCCCAGAACCACAGCCAGGCTGGAGTGAGAGGTGCAGGGAGCTTTGGGGCATCCCCAGGGCTCCCCAGGCCCTGCCCTGCCCTGGCCAAGGGGGCATCGCACGTGAGCAGGGGCCGGTGGGCGTTGAACGCAGTGATGAACGATGCAGAGCATGGCAGGGTGGTGGGCAGTGGTACCGTGGGCAGTGGGGTGGGCAGTGAGCGCCCTGGGCAGCGTGGAGGACACCAGGGTGTGCTGGGCAGCGCAGCTGCTGCTTCATCTGCTGCAGCTTCTGCCTTGCCAGGAAATTGCTGGATGGATCCAGGCCCCACCAGTGGCCTCGGCCAGTCCTGGGGTGCCCTCAGCAGAGAGAGGCAGATTTTGGGGGCCAGAGGAGACACAGCCGGGACCCCGAGCCACCCCATGCCCACAGGGACAGCCCATGGCCCCGCCTGGGATCCAGCCCGTGGGGGGACACCGGGTCCTGTGGGACAGTGACCGTCACGGTGCTGGAATGTAGCTGCAGCCTCGGCCCCCCTTTCCTGCAGCCTCGGCCCCCTTTTCCCGCAGCCCCGGCCCCCCTTTTCCCGCAGCCCCGGCCCCCCTTTCCCGTTGTGTCTCGCCGCTCCGTGGATGCAGGTGCGGCCCCAGCCCCTCCCCGCAGGCTGCAGATCTCGGCGCCGCCGCGGCCGCTGCGCTCGGCCGGCCCTGCCAGGAATTGGGGGGTTCAGAGCTCAGCTCCCCCTCCATCAATCCCCAAATATCCCAGCCGTGACCCCCCCGGGAGGGCAGCCGGAGCACCCCGGGCTCTTACAGGGTGGGGGTCCCCCAGGGGAAGAGGCACGGACTGAGCAGCTGGGTGGGTACCCACAGGTTTGGGGCGCTGGGGAGGGGAGAACGTGTTCCCCTGGAGGAGTTGGAAGCCCCTGGCTCCCATTATCCCCTCCAGGGCTGAACACCCGCATCCTCCACGTCTGAGTGCTCAGGAAGGGCCGGGAACCGCCTGTGCTCCCCCCCCCATCACTGTCACCATAGCAACAGCAGGCCGTGCTCATCCCGCATCCCGCATCCCGCATCCATTCTCCCGCATTCCCTATCCCCCATCCCGCATCCATTACCCTGCATCCCATATTCCGTATCCTGCACCCATCATCCCACACCCCCCGCCCTTGCCTCCTTCATGCCGCATCCCTCACCCTGCATTCCATGTTCCCACATCCATCGTCCTGCATTCCCATGTTCCTGCATCCCTCATTGCTCATCGCTCATCCCTCATCCCTCATTGCTCATCCCGAATCCCGAATCCCGAATCCCTCATTGCTCATCCCGAATCCCTCACCCCTCACTGTCCACCCCGCATCCCCCCTCCCAAACCTCCACCCTTCCTCTGCTCCCCACCCTTTCCCTCCCCACCCTCCCGGGGTTATTTCTCTCCCGGGGGGAATTTCCAGCGCTCAGGGGTGGGGATTGACTCCAGGGGGGTTTTGTCTCCCTTGGGAATCGTGGGCGGATCTGGGCGGTGGGAGGGGGGACCCCACAGCGGGACCCCCAGGGCAGGGTGTGGAGCCCCCCCCACAGTGTGGGGTGCAGGAGCAGTTTGGGGGGGCCCGGGATGTGTGAGGGACATCGATGGGTCCCACCGCACCCTCTGTGCTGCCGGGGGGTGCTGGGACACCCAAACGCCCTCACGGAAGCACAGGGGCCCCAGGGAGCCGCCGTGGGGCAGATTTGGGGGGGTCAGAGCCGGGGGGGCTCCATCGCTGCAGCCCCTGACCCGCTGTGGGGTGGGAGCAGCAGAGGGGAGGAGGGGACCCCCGGCCCCCCATTGCCCCCCACTGCCGGTGTGACGAAGGCACCGCGGAGTTGTCGAGCTCCCGCTGCCGGCTCGACCCTCGGGGGGGTGAGGAGGGGTCCCCGGGCCCGGCGCCCCCTCCCCTCATGTGACAGCGTGGCGTGTGTCCCCCCACCCCGGGCAGGTGCGAGGGGCAGCGGGCGCTGCGGCAAGAGGAGGTTTGGGGGGCTGGGGTGGCCACGGCGGGGGCTGAGAGGGTTTTTTGGGGGGACAGAGTGGGGCGGGGGGGCCGTGCAGGGGCCGGGGCTGCCCCTGGTGCCGGAGGGAGCGGAGCGGGGGAAGGTTGGGAGAGGGAGAAGACAAAAGCGAGACAAAGGGAGCGGAGAGCGGAGCTCTGCGGAGGGAGGGAACCAGGCGGGGGCTGGCGGGGCTGGGGGGGCCCAGCCTGGTGGTGGGGGCGGCGCTGGACCCCCACCCTGAGCCGGGGACGCCCCTCCGGGGGGGTTTGGGGGGCACCAGCTCTTCCGGGGCTCGGGGGTGCGGGCGGTGGGGTGCCCAGCGGTCCCAGGCGGGTGCTGGGTGCTGGGGGGCTGTGAGGGTGCTGGGGAGCCCCCCGGGGTGCTGCCCACCCCCGGATCCCCCCGCAGGCGCTGGAGGAGGTGAAGATGTCCGGCTCCATCGCCTCGTACGACCAGCTGGTGCGGCAGGTGGAGGCGCTGAAGAAGGAGAACAGCCACCTCCGGCGGGAGCTGGAGGACAACTCCAACCACCTCTCCAAGCTGGAAAATGAGACCTCGGACATGAAGGTGGGGACGGGCCCGGCCGGGGCCGGGGCACAGACCCCCAACTGGGGGGGTTCCACCCGAGTCTCCCCCTCCTCCACGGCTCCATCCCTTTTTTAGGAGGTCCTGAAGCACCTCCAGGGCAAGCTGGAGCAGGAGGCCCGAGTCATGGTGTCCTCGGGGCAGACGGAGGTGCTGGACCAGCTCAAAGGTGCGTGCCCGGGCAGGGTGGGGAGGGGGCCAAGCCCCGCCAAGCCCCCCCTGACACGGCTGTCCCCGTCCCCAGCCCTGCAGATGGACATCACCAGCCTCTACAACCTCAAGTTCGCCCCGGAGCTGACGAGCGCGGGGCGCGGAGCGGAGGAGAGCCCGCCCGGCCCCGCCGCGCACCGGGACGGCCCCGGGGAGCTGGGCAGGGCCACGTTCCGCATGCTGGAGGAGCTGGACCGCGAGAGGTGATGGTCTGGGCGGTGAAAGGGGCTGGGGGGGGCCGGGGGTCGCGCTGACGGGGAGGGGGTCCTGCCCTCTCTCCCCTCTCCGCAGGTGTTTCCTGCTGGGGGAGATCGAGAAGGAGGAGAAGGAGAAGATCTGGTACTACGCGCAGCTGCAGAGCCTGGCCACGCGCCTGGACGAGCTGCCCCACGTGGAGACGGTGAGTGGGGGACACCCCCTGTCCCCCCCCCCGCCCCAGGCCACGGGGACCCTGCCCCGCTCACGGCACGCCCCCGCGCCCCCCCTCTGCAGTTCTCCATGCAGATGGATCTGATCCGGCAGCAGCTGCAGTTCGAGGCGCAGCACATCCGCTCGCTGATGGAGGAGCGCTTCGGGACGGCCGACGAGATGGTGCAGCGGGCACAGGTCGGGTCCTTCAGCCCCAAACTCCCCCTGCTCCGCTTCTGGGGGGCCCCAGACCGACGGGCTCAAATCTGGGCACCCTACAGCAGCTCCTCGCACCCTACAGCAGCTCCTCACACCCTACAGCAGCTCTTAACACCCTACAGCAGCTCCTCACACCCTACAGCAGCTCCTCACACCCTACAGCAGCTCTTAACACCCTACAGCAGCTCCTCGCACCCTACAGCAGCTCCTCGCACCTCACACCAGCTCCTCACGCCCTCGCACCCCGCTCCTTGCACACTTACACCCCTCCCCACCATTTCTTGTGGTCCTGGGGGGTCCCGGCCCTGTCCAAGCCCCTCTGTGCCCCCCCAGATCCGAGCATCCCGGCTGGAGCAGATCGACAAGGAGCTGATGGAGGCGCAGGACAAGGCGCAGCAGCCGGAGCCGCAGGTAGCGGGGCCGGGCTGTCCCCGGTCCCTGCGGGGCGACGGAGCCAGGGGTGCGGGGAGGAGGGGGCCACCAGGGCCCCCCCGCCGTTGTCCCCGCGCTGTCCCCACGGGCACAGCCAGGGCTTTGTGCGGCTCGGGCACCGTGAAATGGGCAGTTGCCATGGAGACCAGAAGTAGGCCACGGCGGGCGGGCGGCGCGGGGGCTCCCGCGGCATCTGCCGCCGACGGAGACGCCAGGGTGGGCAGCCTGCCATCGCCATCGTCATCGTCATCGTCACGGGCTGCCGCCGACACGGTCCCCGTGTCACCCACAGCCTCAGCATTGTCATGGTCCCACTGTCACCCACAGCTCCATCGTCATCGTCATGGGCTGCCATCACCACCAGCACAGTGTCACCCACAGCCCTGCCATCGTCGTGGTCCCACTGTCACCCACAGCTCTGCCATTGTCACTGTCCCACTGTCACCCACAGCTCTGCCATTGTCACCATCACAGGCTGCCATTGCCATGGTCCCACTGTCCCACTGTCACCCACAGCCCTGCCATCGTCGTGGTCCCACTGTCACCCACAGCTCTACCATTGTCACTGTCCCACTGTCACCCACAGCTCTACCATTGTCACCATCGCAGGCTGCCATTGCCATGGTCCCACTGTCACCCACAGCCTGACCATCGTCATTGTCACGGGCTGCTGTCACCATCATCATAGTGTCACCCACAGCCCTGCCATTGCCATGGTCCCACTGTCACCCACAGCTCTGCCATTGTCACCATCACAGGCTGCCATTGCCATGGTCCCACTGTCACCCACAGCTCCATCATCATCGTCATGGGCTGCCATCACCATCATCACCGTGTCCCCCACAGCCCTGCCATCAGCACGGTCCCATCCTCACCCAGGGCCCCCCATCGCCCCCAGACACCCCCAGCTCCTCACAGCCCCCATTCCCAACCCCTCCGTCACCCCTCAGGCTCAGCCCCAGTCCCCTCCCCGCTGCCCGCCCGCTCACTCGCCCACTCTCTCCCTTCCCTGAGCCCGCGGCTGCGGCAGCCCCCCCCATCCCAATCACCCCCGATTTCAGCTCAAAATACACCCCCGGCACTGACGGCAGCGACCACCGGGGGTGGCAGGAGAGCGGGGAGGGGCCGGGCCTGGGGGCTCGGGAGGCGACGCAGCCCCTCCACAGCTGCCCCCTCCTCTGCAGCTCTGCGGGAAGGGCCCGGGCGCGGAGGGGGACGGCAGCCTGGACCCCCCGACCCACCCGGAGGAGGGCGGCAACACCAAGGTGAGGAGCGGCAGCCGCGGCGCGGCCGGGGTGTGCCGAGCCCGCGGGAGGGCCGAGCGCGACCCCGTGTGCTCCCCGCAGGTGGAGGTGGTGTTCTGGCTGCTGTCCATGCTGGCCACGCGCGACAAGGAGGACATGTCCCGCACGCTGCTGGCCATGTCCAGCTCGCAGGAGAGCTGCCTGGCCATGCGCAAGTCGGGCTGCCTGCCCCTGCTCATCCAGATCCTGCACGACTCCGACGGGGAGCCGGGGCCCCCCGAGAGCCCCACGGGCGCCAAGGACGCCCGGATGAGAGCCAACGCCGCCCTGCACAACATCGTCTTCTCCCAGCCCGACGAGGGCCAGGCCAAGAAGGAGATGCGGGTGCTGCACGTGCTGGAGCAGATCCGCTCCTACTCGGAGACCTGCTGGGACTGGCTGCAGATGCAGAGCAGGGACGGGGGACAGGGCCCTGAGGGCGCCGGTACGGGCTGGGAGGGACTGGGAGGGACTGGGAGGGACTGGGAGGGACTGGGAGCACGGTGTGTGACGGAGGGGACTGACCCTCGTCCCCCCGCAGTGCCGGTGCCCATCGAGCCCCAGATCTGCCAGGCCACCTGCGCCATCATGAAGCTGTCCTTCGACGAGGAGTACCGGCGGGCCATGAACGAGCTGGGTGAGCGCGGGGAGGGGGCTCCTTCCCTCTGCACCGCCCCCAGACGGGGTGCAGCAGGTGGGGGGACCCCAAACCACCCCTGCCCCGCCCCACAGGTGGGCTGCAGGCGGTGGCCGAGCTGCTGCAGGTGGACTACGAGATGCACAAGATGACCAACGACCCCCTGAACCTGGCGCTGCGACGCTACGCGGGGATGGCCCTCACCAACCTCACCTTCGGCGACGTGGTCAACAAGGTGGGGGGGCGGCGGTTTTTGGGGGGGGGGGGGGGGCTCAGCAGGGTCTGGGGGTCACAGCGTCACCCTCACCGCCCTCGTCCTCCCCGCAGGCCACGCTGTGCTCCCGCCGGGGCTGCATGGAGGCCATCGTGGCTCAGCTGGGCTCCGACAGCGAGGAGCTGCACCAGGTGGGTGCTGGTGGGGCTCCCTGGGGTGGGGGACAGGCACGGGGACGGTCCCTGCGCCCCCTGACCCTGCTCTGCCCCTCCAGGTGGTCTCCAGCATCCTGAGGAACCTCTCCTGGCGCGCTGACATCAACAGCAAGAAGGTGCTGCGGGAGGTGGGCAGCGTCACCGGGCTGACGCGCTGCGCCCTGCACGCCGGCAAGGTGAGCCCGGGGCGGGGGACAGCGGGCACGGGGGGACCGGACAGAGCTGAGGGGGCTGAGTGACACCCCTGGGACAGGTGACAGCGGGCACGGGGGGACCGGGCAGAGCTGAGGGGGCTGAGTGTCACCCCTGGGACAGGGGACAGCGGGCACAGGGGGACCGGACAGAGCTGAGGGGGCCGAGTGACACCCCTGGGACAGGGGACAGCGGGCACGGGGGGACCAGACAGAGCTGAGGGGGCTGAGTGACACCCTTGGGACAGGGGACAGTGGGCACAGGGTGACTGGACAGGGCTGACAGCAGCTGTGTGTCCCCTCCCGGGACAGGAGTCGACGCTGAAGAGCGTCCTGAGCGCGCTGTGGAACCTCTCGGCGCACAGCACAGAGAACAAGGCGGCCATCTGCGGGGTGGAGGGGGCCCTGGGCTTCCTGGTCAGCACCCTCACCTACAAGTGCCAGAGCAACTCCCTGGCCATCATCGAGAGCGGCGGCGGCATCCTCAGGAACGTCTCCAGCCTCGTGGCCACACGGGAGGATTACAGGTGAGGGGTGGGGCCGCACCTGAGGGACCCCAGGGATGGTGTCTGGGGATGTGATTGCTGGGGATAGGATGGAGATGGAGAGATGGAGATGGAGATGATGGAGATGGAGATGATAGAGATAATGGAGATAATGGAGATGATAATGGAGATAATGGAGATAATGGAGATAATGGAGATGGGGAACCTCGGACACCATGGATGGTGTTCAGGGATGCCGTGGCTGGGGGTGCTGCAGGATCAGCGGCACTGCAGGCCCCAGGAACAGCACTGGGGGATGTCATGGCTGGGCAGGGGTGGGGTGGGGTCACCTTGCACCCCTGGAATGGGGCAGGCAGGGGTCCAGGACCGTCCTGAGAGCCGGGGGTGTCCCCTCTGTCCCGCAGGCAGGTGCTCCGGGACCACAACTGCCTGCAGACGCTGCTGCAGCACCTGCGCTCGCACAGTCTGACCATCGTCAGCAACGCCTGCGGCACGCTCTGGAACCTGTCCGCCCGCAGCCCCCGCGACCAGGAGCTGCTGTGGGACCTGGGGGCGGTCAGCATGCTCCGCAACCTCATCCACTCCAAGCACAAGATGATCGCCATGGGCAGCGCGGCCGCGCTGCGCAACCTCCTCACCAACCGGCCCCCCAAGTACAAGGACGCGGCCGTGGTGTCGCCGGGCTCCTGCATGCCCTCGCTCTACATGCGCAAGCAGAAGGCGCTGGAGGCCGAGCTGGACGCCAAGCACCTGGCCGAGACCTTCGACACCATGGAGAAGCAGAGCCTGAAGGGGCAGAGCGCCAAGAAGCCGATGAGGCACATGGAGAGCCTGGTGAAGGACTACGCCTCCGACTCGGGCTGCTTCGACGACGACGAGGTGCCCAACATCTCCACCGGCGTGGAGACGGCCAGCACCTCCGTCCTCTCCATGTTCCTCAACTCCTCCTTCCTGCAGGGCCAGGCGCTGCCGCGGGCGCTGGCACAGCGGCGCTGCCCGGAGCCGGAGAAGGACGGCAGCGGGAAAGCGGCCGAGCCCAAGAAGCCGCCGCTGCCGGAGGACGACGTCTCGCTGGCCGCCGAGAAGCTGGCCAACAAGATCTCCAGCACGGTGGCCAAGATCGACAAGCTGGTGGAGGACATCTCCACCATGCACAACTCCTCGGACGACAGCTTCAGCCTCAGCTCCGAGGACCACGGCCTGGACTGGCAGTACGGCGCCGAGGACGGGCACGAGGCGCGCGCCCAGTCCTGCTCGCCGTGCCGGCTGTCAGACGCCGGCGGCTTGGCCAAGCGGGAGAGCCTGAGCCGGGCGCACACCCTGCTGCGGCTGAAGACGGCCTGCACCAGCCTGTCCACCGACAGCCTCAACAGCGGCAGCACCAGCGACGGCTACTGCACCAAGGAGCACATGAAGCCCTGCCCCAGGGCCGCCTTCCTGGACTATCGGGACGAGCTGCAGCGCTACCAGAAGCGGCCCAGCCGGCTCGACCTCAAGAACATCCTGGGCAAACCGGAGCGGGCCGAGCTCCCCGCGCGGGACCAGGCTGAGCCGGACAAACCCGAGCAGCGGGACCTGCCCGAACGGGCCAAGAAGATGGTGACTTTCCCCGGCCCCAAGGTGCCGGAGAAGGAGACGGAGCGGAAGAAGGAGGTGGGCACCAAGCCTCCCACAGACCCCCACGTTCGCACCATCAAGCTCTCTCCATCCTACCAGCACGTCCCCATGCTTGAGACCGTGGCCAAGAGCAGCACGGCCGCTGGCCACCAGCCCTCCCTCCTGGGCAGGAAGCAAGCCTGGCTGCCCCCGGCGCTGCTGCAGGCGGCCGAGCCCCTGAGCAAGATCCCGGAGAAGCTTCCAGCCCAGCCACCGGCCTCGGCGGAGCAGGAGTCGGTGCAGAAATACTCGGTGGAGGACACCCCAATCTGCTTCTCCCGCTGCAGCTCCCTGTCCTCCCTCTCGTCGGCGGACAACGTGCTGGACGGGCAGAGCCACAGCGAGAACGACCTGGACAGCGACTCCTCCCTGGAGATCCTGGAGATGGAGGAAGGGGACGCCGAGGGGGAGGATGGGAGGCAGGAGAAGGAGAAGGCGGTGGATCCGGGTGCCACCACGCCGGTGGGGATCTCCCAGCCCATCACCATCCCCTTCCCCAAGCGAGACAAGGTTTTCCTGCGGGAGGCCTCGCCCTCGCGCCAGGAGGACCTGACGCCCTCGAGCTCCTCGGAGAATTACATCCAGGAGACGCCGCTGGTGATGAGCCGCTGCAGCTCCGTCAGCTCCCTGGGCAGCTTTGAGAGCCCCTCCATCGCCAGCTCCATCCAGAGCGACCCGTGCAGCGAAATGATCAGCGGCACCATCAGCCCCAGCGAGCTGCCCGACAGCCCCGGGCAGACCATGCCCCCCAGCCGCAGCAAGACTCCCCTCTTCGAGCTGGGCTGCCAGCCGGAGAAGGAGACCAGCCAGTTCAACATCCAGTGGGAGAACAACGTCAAGAAGTTCATGGAGATCACCGACTTCAAGGAACGCTTCCAGCTGCCCCAGGACCTGGACTCCATGGTCTACTTCACGGTGGAGAAACCCAACGAGAACTTTTCGTGCGCCTCCAGCCTGAGCGCCCTGCCCCTCCACGAGCACTACGTCCAGAAGGACGTGGAGCTCAAGCTGATCCCCACCTTCCCCGAGAAGAACAGCCTGAACTTCGCGGCTCACGAGAAGCGGGAGGAGCGGCGGGAGGAGCGGTTCCTGGAGGGCCGGCGCAGGGCCGAGCGCCCCGAGCCCCCCGACGACGACGACATCGAGATCCTCAAGGAGTGCATCAGCTCGGCCATGCCCTCCCGCTTCCGCAAGGTCAAGACCTCGCTGCTGTCCGGGCAGGTGCTGCACCCGCAGACCAAGAAGCCGCTGCACGTCCCCGTGTACATGCTGGTGCCGGCCCACGCCCACCCCGGCGTCCCCAAGCACCTGCGAGCCACCGCCCGCGACCTCTTCAAGGACGACGACTCCTTCACCGACTCGGCCGACGGGACCCCCGTCAACTTCTCCAGCGCCGCCTCGCTGAGCGACGAGACCCTGCGGTACCCGGCGGGAGAGGAGGCCGAGCACGCCCGGCCCGAGCGGCGCCGCGAACCCGGCACCATCCCGGCCCGCAGAGCCGCCTCCGGCAGCTCGGCCCCCGCCCGCCTCGGCCCCTCCGGGAAGGGCAAAGCGGGGCCGGGCCGCGGGGACGGGAAGCGGGGCCAGAGCCTCCCGAAGGGCACGGCCGGGCTGGAGCTGGGGGCGGGCAGGGCCAGCGGTGCCCCCGGGAGGAAGGATGAGGCTCTGGAGGACGGGGTCGTGTTCCAGTCGCTGTGCCACACCACGCCGACGGAGGAAGCCGTCTACTGCTTCTACGATCCGGATCTGGACGAGCTGCCCGAGGCGGGCAGGGACGGCTCCGGCAGCAGAGCCCAGCCCGGCCGGGCAGCGCGGAGGGAGCGCTGGGGAGGAGCCGTCCCCAGCAAGGACCCCGAGCCCGCTCCCCGTCCGGCGAAGGCGAAGCCTCAAAACAACCTGATCGCCGACGAGACGCCGCCGTGCTACTCCCTGAGCTCCTCCATGAGCTCCCTGAGCGACGCCAACCTCTCCGAGGGCGAGGAGCGGGGCCAGCCCTGCGGCAAAGCCGCCTGGCCGCGGGCGGCCGCGGCGGGGCAGGCGCAGGGGGGCTCGCCCAGCTCCCCCAGCCTCAACTCGGAGGACGATCTGCTGCAGAAATGCATCGGCTCGGCCATGCCCAAGCGCCGGCGGCCCGCGGCCCGCCGCAGGCCGGTGGAGAGGAAGCAGAAGCCGCCGGGAGCCGGCGGGAGGGAGAGGAAAGCCGAGGCCAGGCATCACCCCGAGGAGGAGGCCGGCTCCGACCGGGGCTCCGACCTGGACAGCGTGGAGTGGCAAGCAATCCAGGAGGGAGCCAACTCCATCGTCACCTGGCTGCACCAGGCCGCCGCCTCCCTGTCCCGGGAGCCTTCCTCCGAGTCCGACTCCATCCTGTCCTTCATGTCGGGGCTCTCGGTGGGCTCCACGCTGCAGCTCTCCCTGGGCAGGCAGGAGCAGCAGCGGCCCGGCAGCGCTTCTGGCCGGGACCCGGCGAGGAGGGAGCGCAGCAAGGGCCGCCCGGAGCGGAAGGAACCCGGTGCCCGTCCCGCCGGTCGCGCCGGCAGCTCCCGGGCGGAGCGGAGCCCGGCGCCCGCCAAGCCGGTGCCCAACCTGCCCGTGGTCTTCCGCGGCAGGACCGTCATCTACATGCCCAGCCTGGCCAAAGACGCCCCCAGCCCGCGGGCCACCCCGAAGAAGAACCCCGCGGCCAAGCCCGAGGCGCCGCCGGCCAAGAACCTCTCGCTGAGCCAGCAGCGCTCGAGGAGCCTGCACCGGCTGGGCAAAGCCCCCGAGGCCGGGGAGCTGGCGCTGCCCAAGCGGAGCACGACCCCGCCCGCCCGCATCGGCAAAGGCCCCCCCTCCTCGGGCTCGTCCCGCACCTCCACGCCCTCCCAGCACGCCCCCAAGAAGCTGCCGTCGCCCTCCCAGGTCGCCAAACCGGGCAAGGCCGGCGGCTCCTCCTCCCCGCCGGGACCCCCGGCCAGAGCCCCGGCCCCCAGATCGCCGGCTCCCAGGCAGTCCAAGACGCAGAAGTCGCCCGTGCGCATCCCCTTCATGCAGAAGCCCAGCAGGAAGGTGCTGCCGGGCCGGGGGGCCATGCCGGTGCTGGAGGAGCAGGTCGACGGCTCCAAGGCTCGGCCCGCGGGGCCGGGGGGCAGCCGGCTCAACCTGGTGCGGATGTCATCGGCCCGCTCCAGCGGGAGCGACTCGGACCGCTCCGGCTTCCTGCGCCAGCTCACCTTCATCAAGGAATCCTCGAGCCTGCTGCTGCGGCACCGCTCCGACCTGTCCCCGGCGCCGCCGCCCACCTCGCTGCCTCGCCGGGGCTCCCCCCAGCGCAGCCGAGCCGCGCTCCCGGCCGTGTTCCTCTGCTCCTCCCGCTGCGACGAGCTCAAGGCGGCCAAACCGGCGAGCCCCGGCCAGCGGCCGCTCATCCCCAGAGCCCAGCCCGGCGGCAAAGCCGCGGCCGGGCTCAAACCGCCGCGCCGGACCAGCTCCGAGAGCCCGTCCCGGCTGCCGGTGAAGAGCAGCGCGCCCGCGGCCGAGCCCTTCAAGCGCTACTCGTCCTCGCCCAACATCAGCGTGGCCCGGCGAGCGGCCAGCCCGTCCTCGGTGCGCTCCGAGGCGGCGGCGCGGCGGCGGCAGAACGAGCCGGCTCCCGGGGGCCCTCCGGGAAAGCCGCCGGTGGTGGTGATGAAGGGCACGTGGAGGAGGATCCGGGACGAGGACATCCCGCACATCCTCAAGAGCACGCTGCCCTCCTCCGCGCTGCCGCTGGCGGCCTCCGGCGACGAGGAGCCCCCGGGCAGCCCCGGCAGCCCCGGCGCGGCCAGGAAGACGAGCGACGCCGTGGTGCAGACCGAGGATTTCGCCACCTCCAAGACCAACTCCAGCACCTCTCCCACGCTGGAGAGCCGCGAGGGGCCCCCGCACCCCCGCGCCACCGGCGACGGCGAAGCCCCCGCGCCCGCCAAGGCCGCCCTGCCCATCTCCTTCGGCCACGAGGCGCCCGCCGGGACCTTCCCCGGCAGCCGGCACGGCTCCCCCAGCAAGGCCGCCCGTGTCACCCCCTTCAACTACGTCCCCAGCCCCATGGCGGTGACGGCGGCGGCCGACAAGGCGGTGGAGAAAATCCAAGCTTGATGGTGCCCCAGCGAGGGTCCTGCGGCACCCCCAGCCCCGCCGGAGGCGGCCAGGACTGTGCTGGGGACGCACGTGGGGATGTGGGAGAGTTGGGGACCAGGGGGTCACCCCAAGGCGCTGCTGGCCCCTGCTGGGGTCGTGCTGTGCTGGAGCATCACGATTCCCAGCGGCGAGGACTGGACAGAACTGGGAACGTTCCGGGTCTGGCACCCCGAGCTGGGGTGGTTCTCGTGGGCCATCTCCTCGCGCTGGTGGACATCCAGGGACAAGCTGAAGAGGGGCCGTGTCCCCATGTGCCCCCACCCTGCTCCCCCAGGGGTTGGAGCAGAGCCTGATCCCACAGGCCGGGGAGCTGGCGCAGCACATCCAGTACCAGGAAAACCCCGCACGCTCCAGCTTGTCTGGCACCGACTCTGGCTCGTCCAACCACGGCAGCTCATTTATTAGCAGGGGAAGGGACGCAGGGGAGAGGCTTTGGAGGGGGAGATGGGGACCAGGAGCCCTGTTTGTGCTGCTGGAGGCTCCTGGTTGCTGACGGGTGACCTGTGCTGGTCCGAGGTGGTGGCAGGAGGAGCGGGGCAGGGCTCGGTCAGTCCCAATGGGCTCATCCCAGGGGCTGCTCACAGGGTGCTGTCACCAGGCTGGGGGGCTGCTCTGGGAGGGGACAGAGCGCTGAGGTGGCACCGGGATGCCCAACCCCCAGGAAAGGGTCTGGGGTCCCTCACCTTCACCCACAGCCCCCCAGCCTCCCACCCCCAGGGCGGCAGAGCCTGGGCTCACAGCCAGGATCCTGATGTGTCCCTGTGGATGTGGAGACGAATCCATCCGGGACTGGATTACGCCCACGAGCCCCAAAACCCTGGGGACACCCTGCTCCTGCTGCCGAGATTGGGGTGGGTGGGAAGTGCCCCAGGAGGGGGACAGGGTGCAGAGGGACCCCCAATCCGGGTGGTCCCAGACCCCTCGGATCCCTCCCATTCCTACACCATCACTCCCCGCTTTGGATGGGGCGACCTTTGTGCCCCCCACCCCTGTGCCACGGGGGGCTGCAGGGACAGACACGGGGCTATGGGGACATGTGCAGGGGTCACACCTGGGCGGCGCTGGGGACACGGTGAGGGGCCCCGGGCTGTTGCACTGGGGACACAGAGTGGGGCCAGGGAGACGCCAGGACCGTGGGGATATGCAGGGGTCCCCAGGGATGTGCACTGGGGTCGTGGGGACGGGAACACCCTGGTGCCCACTGGAGCCCCCCTGGCCTGGCAGTGGCCGGGACTGAAGAGAAGGAGGAAAATCCCAGGAGCAGCACTCCTGAGTGCTGTAAGGGAGCACAGGGCTGGCAGGAGGGCCAGCATCGCCCCCCGGGCTCCAAGCCACCGCCCTCCACCGACAATCCCGCCGGGCTCTGCTCGCCATCGCTGTATCTATGTACTAAGGATGTTATTTTACCAGACCCTGGACAGTATTCCCGATTAAAAGCCAACCTGTGTAAATAGGAAGGGGCCTTTGGTCTGAGCAGTGTGTTTGAGCCGGCCGGATCCGCAGCCCCTCCGCATCGTTCTCTGGATCCATTTCTTGTACTTCACGGTCGAAATGGCCACCGGCGGCTTGAACGGGTCCGTGACAGCCTTGCTGCTGAAGGACATCACTCCGGCCACTGCCGGCCGCTTCCCGCACACCAACGGGCTCCCCGAGTCACCCTGAGCGGGGGGACACCGGCGAGTGCACCCCGACCAGGGCACGGGGACCCCCGCCATGGCCGGGGGGACATCTCACCCGCTCAGGGTGAGCATCCTCCCCGGAGCCCCCCGCACCCGGGCTGAGGGCACGCAGAGCCCCACAGGCTCACCTTGGCGGGGGCCGAGCCGCGGGGCTGCCCCTGGAAGCAGATCATGCCGGGGCCGATCTGGCCCTTCCAGAAGCGGCTGTTGTTGCACATCCGCACGTCCATCACCGTCACCTCCAGCTCCTGCAGGGTGGGCGACGGACTCCGGCCCTTGGGCTCCGTGAGCCCCCAGCCCGCCAGGCTGCACCGCGCCCCCGGCGCCGGCTCCCGCCTCGGCAGCGAGATCAGCTGCCGTGTCTCGCTCGGTGTCACCGTCCCGTCCAGCTGCGGGCGGCGGGAGGCGTCAGACCCCTCCCCATGGGCAGAGGGGCTGGCAGGGAGCACCCCAACCCCGCGGCTGGGGGGGTCAGAGGGGAGCCCCCAATGCCGCAGGTGGGGGACTGAGGACGAGCGGCGGGTGGAAGGGCAGCACCGAGCCGGCGCAGCGCCCGTGGGAGCGGGGAGACGACACCCAGGTGTGAAATCTCTCGGGGGTGAGAAGAGGAAATGGCAGCGAGCCGCTCGCCCCGGCTGCGAGAGCAGCAGCGCCGACGCCGTGCGAGCGCCCGCCCCGTCCCCGCAGAGCGCTTCCCGGCGCCGCCGCCGCTCCAGCCGCGCCTCGGAGCCTTCCCCGCCGGCCCCAGCCCTACCTGGAGCAGGAGCAGGTCGTTCTCCTTCGTCTTTGGGTCGTAGTCGGGGTGGGGACAGGCAGCCCGGACGGCGAAGCTCTGCGTGCTCGCCCCGCGACGCCGCCAGTTGTGCAGCCCCACCACCAGCAGCGCCTTGTCCCACGACCTGCCCCGTCCCGGGAGCGGTGTCAGCCCGGCGCCGGTCACCCCGAGCCCCGTCCCTTCCCCGGGCACGACACAGCCGCGCCGGACTCACCCCCGGGGCTGGCAGTGCGCGGCCGTCAGCGCCCAGCGGCGGTGCAGCAGCGCTGCCCCGCAGGAGTGAACCCCCCCGAGCTGCAGGGACACCATGTAGGGCCGGGAGTGCGCTTTGGCCTCGCGTCCCCCGATGATCCACGGCTGGAGCCAGGTCCCGACCCCACCGGCGCCTGCCACCGGCCCGGCCAGCGGCTCCGAGCCCGCGCCGGCCACGCCGGACCCGCGGCCGCGGGGCTCACCCCAAAGGAGGGGCGGCAGCAGCAGCAGCAGCAGCGGCCCCAGGCAGCCCCTCGCCCCCATCTCCCGCTCTCCCGGTGCCGCTCCCGAGCTGGAGGAGCCGCAGGGCGCGTGTGACAGCAGAGCAGGGCAGGAAGGCACTGATCCCGCTCGGGGGGGGGCAGGAAGGGGAAGAAACACCCACAAGGTAACACCAGTGGGGGTGGGAAACGCCCACGGCCCCTCCAGCTTCGCAGACGGGAGGTGACATCTTCAGCTCCCCAGAACGAGATTTATCAGTTTCAGGAGGTTTATGAGATGTGTGACAGCCCACAGCGCTGGGTGACCCATTCCCATCACCTTTATTAGCAAAGCAGGACACTTGTTCACACCACGGGGCCGTGCTGGCCCCCGGCCCGGCCCCCCCGGGGGTCCCTCAGCGCGTCCCCTGGGGCGGCACCCGCCTGGCCCCGCTGCCCGGGCGGGACCTCAGGCTGGCCACGAGCCGCTGGAAGAAGAACTCGTTCTGGTATTCCAGCGGGACCAGGTGCCGCAGGAACGGGGGCAGCTCGGCTCTGGTGACCCCCACGCACACGGGGACCACCTTGGGGCCGCGCTGGTGGATGGCGCGGAACAGGTTCCACTGGGACACGCGCTGGCACCACCGGTCGCCCACGGACTTGGCCGAGAGCAGCAGGATGGCCACTCGGCTGGCCTCGATGGCCTCCACGGCCGTCAGGACGACGGATCTCCCGGCCACTTGGTCCTGGTGCTCGATGAAGCCCCGAAATCCCTCCTCCCTCAGGCGCTCCGCGATGCGGGAGGCGACGTGGACATCCTCGGGGAAGTACCAGAGGGAAAAGTCGTAGGGAGGAGAGTTCGTGCCACCCACGGGGGACATGGCAGCCGCTTCAGGGGCAGAAGGAGGGGTGCAAGGCTTCGTTCCAGCACCAGGAAGGTGCCACCGCGATGGCCTGGAGGATCCCAGTGTTCCCTGGGAAAAGGTCACTGGGGCGGCACAGTCTTGGATCCTCCCGAGGGAAACGGTTTGGGAAGGTGAAACCACAGCGCGGCGTGACCCCGAGGCGCCCAGCGCGGTTCCTCAGAACGCTTTCTGCCTCATCTCGGCGATGCCGCGATCCAGCGCCTCCCCAACCGCGCCCAGCTCCCGGCGCCGCTCCCGCAGCTGCTCCCGGGACCGCTGCAGCCGCTGGTTCATGCCCACGTAGGAGCGGATCTGCCGGTACAGCCGCTCCCGCTCCTCGGCCGCGGGCTCGGGGCAGCCTGGAGGGCAGAGCCGGGGCTCAGCGGGGCTGGGGGGGTCCCCGCGTCCCCCCCTTTCCCGCAGCGCGGGCTCACCTGGAGCGGGGCCGTGGTCCTGGGGGGGCTCGGAGGGGAGGATGAAGACGGGGTCGGTGGGGTCGGCGCCCTGCACGTCGGCCAGGATCTGCTCCACGCTGGGGGGCTCAGGGCGGGTGGGCAGCACCCGCTTGGCCTTGGAGCTCATCCCGGGGGGGGCTCATGTGGGAGGGGCTGAGGAGAGGGGAGGGTGAGGGTGTCCGTCCCCGCCCCGGACGGACAGACAGACAGACAGATATCCCCCTTTTCTATCCCCTCCAAGGACGGACAGACCCCCTGTGCTGCCCCTTTAGACAGACGGACAGACGGATCCCCCCGCAGCACGCAGAGCCCTCGGATGGACAAACAGAACCCCCTCCACCTTCCCCTCCGGACAGACAGACAGACAGACAGACACACAGATCTCCCGTGCCGCCCCCCACGCCACACAGACAGACCGACTCCCTTCCCCCCAGACTGACAGACCCCCCCCACACACCGCTCTTTGGACGGACAGACAGACGGACAGACCCCTCCTTACCGCCCCCCCCCCCCACGCTGGACGGACAGACAGACGGACAGAGCCCCACCCCCGCACAGACAAACCGACCCCCTCCGCCCCCGGGACACACAGACACACAGAGCCCCCTGATCCCCGCACCGGACAGACAGGCCGACCCCGCACGGACCGACAGACAGACAGACCCGCCCGTCCCGCCGCACTTCCGCCACGCCCACCATGACGTCATCAGCACAGCCCCGCCCCTTCCCCGTTCTCTTAAAGGCGCCGCGCGGGGTCACGGAAGGCGCGGGACGGGAGCGGCGCTCGGGGGCACCGGGGTTTATTGGGGGACTGGGGGAACGACAGACTCGGACCGCAGCAACTCGGGATCCCGGGCGGGCACGACCCGGGCTGGCCGGTACCGCTAACGGGGCCGTGGTGCCGGTACCGGGAGCACGGTGCCGGTACCGGCGTCTGTATGGGGGACTTCGGTGCCAGAACGGAGGATGCCGATACCGCTGCCGGTACCGGCGTCTGTAGTGCCGGTATGGGGGACTCCGGTGCCAGAACGGGTGCTGCCGGTACCAGTACTGGGAGCGTGGTGCCGGTACTGCGGCCGCGGGTGCCAGTACTGGGTCCCAGTACCGGGGCTGTAGTGCCGGTACCAGAGGCGCCGATGCGCCCCTTACTTCGCCTTCTGTACTAAGTCTGCCAGGTTCAGGGGTGCTTTGAAGCCTGCGGAGACACGGATGGCGTTAGCGCCCGTCCCCGGGGCAGTGGCCGGTGTCCCGGAGCACTGCCCGGCCCGGCCCCGCGGCACCGTCCCGTTCCCTCCCCGTCCCGCTGAGCACGGGGGTGACAGCCAGCCCTGCCCTCCCCGCACCCGGGGGGCTCCGGAGGGGAGCAGCGCTGAGGGGCACGGGGACACACGGGCAGACACGGGGACACACGGACGGACACACGGATGGGGTCTGGCTACGGAGAAGCGGGAGGGAAGCGCCTGCTCTACCCACGCCACGGGAGAAGGGGCCGGTGGTGCGGGAGCCGCGCCGGTGCCTGCGGGAGCAGAGCGGTTTGGGCGGTGCCACGGCGGACACGAGAACCGGGCGGGCTCCCGGCACGGCCCCGGCACGGCCCCGGCCCCAGGCGGCGGCAGCGGGAGCCGCGGCTCGTTACATACGGGCAGGCTGGGCTGCGGGGCCACCCCGGCCGCCAGCCGGGCTCTGCTCTTGGCCAGAGTCTGCAGGACTGGACCGGGCAGCGCAGAGAGGAGAGAGAGGTTAGAGAGGGGACTGGAACCCTCACCGGGGTCACGGCAGCACGGCCCGTGGGCACCGAGAAATAATCGCTGGCTGGTAACTAAACCGAGCTGCCCTCCCTGGACACGGAGCAGGATCGGGGCACAGGGGCACCTCAGTTACCTTCTCGGGTGACGCTGGAGGCCGCGTCCAGCGCCTTGGCGCCGATGTCGCCCATCATGTTGTCCACGGCCTTGTGGTGCTTGAGGAAGAAGGGCCGGACGACGCTGTGGTAGATGAGCTGGGAGCCGTTCCAGGGCACCGGGGCCATGCACCACACCAGGAACAGGCACTGCGGGCACAGGAGGGGCTCAGCCGCTCCGGGGCCCCTCAGCCGGCTCCAACAAGGCTGGAGCTCGCTGCGCCCAGGATCTGAGCTGGGCGCAGCCCCACCACCGCCCTGCTCCTCCCTGTCCGGCCACGGGACGGGAGCAGCCCGGCACAGCCGTTACCTTCCCGGCGTAGTAGAAGGGGAACCAGTAGAGGAAAAGGTCGGAGAAGAACTCGGCGATGCTGAAGACGCCGTAGACCACCCAGTACGTGAGCCACATGGTGTCATCCTCCTTGTTGTTGCTCTCGATGGCTTTGATGCTGCGGGCAGGACAGGGGAAGGAAGGACACGGCTGCTGCAGTCCTGGGATGGGCTCCACCTTCCCCAGTCCTCCAAACCCTGGAGGGAACCTGCCCACCGAGTGCTCCGGGCTGGAACGATCCCAGCCTTTCCAGGAAGGTCTCAAGAGCTTCCCGGCCACAACTGCCTCTTCAGTGAGCAAGGAGACCCTCAGCGAAGGGCGGGGGACGCTCTCCAGGTACTTACGAGGCGTAGGCGGGGTAGACGAAGCCGATGATGTTGCAAAGCAGAGAGGCGCCATAGCCGAACATGAGGTAGAGCCCCAGGAACGCCACGGAACCTGCGGGGCACAGGGGACGGTCTGGCACCTCCTGGCACCAGGGGGAGACCCCGCTCGGTGTCCCGAGCCGGAGCAGGGGGTAACGACCACCCCCAGTTCGTTCCACCACGCCGCCGAGGCGCTCGATGGAAGGAGGCACGTGGCGGAGTCTGCTCCTCCTCCCCGAGGGAGCTGCGACCTGCTCCTCGTCCCCTCCCCTGGCCCCGACGGGGACTTTACCACCCCGAAATCTCGCAGCACTCTCGCGCTTGGAGCGGGGCCAGGGTCGGCAGGAGCCGGAGACGCTGACAAACACACCCCTGGTCCAAAGTCAAGGCTCCGCTCGTCTCCCCCGCTCGGCATTCCCAGACCTCCCGCTCAAGGACGAGCCCTGTGCTCCCGGATCGGGCGCCCGGGATCGCGGCTCCTCCCGCAGGCGGAGGAAGGGTTGGTTGGTGGCTCCCCCGGGAGCGGCAATCCGATCCCCGCTTCACTGCTACTCAATTAGATCCTTCAATTAAATGTGGAGCCTGGAGCCTGCCCAGCGCTCGGACACTCGCAGGAGAAGGGGTTCAGAGAGAGGGTGGGTGGGGAAGGTGGGACAGGAGCTTTTGGGGTGGAAACCACGGCGGAGCTTCGCTCACGGCAGCGCTCAGAGGGCAGGAAAAGCTCAGGGATACACGGGATGGAAGCATTTTATCCAGCCCAGCAGCTTCTCCCCAGCACCGGAGCAAACTCCTCCACCAGCAGCAAGAAAGCTGGGAATTAACCTGTCTGTGCTGGTGAATTAAAGCCCTTGCTCGGGCTTGGAGGGCGGATTATCCCAGCTCTGCTCGCTGCAGCATTCCTGGGCTGAGCTCCGGCCCCGATCCGGGGCACTCACAGCTCCGGGTCTTTCCTGGGAGATGGGCAGGAGCAACGTGGCTTTGGAGCGATCCCAAACGTCCCTCCAAGGAGGGCAGGCAGGTCCAGGCAGTGCTGGGTTTCATTCCCCAAGAGCCTTAGAAGGGATTTCGCAGGATTTTAACCCTCCAGAGAAATTTATGTAACAGCAAAAACCCAGGGAAAGGCTTCGCTGAGGCAGCGGTGGGAGGTGGTGCTGCCCAGAGGTTGCTGCAAACCCCAGCCCAGGGGTTCAAACACAAATTAGGGATTGCTCCAGAGCCACGGGAGGGGGAAATCGGGAATTTTTAGTTCAGCAACAGCTTCTCTTTCCCAGGACAGGGATCCAGAATGCGGAACCATCACATTTTGGTGCGTCCACTCTTGTTCTACCCCAGAAGTCCATCAAGGCTGAGCCTGATCAAATTCCTGGGATCGTTTAGCTTGGAAGACGCCTGGGTGGCACCACAGCCAAACACAACCTGCACAGCTCCTCCATGGACACTTTTCCCCTCAGAAAAGCCACCTCAGCCCTGCTGCAGGTGAAAGGCCAGGAAATCACACCTGGAGGCCAAAGGCCTGAGGGACACAGGAAGCAGGGAAGCCCTGAGCCTGCCCTGGGTGGTTTGATATGAAATCTCAAATTGGAGCAGGCAGACAAGGGCAGTTCGAGTTGGCAGAGAGGGCACAGGGCCGAGGGTCAGAGGAGAGGGGGCACGGCGTGCCAGGGGGAGGATCCCCGGGGAAAATCCGTCTGGTTCCTCATTAATGAACAACAGGGATCCGGTTAAAGGCCGGATCTCCACGCTCCCACCCGTGGGACACGGGGATGAGCTCCCATCCCCAGCGTCCGGTCTGACCCACCACGGTCTGGGGGCTCACGCAGAACGGGGACCCCCCCCTCCGTCAGGGCCAGGGGTCTCGAGGGTCTCTGTGACACTTCTGACGCTCGGACCCTGCGAGCTTCGGGATGTCGGGATTTTGTGCCTGCGGAAGGCGAGGGCAGTGCGGTGACAGCGACGCCACCCCCGGCACCCCCAGCCCCTCTCAGCCCCGCTCCGCACCCCCAAACCTGGGCGGCCCTGCCTGCCCTCCCCGTGCCCCGTGCCGAGCCCAGAGCCACGGAGAGCAGCTGCCAGTGCCCCCAGCATACGGGGGAGAAGGGGACAGAACGGGAGAACCGGGGAGGTCCCGCTGTACCGGTCGCACCTGTGGACAGGTAGAGCCGTTGGACGCCGGTACGGGCTTCCAGCTGGCCCAGCAGGTCGCCGATCGGCCCGGGGCTGTTGAGGAAGCGCTCCAGGCGCTGCTGCACGGAGCCCATGGCGGCGGTGGCGATGATGAAGGTGATGAAGGTGATGAAGCAGCGGACCCGGAGCGGCCCCGGTCCGACCCCGCGCCCCGGTCAGAGCGGCCGCTGGGGGCGTGGCCGGCGGGGAGGGGGCGTGGCCAACACAGAGGGGCGGGGTTAGCGCCGGGGCGGGGCCAATGAGAAGGCGGGGCGGGGATGAAGGCGGGCCAATGAGGAGAGGCCGTGCGGAGGGGCGGGGCCGATGCCGTTGCCATGGCAACGCGCGCAGTGGCGGCGCGGCCTCATGGCGGCTCGGGCCCGGCCCGGCCCGGCGCTGGCGCTGCCGCTGTTCCCGGTGCTGTTCGCGCTGCTCGTGGCGGCCGCCGCCGCCCCCGGGGTCCCCGCCAAGCCCCGCGTCTACCTGAGCAGCTGGGCCGTGCGGGTGGCGGCGGGGCTGCGGGACGCGCGGGCCCTGGCCCGCCGGCACGGGCTGCTCTACCTGGGCCAGGTGCGGCCTGGGCGGGGAAAGGCGAGCCCGGCCCACCCCGTGCGCTCCTGGCCTGACCTTGCTGCTCGTACCTGCCCTGTGTTGCCGTTGTTCATCCCCTTCGCTTGTCCCATGGGCAGGGACATCTTCCAGTGGGCCAGGCTGCTCCAAGCCCATTCCAGCCTGGCCTCAAACACTCCCTGGGAATCTGGGAATCCTGTGCCAGCGTCCCCCCAGGCTCAGAGCAAACAGCTTCTGAGCATGCGGGGCTGAGCGAGGGACCCCCAAGGGCACCCCCCCATCCCCAGGACTCCACTCTGTCTCCCCAGTGACGCTTTCTGCTCGCCCTGCGCTGCAGCTCGCGTCAAATTCACCACACTGACCTCCACGGCCCAGGCAGGGCTGGCACCGGAGTCCCCTAGAAAAGCTGGCAGCAGCTCCTTGTGCCCGCAGGTGATGGAGGGAGAGCCCTTCTACCACTTCAGCCACCGCGGCAGCAGGCAGAGAGCCCTGAGCAGGCACTGGGGGTGGCACATGCGGCTCACCAGGGACCCCCAGGTAGGGAGGAGGGCACAGGGAGCCGGGGCACAGCTGTGGGCAGGCACTGCCCGGCGCCCACAGCGCTGCTCCCCGCCCAGGTCCTGTGGTTTGAGCAGCAGACGGTGAAGAGGCGCTCCAAGAGGGGCACCGGCGTGGTGCCCACGGATCCCTGGTTCCCCAAGCAGTGGTACATGGTGAGACCCGGCTGCTTCCCCTCCTAATCGTCACCCAAATCACGGGATGGAAGGGACCACAGTGGGGCACCCAGTGCCACCTCCCTGCCCAGCACCATCCCGGAGCACAGGATTGTGTCTGGATCGTTCTGGGCTATCCCCAGGGAGGGAGACTCCACGCCCTTTCTGCTCAGGGCTTGGTCACCACACACTGAAGAAGTTCTTCCTCCTGTGCAGGGGGAATTCCTGGGATCAGTCCCTGCCCGTTCCTCCGGTGCCATTTCTGGGCCCCACAAGCAGAGCCGGGTCCCTGCCCTGAGCCCTCGGTGCAGGCAGGGCTGAGGGCTCCTCTCAAGGCTGAACAGCCCCAGCTCCCTCAGCTTTTGTTTGTCAGAGATGCAGCCCCAGTACAGTCCCTTCCTCCACTGGACCCGCTCCAGGATCTCCACGTCCCGAGGAGCCCAGAGCTGGACACAGCACCCCAGAAGTTCCTCCCAGGGCTGAGCAGAGGGGCAGAGTCCCCCCCTGACTGGCAATGCCCTCCCCAGAGCCCTGCCAAGACATAAACCAAGCTAATGCCGGCAGTGATGAGGCAGCAGGAGTCCCCCAGGGTGACCCCGGGCTGCCGATCAAATTTAATCTGTTTTCCAGAACAACGACATCCACCCCGACCTGAACATCCTGACGGCTTGGAGCAGAGGCTACACGGGGCTGGGGGTGGTGCTGACGGTCCTGGATGATGGGCTGGAGAAGGATCATCCCGACCTGGCTGCCAACTACGTAACTATGAGGGGATCCAGGGAGCAGCTCCTGCGGGGAGGGTGGGACTCAACGCCTTCATCCCACCCCCGGGACCGTGCGGTGGGAGCTCGGCCTCTCCAGGGCTGGATCCAAGGTTTGGAGCCTCCCGCGGTGAAATCTCGCACTGAGGAGATGTTGGAACTTGCACACACACCAGAGCCCCCCAGATAGGTGTAATTACAGCAAGCTGCAAAGCCAGTAAAGCTGGTAAAGCTTCCTGTGCTCCACGGGGAGGGAAAGGCAGCCCTGGGTGTCGATAACAGCACCGTGCCCGTGGGGCTGCGGCTCCTCTGTCCTGGCTGCGTGGCCAGCCAGGGTCACCCTCTGGTGACTCTGGGCTCTGTCAGGGGAACGCAAAGCTGTGCTGCTTTCAGCCCTTTCTGCAGAATCCCAGAGTCACTGAGGTTGGGAAAGGGCTGCAGGATCATCGAGTCCCAGCTGTGCCCGATGCCCACCTTGTCACCAGCCTGGAGCACCCAGTGCCACCTCCAGGCTTTCCTTGGACACCTCCAGGGATGGCGACTCCAAACCTCCCTGGGCAGCCCCTTTCAGTGCCTGACCACCCTTTCCATGAGGAAATTCCCGCTGAGATCCCATCTGGCACAGCTTGAGGCCATTCCCTCTTGTCCTGTTGTCCCCTAGAAGCAGAGCCCAACCCTCCTGGCTGTCCCCTCCTGTCAGGGACTTGTGCAGAGCCACAAGGTCCCTCCCGCTCCTCCTTTTCTCCAGGCTGAGCCCCTTTCCCAGCTCCCTCAGCCTCTCCCAGCTCCGTTCCCTCTGAGGACTCGGTTCAGCTCCAGCTCTCAGCGCAGCTGGGCACCGAGGGGCCCCGCTGTCCCCCCGGGCTGGCAGGCAGGGCCCTCGGCGGTGCCAGCGCCGGGCTGGGCGCCAGGCGCCTGTGCCGAGCTGTCACAGCCCTGCCCGGGCCCTGTGGCTCACGCCGGTGCCTCGCTCTGTAACAGGACCCGCTGGCAAGTTACGACTTCAACGGCAACGACCCCGATCCCCAGCCCCGATACGGCGACGGCGACAAGAACTGGTGGGTCCTGCCCAGCTCCCCACACTGGGGGGGCTCATCTCTGGGGGGCTCGGGGCTGTCCCAGGCCCCCCGCCCCTCACAGGGTCACCGTGTCCCCCCAGGCATGGGACACGCTGTGCAGGGGAAGTGGCAGCTGTGGCCAACAACGGGATCTGCGGTGCAGGCGTCGCCTACAACGCCAAAATCGGAGGTGAGGCGTCGAGGGAAGTTGGCAATCAGCTCCAGCCCCTCCGTGGGAATGCAGGAGCCCGAGTGGGGCTGCTCTGGGGTTGACAGGGGTGAGCGAGGGTCCCCCGAGGGCACACAGCCCCTCCCCGGGGCTCCTTTGTGTCTCCAAGTGACACTGTCCGCTTGTCCTGCACTGCAGCTCACCACATCAGCCTCGGTGCTCCCCGGGGGCTCAGTGCTCAGCAGGGCGGGCTCAGGCTCCGCTGTGGAAGTGAAGGTGGCAAAGGGGGTTAAAACCCGGGAAGCGCTCCCTGGGCTTAATTACAAAAGGCTTAACGAGGAGCTTTGGGAACCGGCTCATGGCAGCGGCACAGGGGGGGCTGATCTCCTTAGGGCAGCGTCATGTGAAAGCTGCTGGGGGCTGTGGGGGGCCAGGGGGGCTGGCAAGGTGCCTTCCCTGGGTGTGACACACACGTGCGTGGCTCCTGTCCCCTCGGTGTGACACGTGCGTGGCTCCCGTCCCCTCGGTGTGACACGTGTGTGGTTCCCGTCCCCTCGGGGCTGCTGCCGCCTCTCGGCCACGGCCGCTCCCGGTGCCCGCCCTCAGGCGTGCGGATGCTGGACGGTCCCATCATGGACATCGTGGAGGCTCAGGCCCTGAGCCTGCAGCCCCAGTACATCCACATCTACAGCGCCAGCTGGGGCCCCGAGGACGACGGCAGGACGGTGGATGGGCCGGGAGTCCTGGCTGCGGCCGCTTTCCACAGAGGGATCGTCCAAGTAAGCCCAGCCCTGATCCCGGGGATCACAGGGGCACGGGGACACCCTGCTCACCCCGCTCTGCCCTTCAACAGGGACGGGGCGGGCTCGGCTCCATCTTCGTCTGGGCCTCAGGCAACGGCGGCATCAATTACGACAACTGCAACTGCGACGGGTACACCAACAGCATCTACACGGTGTCGGTGGGCAGCGTGCTGGGGGACGGGCAGCGGCCCCGCTACAGCGAGAGCTGCAGCGCCATCCTCACCACCACCTACAGCAGCAGGACCACCAGCAAGGTGCAGATTGTGAGTGTCACAACCGCTCTGCCAGGGCAGCAGCTCTGGGGCACACAGACCCCAGCACGGGCTGGGAAGGTCCCGGTCCTCCTTGAGGCACCGAGCCCAGAAAGCTCCAAGGGACCCGAAAGGAGAATTTAGTGAAGGTACCCAACTCCAGGCAGCTTTTTTGGAAACCTGAGTCCTGAGATCCCCCTCCTGTCCCCTCAGGTGACCACTGACCTGCACCACCGCTGCACAGACAAACACACCGGCACCTCCGCCTCGGCCCCGCTGGCCGCGGGCATGGTGGCCCTGGCACTGGAGGCCAAGTAGGTGACACCGAGACAGAGGGACACGACCCAGGGAGAGCTGGTGCCTAACCAGGGATGAGAAAGGGGAGGGACAGCAGGAAGAGTTGTGGCCTTCCTTTCCCCAGGGCCACGGGAGAAGAGGAGATTGTCCTCTGGAGCTCTTTGCTCCCATTTTGGTACTGGAGGAGGTCATGGGGGGGATGAGCTTGGGCCCACGCTGTTGCTCTACCCACCCCAGAAGAGCCAAATCTCCTTAAAAACAAACCCAGACCTTTGTCCCCACACCCTCCTTGCTTCCAGCCCAGGCCTGACCTGGCGTGACCTGCAGCACCTCATCATCAGGGCCTCCAAGCCCGCTCACCTGCAGGCAGAGGACTGGGCTGAGAACGGCGTGGGGCGCAGGGGTGAGTGCAGGGCTCAGCCCCTCCAACGCCTTCCAGCGCCCTGCTGGCACCCAGGGGCTCACGGGTCCCTCTCTTGGGTGGCACCTGTGTCCCAGTGAGCCACTACTACGGCTACGGGCTGCTGGACGCGGGGCTGCTGGTGCAGGCGGCCTCCACCTGGACAGGGACTCGGCCCCAGGAGAAGTGTTCAGTCCAGGCTGTTCAGGTCCCCAGGTAAGGGACAGTGACCCCACCAGGGCCTGCTGTGCCCACCACAGGCACAGGGACCCCAAAAGTGACCTGTGCTGCGCGGGGTCTGTTGTGCTGGGAGGCCACGGGCAGGGCAGGGTGCCCTGAGCTGGGGCTTGCCCTCCACAGGGACATCGGCTCCGCGCTCAGCATCTCTGTGGATGCCTCCTCCTGCTCCGAGAGCATCCGCTCCCTGGAGCACGTCCAGGTCCAGCTGAGCCTGAGCTACAGCCGCAGGGGGGACCTGGTGGTGGCCCTGAGCAGCCCCATGGGGACCACGTCCACGCTGGTGACAGTGCGGTAAGGGCAGGGGGGAGCACGGCCTCCCCAGGGCCAGGAGACTCCCAAAAAGGGGCTCCCTGGGCCCAAAACCCCTCTGGACCCCTGCCATGTGGGAGTGTCCCCTCAGAGCAAGAGCAGGGTGACCCTCCAGGTCACACCCTGCCCCTGGGCTGGCACTCCCAGCTCTGCTCTCCTCCTCCAGCCCCTACGACACCAGCCAGGACGGCTACAAGGACTGGACCTTCATGTCCACGCACTTCTGGGATGAAAATCCCAAGGGGGTCTGGACCCTCCAGCTGGAGAACAGGGGTGATGACCAGAACACAGGTGGGTGCGCCATGGGGGGGTGAACCCCATTTTTACTGGGGTCACCCCGTGTTTGGTCATTCTTCCTTCCCCCTGCTTGGATGGACAATTTTTTTGGCTTCTCCTTGCTGGCCACCAGCCCTCCTTTTCCGTGTTGGCTTTGAGGGTCTCCCTGTCCAGCACAGGGCCAGGAGCAGGACACAACCCCAAAGCTCCCAGCCCCATACCCCTCACCTGGCAGCCTCTCGTCCCTCCTGTCCCCAGGCCAGCTGACCAGCTTCATCCTGCACCTGCACGGCACGGACGAGGACATGCCAGCGCGGCGCTCCGCCGCCACCGCCACCACCGAGTGTCTCAGGAGGGACAAGCAGGGAGCCTGCGAGGGTGAGCGAGGCGTGGAGGGGACAGCGACAGCGCTCCGGTCCCCAGGGCCTCACCCCAGCCTCTCTCCACAGACTGTGGCAGCTCCATGTACATCCACCACGGCTCCTGCCTGTCCTACTGCCCCCCACGCTACTACGGCCGTGCCCGGGGTGCCACCCCCGGGGACAGCGCCCGCGTCTGTGCCAGCTGCCACCCCTCCTGCTACACCTGCCAGGGCGCCTCGGCCAACAACTGCACGTCCTGTCCCTCCGGCCACACCTTGCAGGACGTCACCCACAGCTGCCAGCAGCCCGCAGAGGGCTCCCCAGGGGGCCCGGAGGGGCTGCGCTGGTCCTTGGTGGTTGTCACCGTCCTCGGCTGCAGCCTCCTGGTCCTGGCAGGGGTGCTGTACCCCACGTACCGCCCGGCCCTGCACGCTGCCAAAGGGGCTCGGTGCTGGCCCCGGGCCAGGAGGGCAGAGTGACACCAGCCCGGGCTGCAGGGACAGAGCTGGGATGGTGCCTGGCTTGGAAATAAACCGCTTGTTGCCTTTCCAGCCGCCCTCCCCGAGGGTGATTCCCCTTCCCAGCAGCGCCTGGGATGCTCCCAGCCCGTGTCCAGCTGTGCCAGGGGACAGGGGGACAGGCGTGGTGGCTCCTCCCACACCCCTGGGGACAGAGACATTCCCAGAGGGAGCCCTGTGCCCTTTCCCAGGCACAGAGGGATGAGATGTGACGTGTCCCCAAAGAGCTGCAGCCGTGTGGCCATGGCGGGAGCTTGGCCACCAGCCCATGTGGCTTCCAGCAGAGTGGAGGCAGCAGAGGCCAGCCCAGTTCGGGTTCAGCAGCAGCTTTAGGCCTTAAAAAAGGGGTCCCAGGGTGGCTGCAGCCCCGGCTGCTCTGTCCCACAGGGACTGGCAGAGGCACAGTGGCACCCATGGCGCTGGGCAGGGATGGGACAGGGGGAGCTGTCCCTGGGGCCCTCCCACGGACACGGGGCCGGTGGCAGGACCCTGCACTGCCCCAGGACACCGGGGAGATCGTTGGTGTCCCCCCGCCTTGCCATCCCCAGCACAGTGTGTTTGCTCATATGAAGAGTTTTGGGAATTAAAGCAAAACCAGACCTTTCTCCAAGCTTTATTATGACCTGTGAAAACCTTGGCTGGACCTTACAGAGCAGGGAGAGGAGGGAGCTTTGTCTCCAAGGGCAGGGCCTCTCTTTGGGGGGCTCCCCCAGCCCCCAGGGATGAGCTGGGATCCCTGCAGACACCAAGGCAGAGTCCTGGGACAACCATCCAGCCCAGTTCCACGGGACGAGGCTCTGGATGTCCCCGAGCACAGCTTCCCTCGCTCAGAGGTTTTCCCCCATCCTGCTCCTCCAGGCTGGCCTAATCCTCAGCGGGCGGCTGGCGGAATTGCCGCTGGATCTCGGGGCGCACGTCCTCCTGCACGGGGAGACGCGGGGTAGGGACGGGCTGTGCCCAGGGCGCTGTCCCCCGCCTGTCCCCGCGTCCTACCGCCTGGCCCAGCCGGCCCAGCACCGGGATGAGGCGCAGCAGCTCCTCGTCCTGAGGGTCCCCACACCACGGTGGCACCGGGATCCAGTTGGCAGCCTGGGGAGGGGGCACAGGGAGAAGGGTTGGATCCCGCACTGCCGCGCTGCTCCCGGGGGCCGGGACGCACAAACCCCCCCTCGGAGCGGCGCTGCCCTACCTGGGCAGGGAATCCCTGCGTGGCGTGGTCCAGGGCCACCGTCTTGGCCAGGTCCCTGCCCAGGCAGGTCAGGTCCTTCCAGTAGCAGCCCCGGGAGCAGACACAATCCGACTGGGAGAAGCAGCGCCTGGCGGGGGGACAGAGCCGTGGGGACCCCGTTGTGTCGCACAGGGGGGTCCCCAGCAGGGCACCGCCAGCACCATCACCTGATCAGCTTCTTCTTGGGGTCCAGCACCTCCAGGAGCTTCTTGGCATAGTCCCTCTTCGCAGTGGTGTAGACGAAGATCTGGCAGAGAGGGGGTGAAGGTCCCTGCGTGGGCTGCTCATGTCCCCCCAGCCCCTCGGGGGTCACCCCACAGACCCCAGGGGCTCCGGGTACCTCGTAGGTCTTGGAAAGGCTCTCCAAGAACTCCTGCACATGTGGACGCAGCTTCACGTGGACCTGGGAGGGAACAGCAGCTTGGAAGAGCATCAGCACCCCCATCCTGACACCCAAGGGGGGTTCAGTGCCCCTCACCCGTGGGATTTCAGAGCCCCCTTCAGCTACAGGGGACATGGGCACAGAGGCCTCATGGGGTGGCGGTGCAGAGCCGCATCACCCCAAATCACAGCTCCTCAGCCCCCCAGCCTCCACACCCCGTGTCACCCACCTTGTAGGAGCTCGCCTGGAAGCCCATGGTGAAGGTGGCCGTGGCACCCTGCTGCCCGTGGGCCAGCAGGGAGGAGTAGAGCAGGGTCCCGTCCTGGGGAGAGGGAACAGGGTGAGCCCCCAGCCCCTGCGGAGCCCCCCGAACCCCGCCTCAGCTCACCAGCTCCAGGACCAGGGTGTGCTGCGACCTGCTCCGGATCCTCCGGGGACCGTCCCTGGCGGGGGTCAGGGCCCCAGGGCTCGGCCTGGACGGGGAAGGCAGAGGGTCAGCGGTGCTGGGGGGCTGTGGGGACCCCCCCCAACACACACACACACTGGGGGGCTGTGGGGACACCCCCCCACACACACACACTGGGGGGCTGTGGGGACACCCCCCCACACACACACACTGGGGGGCTGTGGGGACCCCCCCCTCACACACACACACACTGGGGGGCTGTGGGGACCCCCCACACACACACACACACACTGGGGGGCTGTGGGGACCCCCCCCACACACACACTGGGGGGCTGTGGGGACCCCCCGTCCCACACTCACAGGCTGGGAGCTGCAGGCACAGCAGACTCCTGATGCTCAGCCTCGGGGAGCCCCGAGAAGTAGGAGCCCCCCGGGCAGGGCAGTGGCGGGGGGCTCGCGGGGTCTGTGGGGCAGAGGGGTCTCGTCAGCACAGCCAGGGCAGCGCCCCGCTGCCCCACGCGGGGATCTCCCCGCGCTCACCGCTTTCCCCGGGGCCGGGACACTCCCCGGGTCCCTGCCGGACCAGGCGCCCCGTCCCGGGAGTGCTGGGGGAGCCGGGGACCCGCGCCCACCCCCGCGGGACGCGCTCGCCCTCCCTCTGCCGGCTCCTGGCCCGACCACGAGCCGCAGCCCTCGGGGTCGAGAGCCCCCGGTGCTCCCTGGAGGGTTCCTTCGTGCGTGGGGTGGCCCCCAACCCCGCCATGGCCGGGACCCTGCCCGGGACAAGCCGCCCACCCCCGGCAGCCCCAGATTAACGCGGGGAGGGGCTGCGAGGGAGCATCTTTATAGGGTGGCGGCACCTTTCCAGCCCCAATCACCCCGGAGCACCTGGCATCGATCAGACTTTACCGAGACCGGCTGCGGCTCAGCTCTGCGCTCCCCGGCCGGTCCCAGGGCTCATCTCCGGCTCGCGGCGATGTCACACGATGTGACAAGGACCCTCGTGGGCTGGCAGCTCACCCCAGGGCCATGGGGACCCCGCTTTGGGGACAGTCCCCAGCCGCACGAGCTGGGAGGTCTCAGCTTCCCCCCGGCACCGGCTCCAAACCCAGCCCGAGGGAGCCCCGAGCCCCGCGGTGGCCCCGGTCACATCCTGTCCCCACAGGGGCCCCGCGGTGGCCGCCACCAGCCCGAGGGTTGGGTTACGGGTGGGGGGACACGCTGCGCTCCGCCGGAAGGGAGATAAGCGGGAGGTGCCTGACCCCGGCAGGCAGAGCCTGGAACGCGGCCATGGGGACAGGGACACGCTGCCGGGTGGGAGCTGCGCCAGGGGCTCCGCGCGGGGACACGGAGGGGACCCCCTGCTCGTGGGGACACCGAGGGGACCCCCTGTTCACCGGGACACCGAGGGGACCCCCTGAACCGCAGGGACACCGAGGGGACCCCCTGAAATGGAGGGACACCGAGGAGTCCCTCTGTTCATGGTGACACCGAGGGGACCCCCTAAACCCCAGGGACACTGAGGGGACCCCCTGCTCATGGGGACACCAAGGAGCCCCCCTGTTCACATTGACACTGAGGGGACCCCCTGAACCCCAGGGACACCGAGGGGACCCCCTGCTCATGGGGACACCGAGGGGACCCCCTGAACCCCAGGGACACAGAGGGGACCCCCTGCTCACGGGGACACCAAGGGGACCCCCTGTCCATGGGGACAGAGAGGGGACCCCCTGAACTGCAGGGACACCGAGGTGACCAGGGACACAGAGGGGACCCCCTGAAATGGGAGGACACCCCCCGTAGGCCATCGCCAGACACGCGGCGAGCGAGGGGATAAACAATTTATTTTCTGCAAAAATAATAAATTACCACACTCCACCCGCCCCCCCCCCCTCCCCGCCTCCTCCACCCCCCGCAGCCACGGTGACCCCAAGGACGGCGAGATGGATCGGGGGGGGGGTCCATAGCGGGGAGGGGGCGTGGGAAGGAGCAGGAGCAGCCGGGGGTCACTCTGGGGGTCCCGTCCCCGGGCGCGGTGACAGCGGGGCGCGGCTCAGGGCGGCCGGGGCTGGGGGCAGTGCCGGGCCGCCTCCCGCACCAGCCGCGCCTCGCGGGGCGTCCAGGGCCGGGCGTAGCCGTCGTCCCGCAGCAGGATGCGGTTCAGGGTGCGCTCGTGGTTCACGTGGCGCCGCGCCATCAGCAGGTACTCGCCGCCCTCGCGCAGCGCGGGGCACCCGCAGGTGTTGGGCACCCACAGGTACTCGCGGGACACCAGCGGGAAGCGCTGCCGGTACCGGGCCCTCACCTCCACCTCGTAGCGAGTCTCCTGCCCCACCACGCGCCGCGCCAGGATCCGCCCGTGGAACGCTGCGGGGGTGAGGATGGGGAGCCCTGAGCCCCTTCCTGCCCCCCGGCACCGCCCCGAGGCCTTTCCCACCCCTGGGATTGTCCTGGTATCGCCCTGAGCCCTTTCCTGTCGCCGGCATCAGCCCTTCCCTGTCCCAACATCACTCTGAGCTTCTTCCCATCCCTGGAATTCCTCCTGGCATCACCCGGAGCCCTTTCCCACCCCTGGGACTGTCCTGGCAGTGCCCTGAGACCCTTCCCGTCACCGACATCAGCCCAAATCCCTTCCCATCCCTGACATCACCCCCGGCATCACCCTGAGCCCTTCCCCACCCCTGGCATTGTCCTGGCATCACCCTGAGCCGCTTCCTGTCACCGACATCAGCCCCTTCCTGTCCCAGTAGCCCTCTAAGCCCCTTCCCATTCCTCTCATCATCCCTGGCATCGTTCTGAGCCCCTTCCCACCCCCGCCCATTGCCTCTGGCATCACCCCGAGCACATTCCCGTCCCCAGCACCGCCCCCGGTATCACCCCGGGCTCCTTCCCGCTGCTGGCACTGTCCCCGCAATGTCCTCGGCCCCGTCCCACCCTGTCCCCCGCCATCCTCCCTTCCCTCCCCGCTCACCGAAGTCGCTGTGGCAGAAGTGCCGGATGCGCTGGGATCGCCCCTTGGGCGGGCGGCACCGCCCGCAGCGCCCTGCGGGGATAAAGCGGCAGCGATTCGGGCGGCAGAGGGGACCCCTGACCCCCCCAAACCCCCTCACGCAACTTTGAGAGGGGCCAGACCCCAGAGAGCGTCACACGGGGCTCCTGAGAGCCCTGCAGAGGCTTTTTAGGGTCCTTTTTAGGGACCTCGCCCTGAGCAGCCCAGGATGCGCCCAGCAGGGGCGTGGGGGGCTGCGGGGACCCCCAAAGCGGTACCTTCGGGGTCCCCCGAGGACGCAGCTGCGGCAGCCCCGTCCTGGCTCCGGCCGGGGGTGCTCCTGGGCGGCGGCTCCGTGGCAAAACCCCCGGGCCGCGGTGGCGGCGCCGGGGCCGGGCGGGGCGGGGGCTCCGGGGGCGGGGGGCTGCCGGCTCCGCGGGGCTGCGGCTGCCGCAGGGCGCTGGTGTCGCCGCGGCCGAGCTGCGGGTGCCCGCGGGGCAGCCAGAACCGGTACTCGATGCCGGGGTTGGGCTCCTGCAGCAGCACCTGGAGGGGGGGACACGGGCGGGGCTGGGTGGCCGCAGGGGGGGGGGGGCGGTGGCCGTCCCCAGCCCGGTGTCCCCCTGCCCTCACCAGCACGTGCAGGTCCTCGTGGGTGGGTCCGGGCCCCTCCAGGCTCTCGCTGCCGTCGGGGGCCCGGCTGTAGGTCAGGACGGTGCCGGCGGCCTCGTAGGGTCCCGGCCAGGCGATGGCCCAGTCCCCGTTGAGGACGTAGCGCCCGTCGCTCGCCATCAGCGCTGCGGGAGGGAGCGGCTCCGGCAAACCCAGCCCCGCACGGCCCCCGGGACCCCCGCACGGGTCCCCGCCGGAGGCCTCTTCCCGGCGCGGGAGGGCGGCGTGGGCCGGGGAGCCGCGCTCGGGGCTCCGGGAATTCGCGTTCCTGTAGGATTTTGGCTTCGGGCCCGAGCCGCGGCCGAAGGCCGGTGTGTAAAACCCAAACCGCGAGCCCCCAGATCATGCCCGGGGTGGGGGAAGGGGCCGCAGCTGCGTGGGAAAAGGCGGGGGACGGGCACGGGGGTGGAGGTCCCTGTCCTGGTGCTGCTGCGGCCGGTCTGGCCCCGATCCAGCTCAGCCCTTCCCAAAACGCGCGGCCGCGGCCTCTGGAAAATCGCCCCGAGCACTTGCGAGTTCACTGACCCCGAGATGCTCAAAACAGCATCCGAGGGAGGGAGCGGCACGGCACGACATGGGACAAACATGGGACATGTCACGGCGTGACACGGCCACCCCTGCCCTGCCCTGCCCTGCCCTGGGCGCACACACACAGCTGCCACCGGCCTGGGCCAACTGGGATGGACTGGGATGGACTGGGATGCACTGGGATGGACTGGGATGGACTGGGACTGACTGGGATGCACTGGGATGCACTGGGATGCACTGGAACTGACTGGGATGGACTGGGATGCACTGGGATGCACTGGGATGAACTGGGACTGACTGGGATGGACTGGGACTGACTGGGACTGACTGGGATGCACTGGGATGGACTGGGATGCACTGGGATGAACTGGGACTGACTGGGACGGACTGGGATGGACTGGGACGGACTGGGATGGACTGGGATGGACTGGGATGGGCTGGGACTGACTGTGACTGACTGGGATGGACTGGGATGGACTGGGATGGACTGGGATGGACTGGGATGGACTGGGACTGACTGGGATGCACTGGGATGGACTGGGATGGAGGCAGTTCACGTCCTACCCAGGTAGTTGCGGCTGTTGTCCGTCACCTTGATGTGGGTGGCCCCGGCCGGGATCTTGGTCACATTCACGTATCCCAAATATCCTGAGGGGGAGGCAGAGTCAGGGCAGGGCCTGGGGCACCACAGGGGGACAGAGAGGGAGGGGACGGGGCACAGAGGGGACATGAACCCAGCCGGGCCCCACGTGCTGGGACATTGGGGACACGTGACAGAGGCACCCTGAGTGCCCCCAGACGCCCTGGGGACAAAACAACCCCACCCCACCCCAGGAGTGACCCCTCTGCAGTGAGTTAAATCCCCCCAGGGCTGCTCCAGGTCCCCGTCCCCGCGTGCTGGGGACAGGGAGGGACCAGAGACAACGACCCTGGGGATGGGGACACGGAGAGGGGATGGCACAACGGGGCACGCAGGCGATGCCTTGGGGACACGGATGGGGACAGGGGGACAGGGGAGCCAAGAGCCAAAGCATTCACCCATGGAGGGGGCCGGGGCAATGGTTCATTCACCGGAGGAGGGGTCCGAGCCCTGGAACAGCCGGTGCACCAGCACGCACGAGCCGTGGCCGCTGCCGCAGTGGCCGCAGGCGTCGGGGCGTGAGCCCGAGCCCAGGATCCCGTCACAGCCCACGCTCTGTGGGGAGCCCCAGACACGCCCTCAGCGCGGGGGGCTCGGGCCTGGGGGGTCCCGGGGGTCCCGGAGGGTTCCTGGCACCCACCAGGCAGCGCCCGCCCACGCACAGGTCCGGGGAGCCGGGGCCGCAGCGGGTCCCGTCCAGCACCCGCCCGAAGCTGTAGTAGAAGTTGTGCCCCTCGGCCAGGCAGTTGAGGTCGCAGAGGTTGGGAGCTGCCGGAGCAGGGTGCGAAGGGGTTGGGGCGATGCCGGGGACAGCCGTGAGGAGCCCCCGGTGGCGCCCGGCACTCACCTCCGTGGAAGGGCAGCCAGCGGTAGCGGGCGGAGGTGCCCAGGACGGGCCGGTTGTCGTAGAGGGAGCACTGCATGGCCCGGAAGGGCACGGAGCCGGCGGGGCAGCCCTGCGGGAGCACCGGGATGGAGCCGGGGGGCCGCCGTGGGCACCGGGGACAGCCACGTCCGTGTCGCGGCGCTCACCTGGAGCTGGCAGAGCCGGTACTGCCGCGGGTCCCCCGTGCACGGCTGCTCCTCGCCGGTGCTGCGGTCACAGGGATGGCACGTGTGTCCCCCCCGTGTCCCCCCCCGTGTCCCCCCCGTGTGCCCCACCGGCTCCGGGGGACACCGAGTGACACATCCCCACTGGGCAGCAGAAGAAGAGAGGGGACCCCGATGTCCCGCGGTGTCCCTCATCCCTTTGGAGCCGCACCCCGGGGTGGAGGCGCCAGGCTCTGGGCGTCCCGGGGGGACACGGGGCGGTGACAAGGCCGTGCCGGGGGATTTGGGCGCCACGCGGGGTTTGGGAGCTGCCGTGGGCCTGGGGACACCCCGGGGGTGGCTGTGCCGCCCCGGCCCCCACTCACCGCCGGCACCTCCGGCTGCGCAGGGCGACGCCGTCACCGCAGGAGCTGGAGCAGGAGCTCCAGGGTCCCCAGGACCCCCAGGTCCCCCGGGGCTGAGCAGGGGCTGGGGGCTCGGGGACCCTCGCTGGTGTCCCCAGGGCTGGGTCCTGCGTGAGGAAGGTGATGGTCAGTGCTGGGGTGAAGGAGCTCGGGGGTGCCACCGTGTGCCCCCAGCCCCCTCAGCTGCCCCCCAGCCCCCTCACCTGTGCCGTGCCCCCCAGGCTGAGCCAGGCCAGCAGCAGCAGCCGCCACGGCCACCAGGACCTGCGGAGCACAGAGCTCTGAGCCCACGGTCCCCAGGGACACCGGGGTGACACCGGGGTGTCCCCCAGCCCAGCATCGCCGCCGGGGCGGGGCCGCCACCGAGCCCCGCCGGGGACCCCGGTGAGGGGACGGGGCTGAGGTGGGGACAAGCCCAGACCCGGGGCGAGGGTCCCCAGGGAGGGGATGTGGGGTCTGGTGCCACCAGCGGGTGGGGGACACCCAACAGGTGACACGGGGTGACGCCGTGTCCCCCCCACGTGCCCACGCAGCCCCGGGACTGGCGACGACCCCGCCGCCCCCAGGGCCCCGCGGCGGGCGCCGGGCCGGGATCGCTGCCTGCCGGGGCAGGACCAGACCTGCACGCCGGGGCTCCGCGTCGCTCCCCGATCCGGATCCGGCAGGGTGGGGGGCAGCGGGGGGCACCCCCCCGGGCCCGCAGCACCCCGAAGCGCCCAGCTCGGGGGTGCGGGAGGTGCCGGGGAGGTGCGGGGGGTGCCGGGGTCCCATCCCCGTGTCGGGGAATCCCCCGGCCCAGCCGGTTCCGTTCCGCGGCGCAGCTCCCACGGCCACCGGGGAGTCGCGGGTGGCCACCGGCAGCTCCCGGCTCTTGTCCCCGCAGCAGGACAGGGGAAGGGCCGGGGGATCGCGCTGCCGCCGCTCCGGGGGTGGTGTTGGGAGCGTCCGGACCCCGCCGAGGCTCGGGCGATGCCGGGTGGGTGATGCCCAGACCCCGCCGGCAGCGCGGGAGGCGCGGCGTGCCTCAGTTTCCCCGCGGGGGTGCGGGGCGGGGGGGGGGGGGGCCGTCCGCGGAGGTTAAAGCAGAAATCGGGAGCTTACCCAGCACCGTGGGGTTCCCCGCGGGGGTCCGAGCCGCCCCCGCAGCCCCGCCCGGCCATGCCGCCCCTCGTCCCGGCGCCTCGGTCCCGGCTCGGCGTCCCGGCGGCGGCGAGCGGGGGGGACCCGGGGCGAGCGGGCATCGGCTGCGCAGCTCCGGGGGGGCCGGGCGAGGCTTCCCCCCCCCTCCTCCTCCTCACCCTCCCCGTTCGCCTCCCGTCCCTCCCCGCCGCGTTATTAATATCCAGCCCCAAAGGTGCGCCCAGCCCTCCC